>NC_135579.1:106334571-106636843 GCF_965152235.1 Eretmochelys imbricata
ATATTTCTTAAATCCCATTTTTAAGAGCTTGGCTGGAACTTCAAGGCAGGTAATGAGGCTCTCTTCAGATCAGCTGGTGATGTGGAAACTGCTAGATTGACCGGGCTGCAACTGGAATAAGTGTTAGAGGTCTGCCGCAGCCAAAGCAGGGCGCAGCATTGAACTGCCTCATGCCCCAATACTCCTCATTACGCTCCTCCCTACATCAGCTCCTCCAGGGACCGCTGGGACCAGAGCTCGCCGCAGCGTGCACCGGCCCCTCCACTGCCCGCTGCGGGAGAGGCTGGGAGTTCTATGGAGTCGGATGCCGTTCCCTACACAGCTCTGTCCTGGATGAGCCATGGGGCTGGCTTAGCGGTACATCGGTTCTGCTATTTAAGGCAACTCGTTCCACTGTAGACTAGAACTGGTGTTGTTTTAGCCTCTGCGAAGACTGAAGTGGTGTGAATGTGTTCGGGTAGACTAGATTCCAAGGTGTGTCAGAGTAGAAATTCAAGCACAGGTGAGCCAGGATGTCAGAAGGAGCAATGCCCTGCCTCAGACTGGATGTGCTGGGTGGCTCCTTCTGACTGCGACCTGTGTTCCATTTAGTCTTCAGCCTAAGGCAATCCAGGGAAGAGACAAGTCTAACTGGTCACCTTGCCTGGGGTTCTCGCTTGTGTCTCCTGATCCAGGCATCCAGCTGTTACATGCCACGCCATGGTCTGCCCATGTGCTGGACTCCACAGGCAGAGCCAGGGACCCAGCAAGCTTTCTGCTTTGTAGCTGAGTTTTCGGGCCTTCTGTTGTTAATTATTGAGATGTAATAATGCAATTAGTGCACTATTAAAAAAATTGCTGATATGATTACCATAGATTTAATATCACATGATATATCATTACATCGTTACGTGGTGACAGATGTAATTGAAATACACTTATTGGAGCCGGGGGTCGTGTTTCATTCTATCACCAGGCCACCTCGGGGGAAAGCAGAGATGGCTAAAAATAAGCAGCAGGAGAGGAGATTGTAATGAAAACAAAGAAACTAGCAACCTTGTTCATATCCTGGGCAACTGCTTCTTTGGCTTTCTACTCTCTCCCCAAGTTGTGGGCACTGGCCTGTGGATCAGCTGGGCTGGTGGAAAATGGGGGTCAGCGGAATTTAGATTGTCTTCTGTGTGTGTCAAGAAGGGGAGGTGGTTTTACAGATCAGCACCCAGGAGGCTTCCAGCAATGTATGAGACCAGGCAGTGTGGGTTTTGTGCCGGTGACTGGTTGGCCCCGAGTGCTCCGAGCTCGGTATATCCTCTGAACACAGGTAGGGCAGAAAGTCACAGCCCTGTGCTATGGTAAGGCCAGACGGATGATCCGGCCTTGCTTATTCCTGGATTTTTAGCATTTGGGGGCTAGTGAGCTGCTTTTCCTGTGGATCGTGCCATCTGGTTCTGCTGCTCTTCCCTGCGGCGTTCCAAATAGACCATGGCACGTAGTGTGGGGATGCGGACTTAGCTCACCCAAAGGATAATGGTCATGGCCAAGTTTCTCTCGGTGTCCCTGAGAATGGCAACATCTGTTTATCCTTGTGCAGATCTGTGTAGATGCTGAGGGAGAGGGGTGACAGAAGGTGCGGGAACCATGTGCTTGGGATACATTGTAAACTTGAGCCTAGTGCGCCAGCGGATGCTACAGGTGAGCACGTAAGTGACTCTGCTGCCACGTTGCCTCCAGTGCCGGGAGGGCCAGGCTCAGGCTGAAGACATGTGCTAGCAAGAGAGAGCCCCAAAGAATTCACTTGGGAGGAGTCACAGGGAAAGGGCCACAGACGCTGGTTCCCAGCCCTGGGCTCTGATGGCTTCTTTGTAACAAAACAGCGACTGACCATTCCCAGCCTCCTGCACCAAGTGAAACAACCAACCCTCCCAGCCCCCCATGGGGTGGGTATGAAATCGTTTTGGTTCTGATCTCCTACGAGATGCCCAGATACTCTGGTGCTGTTGTAAGCCCTAGAGAAATAGTGTGAGTTGGTTAATATTTGTAAACCACCTTGAAGATGGTAAAGTGCTGGTTCCCTGTAATGGGGCACAGAAAGGGGATGGGCTGTGCCAGGCAGTGATTAGTACTCAGGAGTTCCTGGTTCCTAGTCCTGTGTGCAGGCCACTTGTGGCTATTTTGGCGTGGCAAGATGCTGTCTAGATGGTTATTAAACAGAGTGTGCTGTGTTAATTTCAGACTCATTCAAAACCCAGAGGGGTGTAGTGTGTCAGAGGAGAATCGGGTGAATTAAAAGCATGTTTCATACCTAGAAGAGAGTGACAAACAGTGGAGCATTTGCAAACAGCCGAACATGGTCAGATCCCTTTAAAGGGAATAGGCAGATAACTGTTTTAGTCACCCCGGTTATGATCTTTTCCTTGCGTTGCCCTGTTGGTGTGGATCATTATCCCACACTGGGTTTCTGACCTCAGGATCCATGGTATAAATCCACTGAAGTCATGGCTATTGCTCCAGAGTCACGGGGGTCAGCATCCTGCCTGGCCTGGGGAGGCAATCAGTTCAGGGCTGTGTAGTTCAGAGCAGTGGATATTGGGTGACCTTTAGCCCCATGCGCCAATTTGCCCATACAAATAACTGAATCCTCACTGACACTTGAGGAGTCATTTCAAATGGATGTTTCTTGACGTGCTTCCCACATTGCTTGTTCCATAATTCTCCGGTATAGCGCCCCCCGCAGAGTCGCTGCACTCATCAGGAGCCTTTCAGAGTTCCCATTTTGAGCCCCTGTTTTTCAGGGGCCTATGGAAATTCACACCTGGCTGACGCAGGAGGGTTCTGGCAGGGAGAGATCCAGCGCTAGGAAGCATCTTTCTTTTGAGGTTACAAACGTTGTTTCCATCTGATCTGAGTTTTGGAGCCTTTGTTGGTTTTCTCCAGCTCTTGGATGGTTTCTGTGTGTGGTTTTTAAACAGCCTTATTCTCTCGTTTCAAAGCTAGTGGATGCGTCCGCTTCTCATTCAAGGATTGTTGTGTTTTATTAATGCTGTTATTATTCCATTACTGTCATTGTGTTCTTTTATAGCAAATAGACTCATTTTGTTGAGATGTTAAGTGAAATCTTCATCACTTGGTATGCTATGCACTGAGCAAATATTCTGTAAGCACACTTGGCATAAACCCTTCACATAAAAAGCAGATCAGCTGCCCACGGGGGGCTGGGTGCTATGGGCTGGAGCACTTGCTTTTCGCATCAGGAGGACTTGAGTTCAGATGTCATTTAGGATGTCAGGGGAATAAAGTTTTCAGTGGACTCTTTAACTGCTCAGACTGGGTGCTGCTGGAAGCCTCTGTTCCCAAGACACTGTGTACTGACATGGCCGGGATGCTATGGGGCAGGACTGAGATGCCCCTGCAGAGTTGTGTGTAGGCTCCAGGTGCTACGTTGCTCAAGGGTAGTGCTCCAAACTGCTCCATCTTCTGAGAGAGAGAGTGTTCTCTTTAAGCCTGTAAGGGAGCCTGTGCCCTGCTTGAACAAACTGATTCTAATTTGACAAAGGTATGACTGTAAACGGCAGAATGAGCATGTGCAGTAGAAGATGGGTAACATTTTCACAAATGATTCAAGGTATGTCTACACAGGGTTAGTGGGAGTCCAGTCCGTGGACCCTAGGTTTGCAAGCCCAGGGCTTGAGAGTCCACACTGCATATTGTCCCTAGACTTAGAATGTCTGGACCCGAACCCAGGGCTCCAGAGCTCACACGACAGTACACAGACCCAACTCAAACCACCATAGCTTAGGCTTCCGACTGCCTTTCCTGTTCCAGCCGCTGGTTCATGGTGCAGCATAGGCAAAGATGACTGCCCACCCCACCTGTTATAGGAAGTGGTTTCAGCCTGCCAAGTTCCCATGAGATCTGGCTGAGCTGTCTATTGGGTCTGCACATTCCCTGCACCCGGAGTCAGCAATGTGGAGGTTTCCCCATTTGAAGAGCTTCTCTTGCTTCTGCTTTCACTCCCATTTCAGCAAACGGGCAGAGCATCCATGAGATACTGGACATTCCAGTGGTGGTTTCTGACCCACCGACGCCACCTGACAGAGAAGAAAGAGGAGGACAATACAGACATGGAAGATCTGAACTGGCTGATGATGCTCATGACTCTGTGTAAGTGCTTCTGGCTCAGGGCCACAAGAACAGACTGGTGGGCTCACATCGTCCAGAAGACCTCAGATGACAGCAGAGGGTCCAGAACTTTCGCATGAAGACAGCTACATTTCTGGAGCTTTGTGAGCAGCTTGCCCTGACCCCCCACAGCATCTGGACACTCAAATGAGGGCAGCCATACCAGTCCAGAAGTGGGTCAATATAACTATCTGGAAGCTGGCTACCTCAGATTACTACAGGTCCACTGCTAACCAGTCTGGCATTGCTAAGTCAACTGTGGGTAAAGTAGTGGCAGAGATTTCTGAGGGAATCAGGTGTGTGGTTCACCCCAAGGTGGTGGGCATGAGCAATAGCCCAGAAGTAGTTGCTGGTTTTGAGAGAATGGGGTTTCCATATTGCTCCGGGTTCATTGATGGGACTCGTGCCCATAGTTTGCCCTCTGCAAGAAGCACATGAGTATGTAAGTTGCAAAGGGTATTACTCCATTGTTATGCAGGCCCTTGTGGACCACAGAGGCTGATTTACGGATGACAACGTGGGGTGCGTTGGACAAATTTATGATGCTAGGGTTTTCTAATGATCAGGAATCTACATTCATGGACAGACTGGGGACACTTACCACCAAACGAGGAGGAGTTACTGTCCCCACGGTTATCCCGTGTGGCCCCCACGTACCCCCTTTTGCCTTGTCTTATGAAACCATATCCTTATTTCAGAGAACCTGGCAAAAGAAGGTTTAATTTCACTCTCAGTGGGTGTAGAATAGTGGTTGAATGTGTGTTTGGCAGACGGAAATCCTGCTAACGCTGTTTACAGACACGTTTGGATGCCTGTGTCATCAACGCTGTCCGCATTATTGTGGCTTTCTGTGCTCTGCACAATCTTTGTGAAGCCAAAGTTGAGCCATTTGTCCCTGAATGGACCTATGACAGTAAAGGGTTACTGAACCAGTGCCCTCAACTAGAAAATGCACCTATTCTAGCTTGGGCTTGATGCACCTGGGCAACACACGTCAGGGATGCTCTGTGCTCCCACATTGTGGAGTTGCCTGGGCCAGTGGCAATGGGAGAATAGTCTGTCCATGAATGTGCCGGTATAGTCTGTCCAGTAATGAGCCCTGTCAGTCACACAGTGAAATGTGGGGAGGTGGGGGTGCATTGCCATGCATTGTAGTTTTGAATGACATGGCTGCTTATGGAATGGGGGAGGGGGACGAGTGACCAGAACTGCAGATTTACAGTATGGCCTGATGTAGAGAAGGGTATTGAGAAATAGCCTTTCTGTAGAACTTCCCAGTTGTCCCTTCTCCAGTGTTTACCGTGGTTATTTTCAATACATGTTCTACGGTATGATGCAGTGATGGCAACAGAATTTCTTAATAAAGTACAAACCTTTATTTTTGAAGAGCACAATGTTAAAGCTTTGCCAGGCAGGCCAGCAATCCAGACATCAGGGATAAACCAACACCGACCCTTTAACAGAAACACAGTGCATGACCTGGGCCAACAGTAACACCCCCAGCCCCTTGTTCTCCTTTCCTTCCTTCCACATGTAGTGTGTCCTTGGCACTGCTGCAGGAGCCGGGGTCTGCACGGGAGTGGAGGCCTGCATGGGGTAGATTTGCCCTGTCTAGCTGCCAAGTCCCGATTGCCTGGGCAACCGAACCATGGAATTGTCCAAAGTATCTGGTCTGCAGCATGCGGCACTATGGAGGGGACTCACGCACTGGTCCGAGGGCAGCAGGAGCCTGTTTGCTGGTGGCCAGAAGTGTTAGCAACCTCTCCAACAGGTCTTTCTGCGGGCTCTATCTTCCTCCCTCAGCCGACGTGCCTGCTTCAGCAACTACACTGCAAGCCTCTCCTCACGGGCTGAGTCTCTGGCCTCTTGCTCTGCAGCCGGGCTGGGCCTTTCCATCTGCCTTTCTGCTAGCCATGAATCCTTCCCCCTTTGCTACACACCTGCTTGATGAGTTCATCATGGAAATGTTTCTACTTGGACCAGTCCGTGACAGTTCTGCATCCCAGCGACCAGCTGCAAGGGGCCTGCGGTGCTGAGGTGGAAGGACCAGCAGAGCAGGAATGGCCCACAGGCAGACATCAAACGGTGCCTTATCGTGTTACTGCTTCACAACGGGGTCAGTGCGTCCCCAGGCGAAAGTGCCTTGTGGAACCAGAAGGCCAAAAAATGATACTTTGTAAAACTGAGCTTCATTATATCCTGCAAGGAACTTCTCCGCTCCCAGAAGCCCCTTGGACAAAGACCAGTGACTCGCAACGAGGAGGCTGCCGGGCAGCAATCCCTTACAGCGATCCCTTACAATTTACCATTTCTTTTTGTTTAAAAATTGCAGAGCAGCTTGGCCTTTTGGGGCAGGGTGGGGAGGAGCTGCCGCCTATCATGTAAGCCTTCTCTCTACTTTTAGATGTTCCACCCATCTGGGGACGTTCCAGTCCTAGAGGTCCCACAATGGAAAGGGAGATTTGATTCCAAGCTCCCGGTGGCAAGCCAGCCGTGTACGCCACAGCGGTTTTCAAAATGTTGGTGACAGAGCAGCACATCTAAGAGTGGAGTGGGCTGGGAAGTATGCCCTTCCCTGAAACAGGACTACCTGTCTGGAGTTCCTACTACGGGAACCATTTGTGGCAGTCAGCGCCTGGGTCTGGGTAATGGGGGGATCAACGGGATGCATTAGCATCCCCATGGTGACTGCCTCCCTGTGGCTCCCGAGGTAGGCTGCTCTCAGTGCATCTACCCAGGGGCTACATGCAAACACACACAATAATAGAGATCCTCAAAGAACTACACAGCCATTGCCACCCCGCCGGCACGCGTCTGGACTGCATGCAAACCTATGGCCGTACTCCAAACATTGGTTTCGTCACCCATGGAAATACATTTGAACTTCCACACACCGCTGGGCAATGTGGCCGGTTCATATGGCGTGGCATGCTAAAAGGGAGGGCAATATAAGGGTTTGACCCTGACCATCCTGGCACAATCTGGAATAATGTGAGAGTTTCTAGGGAAAATGTATCTGTCAATGTTTGGTTCACTGTTTGCACTTCCTGTTCTCCATTTTGAATTCCACGTGGTGGTGTATTGGTGGTGGGTGGTTAGGGGCAGGGAGTTATGCAGGGCACTGGTGTGCAATCTATTAGTGGAGTCCCACTGCTGCCTGCAGCTTCAATACATTTTGCATTGGGTAATAAACCGGAAATCCCTCCCATCCCCATATCAATAACAACCACCAGGGAACCAGAAACTTACCAGGCTCAGAGGCTACTTCTGCCTCTTGTTTTTCTGATGCCGGTTCCTTAGCAGGCAGCTCTGCTAGGGGAGCATCAAAAAGCTCCTCCGAGTAGGGATCCAGAGTGGCCTGCAGCTGCTTTGGCAGTGCTAGCTGGCTCCCCTCCTGTCCTGTCCTGGGCTCAGGAGCGAGGGGGTTGCCATCCTGGCTGGCCAGGCTGTTGTGAAACGCTGGCGGCTGTGCTCGGCACAGTCCCCAGCCCCTCATCAGACTCCTCGTGCAAGGGGCAGGATGACTGCATGTTCCCAGAGGTGTGGTTCGCATCCCTGGCTTTCCAGTAGTTGGTCTTAATCTGCTTCCTGCACTGGTCACCGGTCCAGTGAATCCCCCATGCTGCCAGCTTCGCTCTTTGCTGGTACGCGTTAGCATACTGGGGACTTCTGCTGAAGTCGAACTGTTTGCTTACCTCTCGCCAGAGATTAACCAATATGGTGCTCCCGCGGCCAGCTAGCAGAGCACTTGGCAAAAGACTTCTCCAGGGTGGTGGCCATTACAGACGCAGGAGACGGTTCACTCTGTGTGCAGCTCAGCAGCCGGAACAGAATGGAAGGGCTAAATGCCACGCAGGGGGGTTGCTTCCATTTCTGGGGAGTTAACTGGTCAGTCTTGGTGCAAGACTGTTCTGTGGGATTGTGGGATAACGTTGGCAGGCTCTCAGGACCCGGTTGCAAACCGATAGAGTTCGGGTGTGAGCCCCCACGGGACTTGGGCTTGAACTCTCTGCCCGTGTGGAGTAGGAAGGGGGCTTTGGGCTTGAGCCTTAGTCTGAGGCCAGGCTCACATTGCAGTCCAGACACACCCCCAGGCACTTAAGAGCCTAATTTTCATTGAAAGTCAGTGGGACCTAGGCTCCTAAAGCCACTTCTGAAGTTGTATCCCTCAGGATTAAGTTGACAGATGTGCAGTTGAAATGGATGCATCTCAGTTGGAGTTACTAAGCCCTGGGTAATCCGAATACCTTCCCAATGACTCGGTTTTCTCCTGCACCTTTCCCTCTGTCCCTACCCGTAAAACAAATAGGAAATTCCATCCAAAAGCCTGTGTTAAAGCAATATTGTTCGGACATTAAATCAAGCTTCAAAACTGCTTATTACGTAAACTGGCTTTACTCTGCTCGGTGCTTTTCTACTGTATCTGAGGCCTGCTGCGCTTTGCCCCGCCAGTGGCGAAATTGTGTCCATTTCACTTTACTTCACGTGGGTGGGGGACAGGAGACGGAGATTTTTAACAAAAAGAAATATGGGAAACCACATGCAGCACACGGGGCGTGCTGCCAGGTAAGACGCGGTGGCATAACAGGTGCTGCAGGGTTCGAGCTGCCAGGGAAGGCAAGATGGCATCTGCTTTCAGTCTCTGGCTCGCTATCCTGAGGTTTGCGCATCTAGGAGCTGGTGGCAGGGGCCTTGACTCAGGAACTTGCTTGTCCAGCTGGCCAGGGCACTAATGTCCCAGGCTCTTGCCCTACCAGGGAGGTTGGGAGTTCTGGATTGGTATTGGGAGAGATTCAGTTTGACATTGGCCTTTTCTGATTGGGTTTTGCACCTGTGCTGACCGGTGCATTTAACATATTGACAAATTAGACTCAAACTCTGGGGGCCTAAACTGAGGCTCCTAAATCCATAGTTAAGTGACCTGCTTCTCAAAGGTGCTGAGCACTTCAAGTGACAATCAGGCGGATCCAGTGACAGGCGAAGACTTCCCAGGTGTTATGTGGAATTGGTGCATTCCTGTGGCAGCCCATCACTGGCCCTTTCCTGCTTCCTTATTTAATTTCTGCTGTGCCTGGTGCTTCCCGCAGGCCAGTCTGGTTCCTGGGTTATTCCTCCCTCTGTGACTTCTTGGCTCCCTGTGTAGCCCCCGTCCTCCCTTCTGTAGTGTAGGGGGTGATTGGTCTCTTCCAGGAATGCTTTCCCTGCAGCTCTGCGCATTGCCCTGGGTTTAGCAGGCCAATGCTCAAACCACTGAGCTATCCCTCCCCCTTCTTTTCAAGTTCTTCCCAAGTCTCTTCTACTGGACTCCACTCGCGCCCCATTCTCTTCCCTTGGGCCGGGGAAGGCGCACATGGACCAGGAAAGATATGGGACGCGAATTAGCCCTCTCTCCTCCTAGGTGGTTTTGAAATAACAGTGGGAGTTTTAAAAGCAGGGAGGGCTGGGAAGGTTGAGAGGGGCTGACAGCACACACCTGACTCCGGGATGCCCATGTAGTGATTGTAGGGAGGGCCAGAAGCCATCCGGTGCTTTGGAGCCAAGCAATTTCAGAAGGCTTCATGGCTTGCTGGCTCTGGCCGTCACTAGGATAACTAACAGCGCGTGCTGGCTGCGAGCCTGGTTTTGCTTGGGGTCTGCTTTATCACTTATGAGAAACAAGTTAACCTCCCTTTGATCTCAGTTCACGGCTAACCCCTTAACAAAGTCTGGGATGTGTAAGGAAATCAATACGCGAGGCATTGAATTTAACACCAGCCACCAGCTCAAGCGTAACACATGCCGACTCTGATTACAGGGAGCAGACTCCTCTCGGTGCACGGGTTTGAAGCTTGTTTGCCAGCTCTCTGGGGTGGCGGGCAGGGGCGGGCCACAGTCCACCAACTGACGAGGCAGGATTGCTGTAGCTTGTGTGACGTCCTGGCTGTTTGTCTCCGTATTTTAGTGCCATGTCTCTCTCTTCAGATGTGTGATTTGCAGCCTCGGCAGCTGGTCCCTGGCACAGGAGCAGAATGCCCAGCCGCTGCTCTCATGGGTGTTGTGTGTCGCTCTATCCCCAGCGTGTGTGTACGCACGTATCTGGCCTTTACTGACCAGAACCTGCAGTAAGACTCCATAGGACAGATTCTGCTGAAACAAAACTTGGCTGCAACGTAAATCTGGCCAGTAAAACCCCACTGGAGGGGGGCTAAGGCGCTGGACTGGGACTCAGGGAGCCTGGGGCCCTGCTCTGTCCCTGACTCCCTGCAGGGCCTTCAGCAAGTCGCTTCACCCCTCTGGGCCTGTTCCCCAGCTGTACCATGGGGATAATAGTATTTCCTTTGTCTTGTCTGCGCAGCATGTGCATTCGCCAGGGCAGAGACTGTCTCGCTCTCTTACTGGAATGTCTTGTTTAGTTCCTCTGCTTTCCTGTCCCCCGGCCCCCTTGCTCTGTCTGAGTGCTAGCTATTTAGAGGAAGCTCTTTGCTGTGATGCCTGTTGGAGGGTCTGGATAACCAACAACCTGCCCTGTAGTTCCTGGTAGCCCCCAGGTACTAGATCTTCTTACTCTGGAATAGTCTCGAGGGCATCGCGTCAGAGGGTGGCGTAGCTGCCCTACACATTGGGGTGGAAATGCCTAGCTTCCCTGGAACCTCCTGTTCAAAGTCTGGCTCGGGTGGCTGAGCCCTTCCTTGGGAAGTAGCTGGAGGTCCCTGTGTATGGCTTCTCTGGACGCATTGAGGGGTCCATGGACCACTTGGCTCCAGGCCCTTCAGTTGTATACAGTGGTGATTGCAGGGCCATCTCCCGCTTGCAGCTGTGCTACAGATGTGTGTTACAAGTCTTCCCCTCCCAGAGGGATGTTCTTTGTCTGACTTTGCTTCCCTCTGCTTTTTATACCAAGGCTGGGCTTTTTGAGAATGACTCAGTGATATGGGATCCTGGTCCCATGCTGAACATTGGGGATTGTGCTCCTAAATCCTCTTGGCACAGTCCCATCTGCTGTGTCTTCCCAAAGCCTCCCCAGAACTTGGATTTACTGGCAGCTAATAATTGGGCTCCACCCACTGGTCTTGATAGCATTTTACTCCGTTAAAATACAGCTGCACTTCCCTTCCCAGGTGCCCACAGCTGGTGTGACTCCCCCTCTCCTTTCCCTCCAGAGGGTTTTATGAATGACCCATCAGCTCTCTTCCCAGGACCCCAACCCAACTTTCTCGTTCAGAGTCTTGCCTTCACTGTGTTTCTGACCTCCTTCCAGATCAGTTCTTTCTCTGGGGCTGCCCACTCCCTGGCCCCGCACCCTCTGTTTGCTCTTCCAGCTAAATCCTCTTTTCTCAGTTTTGTCTCCCACCTCCTTGACTGACCGTGCTTGCTTGGCCTGGCTGTGTCGTTTGCATCCATCAAAGCTCTTAGTGGCATCTCTGCTTTCACATCCCCGATCTTAACCTTGACCTGAGTCAACAAGTGCAAGGAAGCACTGCTGTTTAGATGATCCAGTGTAAACTCCACCTTTGATTAGACAGGTGTCAATCCCACACACTGTCTCATCAACAGCTTGTTAAGTTTTCTTGGTGTTTCCTTGGTGCAGCCATGGAATCCTCAGCCACTGGCCCAGTAGTCTGTCTTGATCTCTCCTCCCATGCCCTGGGCGTTGATTTGCTAACCAGCTCCTTTCCCTCCTTCTGTTCACTTGCTCCTCCAGGCTGCCTCTCCTGGAAGTGGCCGCGGGGCTGGTTCTGGGGTTGATAGACCTGTCGTTATTTAATTCTCCTGTAGTAGCTCTCGGAGGCCCTGGTCAGGATGAAATCAGAGCTCCATTGTGCTGGATGCTGCCTAAACCCATGAAATGATGGTCTGTCCCCAAAGAGTTTGCAGTCTAGGAAGACAACTAACATACGAAGGGTTATGGGGGATAGGGATATGAGCAAACAGATACCACGTAAAGCCAACAATCCTTATCTGCCACTCTGTTAGCCGCTGAGTGGTTTCTTAACAGCAGCACGCCAGTGGATCCATTGCGGGAGGGCGCTCTGTACTTAATGGGCAACATGGAAGAAGAAGCAGTGATGGGAGCACAGGGGGAGGCGCAGAGAGCCATGAGCAGATGAAAGTGTGGGGCAGAGCCATGAAAGTGAGAACAAGAAGCAGTAAGACGGCACCAAAGGGTTAATCACTGTTGTTTCTTTCTAAACTCCATTAAATACACAGGAACTCAGCCCTCTCCGGCCTCCTCACAGGCAATAGCTGAGTTTTATGTTCGACATCCCCCTGGTACCAGATGCTGAGAGACAGCAGGACATAGGTAGTAGTCGTCCTGTTGTCCTGATCAGCTGCCAGCAAAGTCACCGTGTCGCCCTGCTGCCCACCCCGTCTTTCATTCCTTTGTCGGGAAGCAGCTTGAAAGTTCTCCATTGAAGAGCTGGAGGATTGGCTGGCTGTGCCTTGGGTATGGCTGATATGCTTTATAACCTGGTGGAAACTGGAAACTGATATCTGTCGCATTTCCTAAGTATTTCCTGTAGAGATGTGGGCGCACCCCTGGCTTTCTTATTGTGGGTGCCTCCTGAGCAGTAAGGTGTGCCACTGGTTTGTGGCTGTTAATTAGTCAGATGACAGAAGTGCCTAGAGGCCCTGGTGATCGGTATGGCTTATTTGGTGCTGGGCCTTCTGGGCTGCAAGCATTTGTGTATACGTGCCTCTACATACCGACTAGAGATGGCCACCATTTTCCACATGAAAAGTTTTCCTGTTGGAAGATGTGATCTTGTTGAAATGGAAAACTTCCTCTGGAAAATGGGGGGGGGGAGGGGAAGTATCTTTCCATTGAAAAATCTGCAATGAGAAGTTTCATTTTGGATCTGTATTTCCCAAGGAACCAAAATATTCCTCTTTGGAATGCTGCAGTCTGTGTTTGGCCAGGCAGTGGTGTCACTTCCAAATGGCACTTCGTGTGCTGTGAAATCGTCTGATGCTTTTTGATGTTTTATCCCGATTTGGGATGAAAAAAGATGTCAGAACCTGGGAACTCACTGGAGGGCGGAACCAGCTCTAGTAACACGACATGTGCTAAGGTGGGTGATTTGGACTCACTCCATTTGTGTCCTAGGGGTATGTGTCAATGAGCTGTGGTTGGGATCATTCATGGACTTCCCACCTGGGCAAGAGAATATGAGCCAGCCAAGCCAGCAGAATGATGTTCACGGTGTAATATGGGGCAGTGCCGAGAACTGGGGAGCTTGAGTCCATTTCACATCCCATGTTCACTTTAAATATCTTCATAATTTTCCTTCTGAGCATTGGCAGTCCCGACAGCCCTGGGGAATTCGCCCTTTTCAGTAGCCGGGGCTACCTTCAGCAATCAGCATGGACTCTGCTCCTGACAGGGGAGAACGTGGTGCCCCTGTGCAGCTCGGTGGTGGACGATCCCTGGACTCAGCCGCAGAGGAGCAGGCTGCTGGCTGGAGAAGGGGCCCCCGAGCTCTGGAGAGGGCTCTGAAATTGGAGCAGAGGCCAAGTCTGTGTGTGTCTGGTTCGGCTGGGGAAGGACCATGCACATCCTGATTTGCAGAGGCACTTAGCAGACTTTGTCTTAATTTGAGCAGCTGGAAGCGTCCGTGCTGGTCTGCCAAGCCGAGCTCAGCCAGCGGCGCTGTGCTCCGGTGCCCTCTCTCACCTTTTGTCAGGTCTTAGCCTCGCCTTTCAGCCTCATGGAAATGATTTCACGGCCATCTCTCTCGGCAGCTGCTGGATGTGGCCCAGTAATTAGTTCCTTACTCAGGTTGCTATGATACTTGCTACCTAGTTAGAGTTTCTTCTACCAGTTTGTGTGATGCGGTCTCCCCGGGATTACTAGACTCAAACCGGGCAGGCTGGTGTGTGTGCTGCACGCTTACTCTGTTGCTGGCAAACTACTGATTCCCTCCTCCAGGCGGGGGCACCCAGCCGTGGGACAAGCTCTCCCCCACCACGCCCAGGCTTGTGATGGAGAGCAAGAATTCAGAGGGTGCTTTCATCCCCGGGTCCTCAGTGCTGGGGTTTTAGGATAATGATCCTGACCACTCTGATCTACAGCGTTCGTCTCTGTCCTCTTGGGGGGCTGCCGGCCAGAGACAAATCAGTGTTTTGTTTTCAAGCCCCTGTGAAGCTGGCATTTGGGTCAGGAGTTCCTCTCTTTACCCTGGGCTTCGTTTCTGTCCCAGGCGTGCTGACCAAGGCTCAGACCTTCCTGGGGAGCTCAGGGCTCCTGTTTTCATGCTCTCTCCCAGCTGCTGCCCCTGAGCACATGGCCAATGCCTAGGCCAGGAAATGTAGCAGCAGCAGCCTGATCCCTCTGCCCGTGCTGGCCTTCCTCACACTTGCCCTGTGGCTTGTGGGGGGTTCTCCTTCCACCCCTATCTGATCCCTGTGCGCTGTTGGCAGCCAGAACTCACTGCCCTGGCCTCCCTGATTCTCTTCCCCTTCCCACATCATCCGTCCCCCCACTTCCCTCCTCCTCTGCTCCGTGCCCAAGCCTTCCCACCCCAGCAGCCCCCCAAAATGCACAAGGGCTTCACCCTCTTCCCAGAAAACAAACGTGACTCAATCCACCTCCAGCTCCCCGCCCCCTGCTGGGCCCCTGCTGGGCTCGTTTCAGATTGTTAGCTGTTTGGGCAGGACCCATTCCTTCTCTCACAATAATGAGCTGGGCATCAGTGGAGCTACTTAAGGCTCCACTCCCCCTGCAGCTCTAGCGCTGGGGAGAGGCCTTGGCGGCTGCTGTGCGGTCCCTGGGCCCGGCATTCACGCACTTGACCTGCCACAGCTGTTGGTGTAATTCCAGGGTCTGACGTTCACATGCATGGCATGCAACGGGTGTCGGTACGGTCCCTGGGCCTGGCGTTCACACACGTGGCCTGCCACAGCTGTTGGTGCAATTCCTGAGCCTGGCCTTCACGTGCACGGCATGCCATGGGTGTCGGCATGGTCGCTGGGCCTGGCATTCACACACACGGCGTGCCACGACTGTCAGCATGGTCCCTGGGCCTGGCATTCATGTGCCCAGTGTTCCACAGGTGTCGACGCAGTCCCTGGGCGTGGCGTTCATGCACAGGGCATGCCACAGCTGTCGGTGCAATTCCTAAGCCTGGCGTTCATGCGCATGGCGTGCCCCGGCTGTCGGCGTGGTCCCTGGGCCTGGTGTTCACGTGCACGGTGTACCACTGCTGTCTTTTTGTCCAGAAAACATTCCGGGGCAGTCACTGAGTATTGCTGGTCCAAAGCAACAGTCCAGCCAGCCGTGAGGCCTGGGAATTGCTGGCTGTTTTAGCAGTCAGAGTACAGTAGCCTTATAAAACAGAGCCTCGTAAAGAGGTCCATGTCAGGTTAATGTCTATGTATTAACAGTGTGGAGGCACCTGTAGGAAGATGCCGGGCTTTCCCTCCTCCCCCTCTCAGGAGTAAATCACAGTGTGCTTTATTTAGCTATTTCCTGGTGTCCCGCATCTCCCTGGCTGGCTGTTTAACTATCTTTATCTCCTCCTCCTCATCTGTGTGATATAGTTATAGATAAACGGATAAACCAGAGGTCTGGGTAACTAGTGCAGCAGCTGTTGGTTTGCCTTTGCCTGTCTTTGTTTTGTCTTAAGGAAATGCTGTAAATAAGGGATACTTCATCTAGTTAAAAAAACAAAACGCTCGTAGCAGCTGCTAAGCCCACCCGTAAGCCTGCTTGTCGCTGTATTTGTGATGGGACTGACAGTGCATGGCACAGCCTGATTATACACAATTCCATTTTAGCAAGCCCGGCGATGTAATTTCACAGGGCGATCAGTGTTTGAATGTAATAGCAGCCTGTGCTAAGGTGTCAGAATATTAAAGGCACTAATGGAAAAGCTCCCTGATACACAAGGGGGACAGCATTACAGGAGACGTCGCAGATGGCTGGGCACTAAACTAATGGGGCAGGATCCAAGAAGGAAAAAAAACCTAGAGAAGGGAGAGCTCACGGGAACACGGGCACCTGCTTCCTCCTCACACGGAAATTAAACAGGGAGCGTGTGTGTGCGCGTGTGTGTTTATTTAAAAATAGAAGTCCGGAAAAAGCTGGTCTGAAGGGCTGGAACACTTTGCCGGCGATCCCAGAGCCGGTTTCTACAGCGACCTCTGTATGGGTTATAATGGGGGGCTGGGGGTGGGGTGTGTGCACACGTGTGTGCAGGGGCACATCTGGGTGTTAACGTTACAGTTCTGCAGCTGCAGGAGGCCGAGGAGAAAGAGCTAGATTAATAGAGACTATTACCCAGCTTTGTATAATGGGGTAAATTGTGGCTCTCTTCATCTGCTGCTAATCTCCAGCCAGATCTAGTGGGAATCCCTGTCCAGCTTTCTGCAGCCCAGTGTGCTCTAGAAAATCTCTGTTCTTCCCCTTTCATCTGTCCCCCTCCCCTCCCACAGGCTCAGTCCGGCTAGTTCTCATCTTTTGGGGGCCCAGCTATACTGTTTTCTGTGTTCACACCCTGTGTTCCAGCTCTGGAGAGGGCAGAGACAAAGGTGTTTGCAAGGAGGGGATGCGTACAGCACGTGCTTAGCTGTCCCTCTGCCCACAGCCAGCAGGAATAGCTTCCCCTTCAACTTCCAGACAAGGGACAGTGGCTGTTGAGTTGCCTGTAGCTTGAGCCATCTGATCTCCCCGCCTACATGCATGTATTACACACCTCTGATCTCTGCCATCTGGCTGGCTCTAGCTGAGATCACGTATCCCAACAACACGGAGTGCCCATTGCTTTGGCAAATGGGTGGATCATGGACAAAACCAACCCCCAGCGGATAGCCCAGTTATCAGAGGAGCAAAGCCTGGTGCCAGGTTTGGCCAAGGCTTTGCTAGACCAGACTTTGCCCTGTGCTGTGGAGAGTGCCCTGTGCTGGGTCTGTACCTAGATAGCCTTGGGTTAGGCTCCCTTTGGTGGTCACAAAGTGATCCTGTATGGAACCCTTCTACCTCCCAAGCCTCAGCTCATTAGTCTGTCATTCAGTCAATTAAATTGCAATTAGGTGGCCCCCTGTGTGCTCCGCGTCCGCCGGGATCCTCAGAGAGCAATGTGGTTCGCTAGGTTTGTTCCCCCCTAGGTTGGAAGAGCCATTATCTCCGCATGTGAAATTTTTTTTCCTGGGGACTGGAAGGATAATCAGCTCCGTGTTGTTACTCCCACTTCCCTGCCATGCTCCTTGTGTGTCTGGCTTTCACGTGCCAGTTGGAGGCTACTTGTGTATCTTAACACCCAAAGCACTGCTGTGAGGTGAGTCCATAACTCGGTGTAATCTAGCCCCTGCGTAAACAGCCCTACAGTGCACTCAGACCTGCTGTGACACTGAGAGAAAACAGCCTTGTGAAGAGATGGGAGCATGTGCTTATACGAGGGAAGAGCTTGGAGCTTTAGGTGTAGGGCTGCTTATAGCATCACACAAGTTTCCTCCATGCGGCCCTGCCAGTGCATCCTTCAGCAGGCCTGGGGCGACCCCATACATAGCTCTGCTGCTGCCCCTCAACCCTGCCCTGCAGCCCCCTTCCTATTCAGCTGTGAGCTGCCCTCCATAGCTGTGCCAGTGCCCCTGACTTCTGGACTGTACTACCCTTGGCTGTCCGCACCCCTGCCACCCTCTTGTCACTCCTCTGCTGAGCTGAAGCGGCAGAACTGGGCTCGGACCACCCCTCTCATTTTGCATGTGCCCGAAACCAGGACTTGGACCCAGATCTCCAGAGTATTAACCCAGTGTGTTGCTAACCCCAGGTCAGAAAATATGTAACACTCTGTAACCGTGGCCCAGGGTGCAGGTTTCCAGGTGGCGGGGCTTTTTTTGTTCAAACAAAACTAAATGTGAGGCCAAAACTTCTTGAGGTTCTCTCTCGAGGCGAAGAGGCCTACTTGTTCCACTGTGTGACCCACAGAGTCTGCCCATCCAGCCCATTCACAGGCCTCTTCCCCTTAGAGCAGCAGAGTTTTTACTTTCTTTGAAATGTAGGACTATGTCCTGTAGCGTGGCTGTTGTCCTGTCCTGGGTCAGGTCCCTGTCTGTCCTGCTGCTGTTGGAGCTAAGAACTCTCAAGTCTCTGTGCGTTCCCAGGAGAGGAGGAGTGGGCTTCTGGCTAATGCTCGGGACTGGGTTCAGTTCCCTGCTCAGCGACAGACTCCATGACCATGTGCATGTCACCTAATCGCTCTGTGCCTCGGTTTCTCCCATTTGTAAAATGGGGGTGGTAATCCTTCCTTTGGCTGTCTTGCCTGTTTAGACGGTGAGCTCTCTGAGGCAGGGACGGAGCCTGGGCCCCCAGTCTAGGTGCTACAGCAGAACAACTAGTAGGTAATAATGTGTGTGTGTAACTGTCAGGCCATAACCACGCTGATCTCGGTGCGCACATGCCCTGCTTTGGAGGGTTTCTGCCGAGAGAGCGGACTCTGGGGCCTTGTTAAGGGAAAAGGGTGGACAGTGTGTCCAGCACCTTTGTTTCGTACCCAGCATGTTACTTTCCCCCCTCGCCCTGCCAGCGCTGGAGGCTGGGTGTAGTGGGGTGTCTCATGAGAGTCGCTGCACGTGGGGGTGGGTGTTTGCCGGATCAGGCCCAGCGCGCTGTCTGTCTGAAGGCAGCGTGCAGGCCTGGTCCGTGGTGTTAAAACAAGGCTGTTAATGGGCTTTGTCTGCATTGCGTGCTGCGGAAAGCCTCGGTTCCCGTGACAAGGCGCTCGCAAACGCAATGAGATGGACATGTGGAACGCTGGCTGTCTGGTGAAGTGCAAAAAGCTGTCCCGTGGGGGCCAAAGCGGGCTTGACACTATTCTTTAAGTAGGGAGACCACTCCTCAACCTCCCTTAACCCTTCCCCTAACTCTGCCCAGCCAGACGGACTCTAACCGCCCCTTCCCACAGGCTGAGGCAAAGCCCGGCCAACTTCAGCCCAAAGGTAAGGCAAGAAAATGAAACCCTGGCAACGGACAGTGTCCTTCTCCCCTTAACCAGCTGCGTGCTTCCACACAGCACCCCCAGCTCTGTGAGATGGGGGCTGTGGGGAAGCCACCCCAGAGTAGGACGTTTGGATGGGGGAGTTAGCGAGGAAGCGTTCAGTACCCCCACGGGGGGAGACACCTTTCATTTCAACGGATCCCTGTTTACCAAGCCTGGCTCTAGCGCTCTGTGCTAAGCTGTTAAAATCCCAGGCAGTTGGGTCGAAAGCTGGGTGGCTCTGACCAGTCCTCCTGAGTCAGGATAGTGACTTATACTAAAACCGCTTGCCGAGGAGAACACACTAGCCACTGGTCTTGTAGACCCTACAATAAGGCCTTGTGCGTGCACGCACCCTCCATCTCTGGCTCTGGGGGAGGAGTTAACATGCGGCGCACTCCTGCATTGACACCGGAGTGACCAGTGTGTCGGGGGCGCTGACGAAGGGTGAAGGGGCCCGGGTTATGTCATGGATTAGAAGTAGTTCCCCTTGAATGACCTCATTTTTGCTCTGGCTCTCTTCAGAACCCAGGGGGAAATACCCACTTTCCAGGCCTTTTCAGTGAGCCCTGGTGCCGTCCCTGCAGTGCGAAGAGCAGGTGAGGTACCCTAGCATATCCGTCTTCTCGGCCTAACTGGAGGAGAGACAAACAGGCCTGGTTGGTGACCATTTAACATTGGCCAACAGTGCCCCTTGGTGTCTCAGAGGCCCTGTCGGAGGTGCCTAGCAAGGAGTGCTCTGCGATGCAGCTATCTGCCCCCACTCCTGTCAGATTCGCCGGGGAGCGCCTCCTATGGTGACCCTGTCTGGGGCTGACAGGGGGATAGAGCTAGCCAGGAATCGCAGGAGATGCCCATGCTGCAGACTTGTGAGGTCGGCCCATGTGCTCTCTGGCCGCTGATGGAAGCCCAGGAGCCTCAGCACCTTCTCTGCTCTCCCCTCACCTCCCCCTAATCCCGACTTGGGGTTTTGCAGTGCAGACAGCCCGCCCGCTTGGCCCCAAGCCCTGCACTCCCACCAGCTGGGGAAAGGGTCCGTTCTCCTTTTGTGGCCTCAGCTCCCTCGCCAGGCTAACCCCAAGCCGGGCGGAACTCAGCCTGCTGGAGAGTGGGTTTATTTGGCAGAGGGCAGGGAATCCTGTGCTTCCCCGCTCTCCACCTTTAATTAGCACGTACGTTTCATTTGGAGACTCTGGCGCTGTGCTCTGTATTCTGCATGCTGAACGGAACCGACAACCAGTGCCTGGCGTGTGCACCCAGGGCCTGCTGAGCGGCGTCTGTGAGTGCACGCGCGTCGGGGCTCCCTGAGAAAGTGATTAAACATCCACAGTCTTTGTGCTGGTGGGGGGGTTTCCTGGCATGTTCGAAGGCCCCACTCCTCGCTGCATTTGTAAAAATTAAATGCCTCTTATTAGTGGCTCGGCGGAGATCCGCAGTACTCACACACCCGGGCGTGTGCACAGAAAGGCAGGGATGGATGGCGCTGATGTCAGGGCAGCAATTGCTTATCATGCCTTATCTGGGAATATGAAACTGTATTGCATGACATCCAGAGGCAGCCTGAATAGATATGCCAATTCATCTCGAGCCTGGGCTTTGACAAGCTAGACTGCCCTTGTTGAAAGGCATCCGTCAAACAAGAGCTGCTGGCTGCTTTTCCCTTTCTTATACTTTCCCTCGCTCCATCTCTCTCTCGCTCTCACTGCCCTCCCCTCCCTCCTCCTTTTTTTCTAAGCTTTTTCCACACAAAATTGAAAAGCTTTGGAAATAATAATAATAAAGCCCCCCAAGCTAATACCATTTTAAGTTCTCATCCTCCCTCCCCAAATGGGATTGATAAGGAACCCCAGTGTATGAAGGCATGTTTAGATAACATTGAGAATATTAGAGTGAGTGAAGGAAAGTAGGGGGAAAAAAACCCTTCTGCCATGTCTAAGCCGGGAAAGGCGACGACACCCTGGCTAATACGAGTGTTTAATATTTGATGTGTTGGGATAAAGCAGGATCACCTTTGAATTGAATTGAGTGTCAGAATGAGAATCTATTACTGAAATTCGTGTGTGATTTGACAGCCAAGCAGACGATGTTATTCTTCACTAGTTACTGCAATCTTCTCCCCTACATCACTTAAATATTTTTTTCTTTGCTTGAGTAAACACACATTATTCCCCCCCCCTTTCCTTTTTTCCTCCCTCTCTTAGTTATTTATTTATTTGAATCAAGCCTGCCTTTGCAGGGCTGATAGAGTCGATTGTTATTTCTTTATTTGTCCTATTAAATGGGATTTCTGATAGTTTAATCCTGCTTTTGTAAGTGATTTTAAAATACTTGAAAAGCCATGAATGTAGCAGCACTTCTGACTAAACTGCGTAAAAGGGACAGGTGATGCTGGGGTTTGTGTGACGCTGGGGATGGGACCAAGTCCTGCTTCCTGCCAGCTAGCCTAGGTCTACAAGCCCTGAGAATCCTGCATACACAGCAACAAAGCAGAGGCTGCTAACGCTGCTCGGCCTTGGAGACCTGCGAGCCCTTTTGTCACTGAACCTCCTTTTCAAGGTCCAGTCTCCTCTCCTCGCCTGTCTTTTTGCAGCCGCAGCTGGGGTGAGGATTTAGCCCAAGAGTTGTCAGCCCAGATGTTGATGATCTACTTATTGATTACCTGACTCTTATTTGCACAGGATCAGCCCCCATCTAGCAGCCTTAAATCCGAGGGGTCTGGCTTTGGTGTCAGTACGTCAGCACCTCGGTGCTGTTTGGTGGCTGGCTTGCCCTGATTTGCTCAGTGCAGGGGTCATAGAGTTTGCATGGGGAGAAGTTCATCTTGCTAGCTCCACACCCGGCGTGAGCTTAAAATGATTAGTAGCAGTAACCTCAGTATCCCAAAAAGAAAAGGAGGACTTGTGGCACCTTAGAGACTAACCAATTTATTTGAGCATAAGCTTTCGTGAGCTACAGCTCACTTTAGCTCACGAAAGCTTATGCTCAAATAAATTGGTTAGTCTCTAAGGTGCCACAAGTCCTCCTTTTCTTTTTCTGAATACAGACTAACACGGCTGCCACTCTGAAACCTCTCGGTATCCCAGTAGCTCCCGGAGGCTGTCGCTGAGATCGCGGCTCCGTTGTGCTGGGCGCTGCACAGACCCTTGGCAAAAGGCTGCCCCGGCCCTGCAGAGCTGACTGGGGAAGTAGTTGAGTTTGACTGAAAACCGTTTAAGATGTATTTTAAAAGTCTATTTAGTTGCAGACGCACAAGGTTTCTCCTGCCAACATCTACGGTCATATAAACCCCTCAGAGGCTAACTGAATAGGTGGCCTGCAGGGGATGCATCTTCTGGTGTATGTTGGGCAAGGCTGACAAGACCAAAAAACTCACACCCTGTGGCTGTTTAGTCACAGAACATAAGAGCGGCCAGACTGGGTCAGACCAAGGGTCCATCCAGCCCAGGGCCCTGTCTGCCGACAGTGGCCAGTGCCAGATACGCCAGAGGGAATGAACAGAGCAGGGAATCATCGAGTGATCCATCCCCTGTTGCCCGTTCCCAGGAGAAAGCTTGTGCGTCTGAGATGCAGCCCTTTTCCACACCTCAGAAATGTGGCAGAGGTGAGTAACAGTTGGCAGCTTGGTGTCAGAGAGCCTGCCCGGGTGAGGCCCTGCTCCTGGAGAACGGCCCCTGCTCACAGGCCAGGCAGGAGCCAGCAGGTAGAATTGGTTTGCATTTAAAACGAAACAAAACAGAAAACGGTTTACATTTTGCTGTTTTTCCCCTAAAATGGAATTTTTTACAAAAACATTGGAATTTTTAAAAATTGTCAACAAACTTTTAAGGAAGTTGTGGCCTCATGTTCCATCACTTTTCCTCTTTCTGTCTTTGCACTGTCGCCTTTGTTGTGCGGAGGGGTTTTCAGAATCGAAATATTCTTGTTTTCAAAAACTCTGATTTGAAATTAAAAACCAAGTTAAAAAATGATAAACGGTTGGGTGGAAAATTAGGAAAATGAGTGTGACAAACACTATGGGACAAAACAGAAATTTGCCCAAATCTTCTCTCAGTTTTCTGCCTAGCTCTCAGTGGGACCGAACCTGCCCTGCTGAAGGGTGAGGTTTGCACTACTGCTGGCCGTGTACGGCCCAGAGAGTCGTTAGCTCTGAGGCAGGAGGACCATGCTGCCATGAATGTCGTCCTTGTTCTATTATGGAGCTATATTGGATGAGGCCGGTGTTAGTGGAGGCCCGCGAGGATGGGTTTGGGAGTCACCAGAACATTTAACAGTGGGAATGAGGATTGAACTAGGGCTGCGAATGGATCCTACTGTTGTTGCGGGGTGTAAGGACAGGGAAAACTTTGTATTCATGCTCTGCACCAAACCCCACAGGTTTGCCATCTCACCTGTCAATAAATAGCAGGGCCACCTCCTGTTATTGTCAGGGGGTCTGTTTGGGGCAGGTCAGCCCCAGCTGGCCAGAGTACTTAGACAGTGAGGCTCTGAGCGGGGTGTGCGCGGAGGGTTTGTGAGTCCACGCTGGAAGGGTGCGAGCTGATGTCCTGTTCACATGAAGCAGGAGGAGGCTAATCTTGGCGTACTCTGATGTGTGAGAGAATGTGCTGGGCACTTGCCCATAAATAAATGATAGAGCGCTATGCAGGCCAGCTAAATCAATCCACCAGCCTGACGAGTCCTGTTCTGGGAATTCTCTGACCTCTGGAACGTCAGCTTTACAACTGTGCTGCTTATAAACTGTCGAGGTGCAAACCCCAAAAGCTCGTTCCCTGCAGCCAGGTGCGCAGAAGCCCAGCCAGGGTCCAACCACGCAGCTTTGTGGTGGGGCGTGTGTGTGTTTGGATTCATGCAGTGGCGATATGGCTGGCTGGTACGAGGACCAGTGAGTGAGTGTCGAGGGCGGTGCAGGAGAGCAATGTGGTGGTTCTGGTGACATTCCCCCCCAAATCTAGCCACTGGGAATGCTTGAGTAGGGATCCCTCTTGCCCCTCCACCACTGAGGGGAGCCATCAGTGACCCAGCTAGTTCGTAGGCTTGGCCAGGGCACCGTAGGACTGTCAGGGAGACTCTGAGATACGTGCCGAGTTGGAGCCCCTTTCTTTCCCTGACTTGGGGTAGTGGTGAATTCCCTGCTGTGCCCTACACGGTTTGCTTTGCTCTGAAATTTTCTTTCTAGTCACTCTTCTCCTCCCAAAATTCCTCTCCCCCCTCCAATCTTTCACTTGCTTTCCCAGAAACAGAAAGCCGTTCTGGACGCCTGGGTTCCTTGCCTTAATTCAGAAAACTTTGCTTTTTAATTTTTCTTTCTCTTAATTTTTAAATACCAGTTTAGGCCCTGATCCAGGAGAGCACTTAAGCCCGCGAGTTGCACTGTCTATGCGGAGAGTCCCACTGTGGTCACAGGGAGGTTTTAAACCCCTGTGGGGCGTATGTATCCATGTTTAGGGCTTACACAGCACACGAGAGACTAATCCTCACAACACCTCCCCCTGTCCCCGGACTGTACAGTTGGTGAATTGTCAGCTTGTTTAGAGGGGGAAACTGAGGCACAGAGAGATTGCGTTGTCAGTTTGTGGGGAAGGGGGGAGGGAAGCCCATGTCTGTGACTAGCAGCAGGAGTCGCTGCACTAGAAAGCGGTGTCTGGGACCTTCTCGCATCCCTGCTGCGTCCCAGCTGACTGCCGTGCCTTGGACCGAGCCGTGCGTGCATTTGGCCTTGTGCAGCAGTGCTTGCATGAGCGGCCGGACCTGCTGTCAGGCCGCAGCTCGGCGCTCGCTAAGACAGCATTTTCCAAACTGCAGAAAGCTGAGCCCCCTTCAGGAAAACAAAACAATTATGCCTGCAGCCGCACCGTGTGTTATTACAGCTCTACTCAGCCTAATTCATACACCATCCACGCCTCTGGTGACTTCCTTGTGCCCTCCCTTCCCCTTAGCCAGAACTGGGGTAGTTCTTCATAATATGACATTTCTACTTTCTTCCATGCTTTGTTGAATATCATTGGGGAACTCGCTGAGATGGATGGCACAGTTCATGCTGTGGAGCTGTTGTTTCAGGCTCTCTGCAAACTGAGGCAGTTGCTTCTGCATCATGTTTTGAATGTTTTCTTTGCATCCATAAAACTAGAGATTTCATTTTGTAAAATAATGGAAGCCGAGAATTTGGAGAACAATTGAGAAGCCTTTGTGTAACTGTAACATTCCCTCCACCCAGCTAGTCTGCTGGGGCATGCACCATGCTTTGGGATCACTGCATTCGAGGGAGTGTTGAGAATGGCTAGCTCACCTGACACCCAAGGCTGTTGTATCTGTTGAATGCTGGCTGGGAGAACAGGAGCCCTGAAGCCTCCCATGTAGCTGATCACAAAACTTAGTTTCCTGAAGTCTCTTGCTCTTCCTGGCCCCCATGTCAGATGAGGTAACGAGGAGGATGCCAGTGGGGCTGACCAAAGGGGGCAGGCAGCTTCGTGCCAGCAAACATCCATGTTATCTGGCAAAACTGCAGCTGCAGCCAGGCCCACGGGGCACAGTGCTCGCTGCCAGGAGTGTCCTAGGGGGCAGTGGGGTAAGTACAATTCTGAGTACTGTCTGCAGACTCCGGCCACCTGTCTAATCTGCTGCCGTTCTTAGGGCATGCCTGTCACCTGGGCACCTTACACTGTAAGCTCCTGCGGGCAAGGGCCTGTGATCATATTTATTTATGAAGTGCCAGAGTTGTGTAATTAAACAATAATACGACTGTAAAGGGACACCGTCAGGGTGTTCAGATCCAAAATGTGGATTTCATTAAATGAAAAATAATGTTAAAGTTTTATATTAATGGAAATGTTTACATGAGAGGAAGTAGATATTTTTTTCCAGATAATTTTTTCTGGGTTTTTATCGGCTCAAAGAGAGTGGTTAAAAAACGTTTGAAAATTCATGTTAGCAAAAGATTTCAAAATGTTCTTGCTAATTTTTTCTTTGTCTTTTGACAACTAAAATTTATGTGGGGGGGGAAAAACCCCAAGGAGACTTGTTCTGTGTTTGGGATTTTCTCCCATGGGGTTGTCAGCCCAAACCCTGTAACAATGACTCAGACCAGAAAGGGAAATTTACTAGTCTGGTTTCCTTGTCCAGGCCAGCATAACAAGTGAAAGAGACACCACTGCAGCTTTTGAATGCCTTCGGTGTAAGCGTTTACAGTGGTGTTAGTAACACAGGGGAGGACATTGGGTTGGTTTTTTTAAATGACATTTATTATGTTCCTTTTCAAGCTGGAAATGTGCGTGTCCGCAGGCTGCCTGAAATCTCACTGGTGATGCAGAGAAGGCTAGGCCTAGAACCCTGGGTCAT
The DNA here is from genome assembly GCF_965152235.1 of Eretmochelys imbricata. Classification (NCBI taxonomy): domain Eukaryota; kingdom Metazoa; phylum Chordata; order Testudines; family Cheloniidae; genus Eretmochelys; species Eretmochelys imbricata. Next base: position 106,361,016 of record NC_135579.1, read on the forward strand.
GGAGGAGTGTCATTTACAGCTGTACTTTGTGCCTGGCTGCTGCCAGGAGCTGGCCTCCTGTGTGACCCTGACAGGGTGGGAAGCCCCAGTGTCTGAGACTTTAAAGCACTTTCCATCTTGCGTTAACAGTCAGAAGAAGAGCTTTCCTGTTTAAAGATTAAACGCTGTGTTTAAATATTAAACAGTAAAGCTCCTCTCTCCTGATTGTGTGGCTGCTGCCGGCAGGCGGCTCAGAATTGCCAATTTTAATTAAAAAACTTTATTTTCAAATACAATTCACCGATCCCACATCTTGGCGCACTCTTCCTCCTCCTCCAGGCAGCTATGCTCCCAGCAGGCTGGGGGCAGCTTGCCTCTTGGAAGTGGCATGTTTTGTTTGCTGTATCTGTGCGCAGCTCTCGGTTTTGCTCTTTCATTTCCATCTGCCTGTGCCAAAGTGACAGTGTCTGCGAGCCCTGAAGTGTGAGCGGCCTCGTCTGGGGCTGATCAATGCCCCTGGCAGTTCCTTCCAAAACCCCAGGAAAAACAATTAAAACCCAATCGATCCTGCAGACAGCTTTGAATATGCATAAGTGCACACTTGACCTTCAGTGGTCAGGCCACCTTCCACACTGGCTGCTTAGCTAGTTTGCTCAGGTATAGCAGCTGTACCAAATGACCTTGATTAGCAAAGCAAAGTGCTGTGCCTGGTGCTGATCCAAAGGGCTGAGATGCGTGGCGCAGACTTCCTGCCTTGGCTGCTGCTCTTCCGGTTCCGTTCCTTGCCTTGGTGCCCCTCCCACGGCTGACTTCCACGTGCCCAGCCGCTGTGTGGAGACTGGGGTTGCAGTGCGTGAAGTTGGTTGAGACAAAATGGTTGTACCAGGTGGAGAACGGTCTCTGGGCTCACCTGTGCCACACCGAGCCTGGCGGCAAAGCGGGGAGCCTCGTGATGAGGCACCCAGGAGATGTTGCAAAGGATGAAGTAGGCAGTGAAAAGCTGAGGTCCTTCCCAAGGTCTGCCAGGGGCCAAAGGGTAGCAGGTGCTATCAGCAGAGAAGCGGGGAGCTAGAGAGGAGTTGTTACGTTTTCTTGCTAGAGAGGGATACATCTTCTGCCTATTCAGGGGTTGGAAGGTTTAATCCTTCTGTGTCATCTGTACTGCGTTGTCCCTCTCTCCTAGTCTGGGCAGGCTTTTGGAACACAGCCATCCCCGGGCTTTCTGTGTGCCTGTCAGGCTGTGGAGAGGTTGTCAGCATCCTCTTTCCTTCCTGCTCCCCATCCCCAGCCAGGCAGAGCCCCCAAGGGGAGGGCAGCTCTCTCCTGCCCAAGTCAGGGGCTCTGCAGCCAGGCCCAGCTAGAAGGGAAGATACTGCCTGGTTTGGAGAGCTGGGATTGCCTCTCTCCCAGCTCCTCCACCCGGTGACACTGCCGCTGATCCAGAGCAGGTGGGTCTGTGGAGAGCCAGCGATAGAGGAGGTGGGGGCAGGCTGGGGCTCCCCAGGGGTCAGCTGGAGAATCAGGTGGGATGTTGGGAGGTACAGGATCAAACTGCAAACAGATATCTCCTTCCACCAAGCTCCCTCTGCACCTCTCGGAGCCCCCAGCTCCCCTCCCCCTACTGGTCACTCCTAAGCCTGCATGGCAGCTCCCTCTCTCTCTAGGACTGAAGTCTATCAATGCTGTACCTTAATTGCTCAAAGGAACCCCCCCCCCCACCCCGCATGTCCCACCGGGGCTGAGAATGCTCCCTCTGCTGCATTCCCAGGTGCTACGGGCTTGGACAGGACGAGAGCGCGTCCAGGAGCAGGATCTGAGCACAGCCTGCCTGTGCGTGGTCAGGCAGGTTATGGCCACTGGACCGATTACCACAACTTGTATAGTACTAGAACAAGACCCGGGCTTGCTCATGCGGCCCGTGGAGCCTGCAGATTCCCAGCATGCAGTGCTCCATCGTAATTCAAGTGCCAAGCCCACGCTGCATGCTGAGACCTGTTGTCTCCGGGGGCTGCACCTCTGTGGCAACGACGGGGGCAACAATCTGCCCTGCTTTACTTAAACAAGATGCCCGAGAACACCTGGGGAGCTGCAAACATGGCCATCTCGGGCATTGTCCGATTTCCAGACAGCCCAGGAGGGGGAGCCGGTTCCACTGGCAGGGAGCCGGTGCGAGGGGCGGGGATGAAGTACGGGCATCAGTCTGACTTGCGAGCGATAGAGCCGGGTCTGGGCCAGGGGGAATCTAATGAACAATAAAGATATCAGTGCATATTTGTCGAAGGCCAAGCAACCCTCCCCGTGTGTACACACAGTGTAATTTCAGTGAATTATGCATAGACTTAATTAGGAGTTTTAATTGCTAATCATCTCCCAGTAGGATTAGCAGTGTTGTCTATTAATTATCTGTGGAGCCCTGTGTTTTGCTAAGGCAGGAGTAACAGAGCAGCATGAATGGTTACATATGCTGGCAATAAATTCACTTCCAAGAACCCGCTAGGCCCCAAGGACCAGCGAAGGCCCTACTTGCGGGGAGGAGCCTGGCGCTCCTGGGGAGAGCGCGGGGCTGGGCAGAGCCGCAGGTGGCAGGGAGGGGGCTGGGGCGGTGGCAGGGCTTGCCTGGCGGGGTTTGTATTTGGCACCTGTATCTTTATCTCTGAATCCTCGCTGGGCCCACTTTTCCCCCACCTCCATTTAGGTCATCACCCACTTGCTTGCTGGGGCGACGGGGAATTTATTGTATAAATCCCAGCCCGGTCCCTCGTCTGCTCCTAGGGGCTGGGCACCTGCAGGCAGTCAGGGGCAGTGCTTGCTGCCGGGCTGAGCCCTGAGCTGGCCAGCTGCTCTCTGAGCAAAGGCCGTGTATGGCCATCTGCCCTGTCAGGGTTGGATCTCGTGACCCACCGGCTGGCGATGCCAGGAGTTTCCTCTGCACAGGGTGCTCCGTGCAGCTCAGCATCAGGCCCTCAAGTCTGAGAGAGGGGTTTTTTTCCAGCTCCTGGCACCGTGCCATTGGGACGCCAGTGAGGCAGGGTGCAAAACACCAGGCAGGGGGACTGAAACTGGAGTAGCATGGGGAAGGGGATATGGAACCCACTGTGCCAAGGGGGATACGTACCACAGTGCACGGTGCCCCTGGGCTGAGGGGATGTGGTACCCACCGTGCCAAGGGGGATATGACACCCACCGGGCCTTTTGAACTAGGATACCCCCTGTGCCACCGGGACTGTGGTGCTGGCTGATGGCGGGTGAGCGCTGGGTCTGATTTGGGCAGCCTGCTATCCAAGACCGTTCTTTCCATTTTGTAAGGGTCCTGAAGCAGCTTCAGCCCCTGGAAAGGGGGATCCTCCTTTCTGCGCGTCGCTGCGACACCCCCCACCCCGTCCCCGGGCTGGCTAAAGGCAGTGCCTCTGGGCCCGCCTGGTGCCTGCTGGGTTCACTGGAATCTGGCCCTGCCTTTGGGCTAGTAAGCATGGGGGTGTGGTGCCGGGCTCCTTCCTCTGGGGTCAGAGTGCCATCTTTCCAGGCCCCTCAGTGTCGAGGGCAAGGAGCCAGGCGTGGTCCTGAATGCCCACTCCCTCCCCTCCCCAGGAGCCGCGTCCACACGTTCTCCAGCCCTCTGCTTTCTGTTCCACTCAGTTCCTCCCCGTTGGGGGTAGGTAGGAAGTCAGGGATCACAGCTGAGGTCCGTCCTGGGGTGCAGGGGAGCAGGTGAGAGGCGGGGTGACAGACATGCTGCCAGGGTCACGTGATCTGGACAATGACTCACGAGGCAGCAGATCGGGCCGTGGGAAGTGAAGCTAAGCCCTAGCCTGTTTGCCAGGAGCTGGGAATGGGCGACAGGGGGATGGGTCACTGGGTGATTCCCTGTTCTGTTCATTCCCTCTGGGGCCCCTGGCACTGGCCACTGTTGGCAGACAGGATACTGGGCTAGATGGACCTGTGGTGACCGAGTCTGGCTGCGCTCATGTTCTTAAGCCAGGTGCTGCGGCTGGTGCTCCGAGTGCAGTCGTGGGTCTCGTTGGGTGAGATGAAGGGGCTGCACTGCTGTCAGAAGGTAATTATAGACGTGTGTGACATGGATGCTCAGCCTGGCTGTTTGCAGATTTGCATTGTCCTACCGGTTTAACTTCATTAGCCTCTCCTCCGCCCCTCTCACTGGGAGGCTTCATTGTTCTCACCCGCCCCTGGGATGGTAAGGCCCGTGTTGTGCAGTGTGTCTGGGGCAGGTGCAGAGTCCCTTGTTGTGCCAGGGGGAGTAGAACTGGAACCGGACCCTTCTGCCCCAGGGGAGTTCTGCCCTGTGGTCTGGCATTGCCCCTGGGGAGCAGAACCGCCCGATGGGAAGGTAGGTTGGCAGAGCTCCTGGCCGGTGGGAATGGGGAGCTGGCAGGGGGCCAGCCTTTGGGCCAGAGAGCACACATAGGCGCCTGAGCCCCGGGTCCAGTCCCCCGGCTCCACTGGCTCTTGCATTATTTATCCCCGGTGGAGAGGCTGAGGGCGGCCCGGGTCGGACTCGCTCAGAGCTCCCTGCTGATGGTGGCAGGTCCCCGTTCAAACTGCTTCTGCTCCTTCCCCTCTGCTCTCTCACACCGCAAGTGAGCGCGCTCCCACTGGGCCCAAAGCACGAGGCTTTGGGGGGCTGCTCTGGTGGGTGTGCTCAGAGCCCACCTTCCGGGCCACCGTGAACAGATGGGTGCAAAGGGGTGTAGGCGCCTGCAGAGCCGGGTGGGAGCCAGGCAGGGTTTGCAGGATCCCAGGGGTGTTAGGTGCCTAAGTCCTTGTGTGGATCTGGCCTTTATACCCCCAGCGCTGTGAGCTGCTTGGGGTTCAGGCCCCTCAGCCTCCCGCATAGCCTGCCAGCAGTGTAACCCCCGCCCAAGGGCGAGGCAGACCGGCGGGATGGGCCACCCGGACTGGGGGAGGCTAGTCAGGTGCCAATGGGCAAACCGGGGATCCCGTGCTGGTGAGAGCCGTGGCAAGCCCTGAGGTGCAGCGTGGAGGGTCCAGCTGCTGGGTCCCCCGGCGGGGGAGGGATCTGGGCTCAGGCCCAGGCAGCTGCAGTTGTGTGTAGCCTTGCACAGCACCCCCTGGTGCCTGTAACGCAGCACTGCAGCTTCCCGGTCTCGCTGCCTTTGTTCTCGATTTTTGTCCTTTTTCTATGCGCGGGGGTGGCTGGCACTGGGTGTCCCCCTCCCCCGTTGCCTCAGGGGAGCCATGGGGACAAACTGGTTTTAATGGCTAAACACGTGCTCAGAGAAGTGGGGGGATGGACCCTGTGTGAAAGGGTGTGGGGAGCATAGGGGGACATTCACTGGAGGTGTATCGTGGGCTCTAGGCTTCTTCCTGCCCTCTCGAGCCTAAAGCCCATAATTCCCTGCTGCATCTCTAGTGTGACAGTGCTCCCCAGCTGTTCTCCGTCCATGGCCCCCTACTCCCTTTGCACGGACTGGGAGCCTGTCAGCCAAAGGGGGACAAATCTCCTGGGATTCTTGCAGATTCCAGCAGGAGACTCACTGACGAGCCCACAGGCAGCTGCTGTGTGCAGGGCAGAAGAACGGGACTGGGGTATGGGCTCTCAGCCCGGTAGCGTGCCCGAGTGTGCCGCCCGCCGAGCTCCCCGCTGCCGAGCATGTCACCTGGCCGGACAGAGACTGGGTGCAGCCCTAGTGCCATCAGAGCCGCAGGCAGTGTGCCCTCGGAGGCTGTGGGGAGGAATTAGTGACTGTCCGAACAGAGACCCTCCCCAATCCAGTGGCTATTGCAGAACTGTCTGCTCTGGGGGTCTTCCTCCCTGCTCTGAGGCAGGATGGCATAGGGCAGGCCCTGGCACTTCTGGGGCTGATGGCTAGAGACCATGATTCATTGTTGTTATCCCTTTATTTCTGGAGGCCCTGAACGTTGTGGGGCTGGGCACACGCCATGGCAGGGCTGGGGGGGCTCTGCGGACGCTGGTGGGCGATGGAGATTCCTGAATGTCGACGGTCCTGAGATGGTGGAAAGCGCTGGATCGGTGCTGGGTGTTCCCATGGCTGGCGCAGGGCAGTGGCTGGGTGGGTGTCTGAAACGTGGAGCGATCTTGTTGGGATTAGACCAGAGCTCTGGGCTGGCTGTAACAGGGGGGTGTCCACCCTGCGCCTGCTAGAGGCTCAGGATAGCTGTTGTGAGAAAACAAAGAACTGGGAGTGTTCCGGTTTTGTTCAATATCTTCATTAATGATCTGGAGGACGGTGTGGATTGCACTCTCAGCAAGTTTGCAGACGACACTAAACTGGGAGGAGTGGTAGATACGTTGGAGGGTAGGGATAGGATACAGAGGGCCCTAGACAAATTAGGGGATTGGGCCAGAAGAAATCTGATGAGGTTCAACAAGGACAAGTGTAGAGTCCTGCACTTAGGACGGAAGAATCCCATGCACCGCTACAGACTAGGGACCCAATGGCTCGGCAGCAGTTCTGCAGAAAAGGACCTAGGGGTTACAGTGGACGAGAAGCTGGATAGGAGTCAACAGTGTGCCCTTGTTACCAAGAAGGCCAATGGCATTTTGGGATGTATATGTAGGGGCATTGCCAGCAGATGGAGGGACGTGATCGTTCCCCTCTATTTGACATTGGTGAGGTCTCATCTGGAGTACTGTGTCCAGTTTTGGGCCCCAAACTACAAGAAGGATGTGGAAAAATTGGAGAGAGTCCAGCGGAGGGCAACCAAAATGATTAGGGGACTGGAACACATGACTTATGAGGAGAGGCTGAGGGAGCTGGGATTGTTTAGTCTGCAGAAGAGAAGAATGAGGGGGGATTTGATAGCTGCTTTCAACTACCTGAAAGGGGGTTCCAAAGAGGATGGAGCTCGGCTGTTCTCAGTGGTAGCAGATGACAGAACAAGGAGTAATGGTCTCAAGTTGCTGTGGGGGAGGTTTAAGAAAAACTTTTTCACTAGGAGGGTGGTGAAACACTGGAATGCGTTACCTAGGAGGGTGGTGGAATCTCCTTCCTTAGATATTTTTAAGGCCCGGCTTGACAAAGCCCTGGCTGGGATGAGTTAGTTGGGGATTGGTCCTGCTTTGAGCAGGGGTTGGACTAGATGACCTCCTGGGGTCCCTTCCAACCCTTGTAGTCTAGGATTCTAGAGCCCCAACTGTGCACTCCAGAGCCATGGCAAAGGGGCCGGCGGATGCTGCTCCCAGGCAGAAAGCACCTGCCAGCCGCACGGCAAGCTAACCCCCGCTCTCTCTCTTTTAGGCCTACAGCTTCGCCATGGGGAGCTGGCCGAAGAACGGGCTCTTAGACATGAACAAAGGACTCAACCTGCAGCACATAGGGAGGCCTCACAGCGGGATAGGTGAGTGACGCGTGCGGGGCTCGCGGGGGCCGCACCAGCCCTGCTGTACTCCAGGGGCTGCAGGAGCCTGCCAGTCGCGTGGGCTGTTTCTTGCAGCGGGTCGGGAGGTTTGGTGCACTCGGGGCTGGGATGCTGCTGTCTCTGAAGCCCTTGTTAAAGGGCTCCGGGGTAACTTTAAACCTAGGCCAGGGAGGATGTGCGCCCTCCACCCCATTGGGGCTCCTCAACCACTTCAGAACGCGAGCTGCTGCCCATGTGCCAATGTGTGGCCTGTGCCAACTCCCCTCCGTCCACTGGGGGCCTCCTACGCTGCATCTCCGGCACGGCACTGACTCGAGGGTGTGGCCCATCTGTTACCTTCCCCCAGCGAAATCGCTTGGGCTTTGATCCGCTCCTGATCCCCACAGCGCCCCAGGCTGGGGGCTGGATGCTGGAGTCATGCTGGGCCCTGGCTCGGCGCGTCATCTCAGTGTCTGTGCTCTCCCAGCGAATGGCAGCTCGGTGCCACATCGGGCTGGCGCTGCCGTGCGGCCGGCACTGCGAGACTTGCCGTGGAATTGGGAAGCAGGAGGCAGCTGCGTTACAGAGCCTGGGGGAACAGCCGCCTGGCTGGGGAATTGAGCTGATTTGTTCCCTGGTTAGCTCGTGTGAGTGATGAGTTTCGTAGTCGGGCACTTGCTTCCCGGTGGACAGAACAGAACCGCAGTTCAGTGGGCCTGGCAGCTCGCACTCGGAAGGGGATCAGGAAGCACGGCAGGGCTGAGGTGCATGGGAAAGCCATGCATGAGGCCATGCCTGGAATAGCAGGGGGGACAGGTCTGTAGGTCGGGCTGGAGGGGCAGCGGCCTTGCTGTGGGGGGGGAGCCCAGAGCTGGGACAGCAAGGGGCTGCAGGTTGGGAGTGAGGGGCACCGGCTGGGCTGGGTGGAGGGGACTGTGGGGTCGGGATTAAGGGGTATTGGCAGAGCTGTGTGTGGGGAGAACCTAGTGCTGGGCTAGCAGGGGACTGCAGGAGGGGCCAGCCTGCTGGGGGAGCCCAGGGCTGTGGGTCGGGATTGAGGGGTGGGGGCCCCAGGGCTAGCCCAGCCCATTGGCAGAGCTGTGCAGAGGAATTCTGCATGACCAGTGGTAGCAGCGTCTCACTTACCCCAGCAGCCTGTTGCCCTGATCCCCCATCTTTGAAAGATGCAGCAGGTTCCTGGGCCCTGCCCCCATGTCTCCATTGGCAAGGGTCTGAGATTGAGTTGGAAAAGTCACCCGCTCCCGAAGCCTGGAGGAGGCTGTTTAATATTGTTTCAAGGCTCTAACCACTAAACTCTCCAATCAATCCGAGTTAAGGAGATGAATTATTTAAAGCTCACCAGCTTTTAATTAGCAGGCTCCTTTTGAACTATGGATCTGGTTGCATTATTGACGGAGGGAGCATTAAAATTTGCTTCCTTGCCCAGTAGCACATTCGTGTGACAAGTGCGTGGGGTGGGGATGGACCCACAGAATATGGGGCTCTGGTGACAACCCACTCGAGTTCGGCTCCTCTGAGTGAGGGGTCGCAGCCAACTGTGAGTGCGTGGCTCCTTCTTGTCACATTTCCCGAGAGGGGGCTGTTTGTCTGCTGTCTCCTCTTTCCTGGAGAAAGCTCCGAACACCCCTGGAATATCATCTGTCTTTGCCTTTAATTACTGCCTGCATTTATCAGAGCATCATTAGCTGGCCAAGGTGTTTGTCTGCCCTGATGAATCGTTTAGAAAGACGGTTGTTTATTCTCCTCCTCCTCCTAATGGCTCTGTTCTTTATTTCCCCCGGCCTTCAGGAGGGTTTTGCATCTCGTTTCAGCGAAGTAGCCTCCAGGTGGGAGCACAGGCTGCTGCTGTGGGGTCTGGCGTGACACGCAGGCCCAGTGCCTGGAGACAGCCAGCGTGGGGATGAAACGCAGCCGTGGTGCCTTCTCAGAGCCGGGGCTGCTGTGATGCGTTTGGGGTCCCAGGGCTGCCGTGCCGGGGGTCGGGTCGCAGTCAGAAAGGCAGTTCTCGCGGGACAGTAAGGTGGTGCCCCAGAGAGGACGGCTCGGTGTCCCCATCCAGCCATGGAGGCCTCTCCAAGGCCTTTGTGGAGTTGTCTGTGTCCCTGCTGGGGGAGTTCAATCCCCACGCTGCTCATGCTGGCTCAGGCCTTGCCCTCGGCACTGCGGGCTCAGCTGAATAAATTACTCCTTTTCTGAAGAGCTGCTGCTGGAAAGGGGGTGCTGGGGGCGGCCGACAAGCCGCGCATCGCAACCCCCAGTGGGGTGCAGTGAGAGAGCAGCTGCTGGCCATGGTGCAGCTGGGAGTCTTCCAGCAAGGTCTGTGCCCCCCATATCTTTATGCAGGGTGGTGCGGACTGTGGAGACTACAAGTCCCAGCATGCAACAGGGCCTGGCCCTTCAGCTCACGAGAGACTGTGGTGCTGGGTTGCGTAGTCCCTCTAGGCTGCGCCTGCATGCGATACTGGGGGGCAGCTAGACTCAGTTCTCAGATTTGCAGCTAGGGGTCGCTCGCTCCCTCGAGTTCCAGGCCTCCTGGTGTGGGGCCCTTGTCGCACACAGCCACCCCTTCCCCCGTCGCCCTGGAGGGGGCGGGAGCGCGCGGTCCCCTTCCCCCGTCGCCCTGGAGGGGGCGGGAGCGCGCGGGGGGCACTTTTGGATTAAGGAAATAGGTTCAGTCTTGAGCTTCCCAACTTATCCCAAGGGTCTGTGCGGGAGCCGGGACAGGGTGGGCTGGTGCCTGCGGTGCTCAGGATGGGTGAGACTCAGAAGGGGACCCCCCTGGTTTTGTATGTGTTAGCACCACAACTGATCGCTGACGAAGCCCCCGTGGGTGTTGGACACGGACGTTTCCTGCCCTCTCTCTAGCGAGAGGTCCGTCATGGAGAGCGCACCAGCTCCCCGGGCCAGGGTCTGCAGATGCGGCTCATGACTGCGGGAGCCTCCGTCCTTGGGCAGGTAACTGGAGACACCGCGAGGGGGTTTGGGGCTCAGCACTGTAGGGAGTCTCAGCTGCAGTGCATCTCCAGCCAGGTGCCCAGATTGACCTGTCCCAGCTGGAAGCTTGGCCTGCAGTACTGCTGTACTCTGCAAAACGTCACCCTGCTGTGTGCCTGGCAGCTGAGATGCTCTGGTACCCTGCAACCCTGACGAGATGCTGAGCGTGCGGCACCGTCCTTCCAAGGCCTCTCGGGCAACTCTCCCCCGCGCGGTTGGCTCGCCCGTCATCTCACTCCGCAGCGATCTCTGGCGTGCTCGCGGAGTACGTGGGTCTCGGCATCAGACACTCTCCTAAGACCTGCTCCCGTGGGCACTGGCATGTGGAATCTCCCCCTGCTGAGATGGCCCGGTGACAGGGGGTCTCCTGCATGTGCTAAAACCTGCCTTTTAGCCCTCGTTGAATTCCCGTCTAGAATAAAAGAGCAGCTCCTGAACGCAGCCCCCTTTCTTGGAGCCGTGTTTCCGGGGGGATCCCGTCAGGGGGCTGGCAATTCTGCTAAGACCTCAGGCCCAGTTTTCCAGAGGTTTGCAACATGGACAATTTGTTTCAGAGCTGACAAGAAAATTGTAGTGAATTGCCACTTTCTTGCACGCAAACAGCAGGGAATTTTGCCCTCTCAGTGGTACCTATTTCCCAATTAATTCCATGTTGTTTTGTTTTCCAATTATTCGGAGACTTGCTGGGCCAACTAAAACCTGCACAACACAGCAGAGTCCTGTCTATCCTGGGCCTGATCCTGCTCGCTGCAGGGCCTTCTCCACTCTGCCCCACTTGCAGCTGACGGGAGTTAAGGGCACTCAGCACCTTGCCTGGTCTGGCCCTGGAAATCATAAAGAAAGGGTAACTCTGGAAGTGTCTTCTGCAGAGGGGGAAGTGGTTCTGTGTGGGTCGGGGTGAAGCTCTGGGTCTCTGAGCCTTGTTACGTGGGAAGTGCGGCTAAACATACACAAAAGGAAGTTGCAAAGCTGGAGTCTCACACACTGAACTGGCAATGGGGCTCCATACCTGGAGGAAGCTAGCTGTCGTCCTACTGCCAAGGGCTAGTGAAGCATTTTATGGCCCCAGAGAGTCATGTGGCCATCTTCTGGGTCTGAGCCATGGTGCCCCTTGCAGTTGCTTTGGAGGAGGGGAGTGGGCAGCTGGGTAAAGAAAGGGGGAAATGCCAAGGAGGAAGGTCTCTTTCCCCCAGAGTCAGCTGGACGGGAGGATCCTGCTCTGGAGAGTGGGGACCAAAGAACCCCTCCTGCAGACCCAGGAAAGGGACCAAAGGGAGGGAACTTCCCTGTCTGGCCCAGGGTTGATGGTCTGGCTGTAAAAGCTTGCTACAGGCCACCCCTGGACACAGAGGGCCTGGCCCATCCTCTCTTCCTGCGTGCGCAGTTTTGTGCATGCAGCCACTTGCAAAGGCAATAGCACGGGCATGCGTGCGCGGTAGAAAGTACGTGGGCAGAACCCCATTGCTTTTGCACCTGGGTCCAGTGCGTGGAAGCTGAGTTTGGTTTGTAAGCTCTGTGGCGCAGGATATGTCACTATTGTGTGTGTGTGTGTACGTACGTACAGCGCCAAGCACAACAGAGGGCCCTGATTTGGTTGAGGCAACTACAGCGTAAGCGACTGTAATAATCTTACCTGTGTGTGCAAGTGATCGTGCTTAAACGCGCACATGCGGTGCTGAACTCGCAAACGGGCCACACGCTGTAATTTGGTCTAGAACGGTCTGGACTCTAGGGGGAGTTTTTGCATTCGAAGAGCGATACAGCGCAGTAGCCTGGGCGTTGCTCACCTTTGAGCTGATGTTTGCTCATCGTGTAACTCAAACAACTTTGGTTTACGAAGCCAAGCTTGGCAAGCTAGTGTCCCGTAGGGAGGGCCGGCTGCGGCGGGGTGGGCGAGCGCCGGTCAGAGGGACCTGTGCGTGGTTCCCCTGGTTGGGTGCAGAGCAGAGTGTTGTCCCCAGGGCTGCTGGAGACCCCCATTCAGGGAGAAGCGGTGGCAAAAGCCGTCGTCGTACTCGAGCACTTCGTACAGCTTCGTGCTGTGGAGACACACTGGCAGCGCTGAGCGGGGCTCGGTGCCCACAATCCCTGGGGACGTCCAGGGGAGGCCAAAGGGGACAAAGAGGGTCTCAGCGAAACAGGAGCCAACCTAAGGACAGAGGAAAAGGAATTAAACTGCTCTGTGTTTTCCTGCGAGCGGTGAAAATGACTCATGGAGAATGGCTGTAAATACAGCCGCCACGGTGACTGACTTGGTCTCGGTCAAGCGTTAAACAAGCATCCATGCCCGGCAAGGGCGGAAAGCACCTTTTGAGAGGGCACATGATAAATCTGGGCATGTCCATGCTGGGATTCTGGATCCCGAGTCGGAGTGATGGAACGGGAGCTTTCCCTTAGGGCAGCGGCGTAACGCTGATGATTACAGCGGTGATTACCAAACGGCCACTGGTCCGCTCACCGGGCACATTTGCCACTGCACAGAGGTGGCTTCCTGGTGACTGCAAGCTGTGTCCAGCTCTGCAGAGTCTCATGCTTGGGAGGCCATGAGCTAGAGCCACCAGCTGGCTGGGCGTGATGGTGGAGGATCCCCGCGATGGTCCAGCGCTGTGTGGCCTCAGCGGGTGGCCAGTGCGGGAGGAGAGACACCCCTGTGGCTTTGTCCCAGCTCGTCTCACGGCAGATGCTACTGTTCTGCGAGTCCACGACGCGGGCTGCATTGGCTGATAACGTTCCATTGCCCGTGCCTCCATCTGCCTCTATCCAGCTGTCCACGGGATCCAGCTCCTGCCTTCCTTCCCCCGGCCCACCCACTCCACTGCGTCCCTTCCTGGAGAGCTTTGTTCATTTCCTGCAGGCCGAGAAGGCGTTTTACCAGCCTCTCTGGGCTGGATCCCTCCTCTCTTCCCACTCCCCTTGCCACCTCCCTTCAGAAGGGTGGGAGCCTGGTCCAGTGTCTCTTCCCAGCTCTGCTGCTGCTGCGTGTCCTTGGGCAAGTTCCCTCCCCTGCCTGCACCTCCGCTGCCTCATCTGGCACGTGGGGGCGCGGCTGCTGGCCTCCCTGAGACTGGAGTGGAGAGGCTGAGGTACTGATACCTGCCGCATAGCGGGGGCCCTGCCAGAGGGAAGGCCTGTGATCTGCACTTTCTGCTCCTGCAGAGGAACAGCAGTGGACACGGGATGTCTGTCTCCGGCTAGCTGAACCCCCAGCCCCAGCTCAGATGGTCCCTTTTGAAGCAGGAGCCCTTGATCCCGTTTCAGGGCGCTGTAGAGCAGGGCTTTGTTTCTGTCCTCTGTAACGGTGCAGCCTTTGGCGGGACACAACTGAGAGGCGCCAATTCAGGACAAATTACTTAGAGCAGGGCAGTTACAGCCCCAGGCTGGGGTTCCTATGCCCACCAAGGCAAACCAAACCAGCCAGACAGAGGACTTCAGTTTTACCCCACTGGCTAACCACAAGTCACACAAGCAATTCCCTTAGACACTCCAGTTTCCCAGTATCCCCACCAGTGCCCCTCGTTATGGGGATGAATGGTTATGAAAACCAATACCCCAGTAAAAGAAAAAGGGTTCTCCTGATCCCAAAAGACCAAGCCCCAGACCCAGGTCAATATACAAGTCAGATCTCACCCACAAATCACGCTGTTGCCGATCCTTTAGAATCTAAAAATCTAAAGGTTTATTCATTAAAGGAAAGAAATATAGACGAGAGCTAGAATGGGTTCAATGGAATCAATGACATACAGTCATGACAAAGTTTTTGGTTTGGGCTTGCAGCAGTGATGGAATAAACTGCAGGTTCAAATGAAGTCTCTGGAGAACATCCCCAGCTGGGATGGGTCCTTCAGTCCTTGGTTCAGAGCTTCTGTGTAGCAAAGTTCCTCCAGAGGTAAGAAGCAAGATTCAAGACAAAATGGAGGGGTTTCCAGGGCCTTTTATATTATCTGCCCTGTGGAAGGACACCCCTTTGTTCTTACTGTGGAAAATCCCAGGAGCAAGATGGAGTTTGGAATCACATGGCCAAGTCACATGGCCATGCATGACTCAGTTCTTCACAGGGAGAGCAGCCATTCCTCACATGCTACCTTGAATGTCCCCAAGAAGGCTCCTCCGATCATAGAATCATAGAATATCAGGGTTGGAAGGGACCTCAGGAGGTCATCTGGTCCAACCCCCTGCTCAAAGCAGGACCGATCCCCAACTAAATCATCCCAGCCAGGGCTTTGTCAAGCCTGACCTTAAAAATATCTAAGGAAGGAGATTCCCCCACCTCCCTAGGTAACACATTCCAGTGTTTCACCACCCTCCTAGTGAAAAGTTTTTCCTAATATCCAGCCTAAATCTCCCCCACTGCAACTTGAGACCACTTGAGATGTTCTGTCATCAGCCACCACTGAGAACAGTCTAGAGCCATCCTCTTTGGAACCTCCTTTCAAGTAGTTGAAAGCAGCTATCAAATCCCCCCTCATTCTTCTCTTCCGCAGACTAAACAATCCCAGTTCCCTCAGCCTCTCCTAATAAGTCATGTGTTCCAGTCCCCTAATCATTTTGGTTGCCCTCCGCTGGACTCTTTCCAGTTTTTCCACATCCTTCTTGTAGTGTGGGGCCCAAAACTGGACACAGTACTCCAGATGAGGCCTCACCAATGTCGAATAGAGGGGAACGATCACGTCCTTCGATCTGCTGGCAATGCCCCTACATATACATCCCAAAACGCCATTGGCCTTCTTGGCAACAAGGGCACGCTGTTGACTCCTATCCAGCTTCTCGTCCACTGTCAGCCCTAGGTCCTTTTCTGCAGAACTGCTGCCGAGCCATTCGGTCCCTAGTCTGTAGCGGTGCATGGGGTTCTTCCGTCGTAAGTGCAGGACTCTGCGCCTGTCCTTGTTGAACCTCATCAGATTTCTTTTGGCCCAATCCTCCAATTTGTCTAGGTCCCTCTGTATCCTATCCCTGCCCTCCAGCGTATCTACCTCTCCTCCCAGTTTAGTGTCATCTGCAAACTTGCTGAGGGTGCAATCCACACCATCCTCCAGATCATTTATGAAGATATTGAACAAAACCGGCCCGAGGACCGACCCCTGGGGCACTCCACTTGACACCGGCTGCCAACTAGTCATGGAGCCATTGATCACTACCTGTTGAGCCCGACAATCTAGCCAGCTTTTTATCCACCTTATAGTCCATTCATCCAGCCCATACTTCTTTAACTTGCTGGCAAGAATACTTTCCATAGACACCTCACACAACAACCTTTGTACAACATTTGATGCCACTATATGACCTTGGTTGCAACAGTGATCTATACGGTCACAGTTTGTGTCAATAACATCGCAGCCTCGCTCGTGGCTGATGGGGGTGGAGGCTCCAGGGTGACAGGTGTTCTTTGTGTCGTCCTTGGGCTGGGCCTTTCTCATGGGTGGAGAAATGACCTGGGGCTGTGTGCAGACTTGCTGGCTTCTGTGGAAAGGCACCTGTGTTCACCGGGGGAATTTGGCCCCTGCCATGTAGTGCAGAGAGCATCGTACCCACACACGTGTGGTGGGGGGAGGTGAGCCTCACGATCTGGGTGCTTTAAGGGGCTGAGAGAATTAGCCATGTCTAAGGCCAGAGGAACCCAAGGGAGTCCTGGCTGCCTTCCCCCGCAGCACAGAGCGCGCCATGGCCCGAGCGCCATGTTGAAGTGATGCCTGCACAGTGCATATGACGGTTAAAGCCTAAAGGAACTCGTTAGCTTCCCGGGACCGACTCCTGTTCTCTGAGCCCCACGGACTGAGCTCCAGTGCAGTTGGACTCAGTCCCTCTTAAGAAACCTGAGCACTTTCAAACAAAAATGGCAGCCAGGCTGCTCTGCTGGCCCTGGGCAGATGCTTCTGCTCGTGCCTCCCCATGCTCCTGATGTGCTTTCAGCCTCCCGGAAAAGCCCCCCT
This sequence comes from Eretmochelys imbricata, assembly GCF_965152235.1. Taxonomy (NCBI): domain Eukaryota; kingdom Metazoa; phylum Chordata; order Testudines; family Cheloniidae; genus Eretmochelys; species Eretmochelys imbricata. The sequence continues at coordinate 106,377,275 of NC_135579.1, forward strand.
GTTTTAAAGGGTCAGCGGCCCATATGGCGAGAGACGTGGCGAGCGCGGCTCTGTCTTTCTAGCTCCCTCTCTCTCTTTTCATTCACTGATTGGGAATCTGGGAAGGTTAGGGTGTTAGATCGTTCCTGAGCCAGAGCATTAATTAGGCCTCGGCGAGAAGAAGAGGAATTGCGTGTTTTTAACAGGGAGGTTAATGGGATGCTCACCAAGTAGACAGTTTTAATGAGCTTCAACTCGATGTGCAGTGAGTTTACTCTGTGTGTTAAAAGGGTCACACTGCAGTAGTTTGATGTGGATTGTCTCCTGGCCCCTGGTGTCATAGGGGAGCGTCTGTCAGAGTCCAGTCAGAGCACGTTTACTGAGTGACACAATTCTAATGAACTGCCCCGGAGCTGCCACCACGCTGTGGGGAGCGATGCCCTGGTGCAGCCCGGCCGGCTCAGAAACCCCTGGCTCCGCGCTCGGCTCTTGCTGTGGTTCGGAGGCCCCACCGGTGCCCTCAGCGCTGACAGCGAAGGAGAGCGCTTGCTAAGTGCAGTGGCGGGCAACGGGCTGCTTGGCATAATGGGTGACCTGCTCTTTCATCCCTGCCCTCCAAGCTGCAGCCGCGGGACTTCTCGTCCCCTTGGAGGGCCTGATCTGCCTGGCTTTGCTTCATCTGTCTTTTATCCTCCCTGCTTTATTCGTGCGCGCGCCTTCTCTCCTCATGTGCACACTCTCTCTTCCCCAGCCCCATGGGTGCAATAGCTGTTTTGCTCCCGGGATCTCCCCTGCCCAACGCCGTAGACCCTCCATCTTCCCTTGTGCTCTTTGTCACCGTCAGCATCTCTCTAGCCAGAAAGGAAGGGACATGTCCGTCCATCTTACGCTGGCACCTGTCGTCCGAATATCTGTGCACCCACTGTTCCCAGCCGTGATTACCCTGATTTGTGCATCACCCCTGGTTCCTGGTGCCAGCACTCATCACAGCTGTCCACTTTCACCAGCCTTGGCGTTGTTCTTGATTTATCTGTGTTCCCATAGTCATGGACCGGGACTCCCAAAAGGACCTGCCCCAAAGAGCTCCCAATCAAAGTCTGAGACAAGAGGCGGTTGGTGGACGCAGGCAGGCAGGAGAAAGCACAGGGAGAATGAGACGTAACCAGTGCCCTCTGCACACCAGCAACCCAACCCTTGCCAAGTTGTTTGCAGGCATCACGGCCAAGGTGGGGTTGGCAGGAGGAGGGTGGGGCAGCTTTGCGGATGTGTCCGGGGAGCTCCTCCCACGTGGGAGGGGCAGCAGGGAGAAAGCCCTGGGCAGTGTCAGTGTCCCCAGACTGTGCTCGCCTCCAGCCTCAGTTCCCCCTCGGACCTGTGGTAGCCAAGTCTAGACGTGGGCTTTAATCACGGTCCAGCGGGTGTCTCCTGGAAGCTTGGCCTTTAGGTACCTGGTACGCTGGCAGCTGCAGGGGGCTGGATAGTGGGGTTACTGCCCACCCCTGCACTGCAGGACGGTCCCAGTTTTCGTGCGTCTGTCCCCAGTCCCTGGAGCCTGAGTGTGTTGCGGATGTCACAGCGCTGCGGGGTTGTGGTGCTGCCGGACAATGGGGAATGCAGGCGCTGTGGGCAGAAGAGGGAGCCCCTGAGAACTGTCTCGTGCTCTCCTAGGCAGAGCTGCTTCTCCCCTGTGCCCGGTGCCACCCCCACCGTCTGTGGCACTGGTTGGCCCACACGCTGAGCAGCCCCAGGTGCAGGAGCCCTTGGGGCGGGATCTCCTGAGCTCCCCTGGACGGCAGGCAGGGCCCGTTGCTCAGGTGCTGGTTTCGCCCGTGGCCCCGCACAGACACCAGACCTGGCTAGTGGCCCCTCCCTTGGGGCAGCCTTTGGACACTTCACTTGTGTGCTGGTGTCTTCTTGTCATGAGGAGCTGGGCCCAGCACCTGTCTGAACGGAGTGAGCGTGCGGACCCTGCGTGCACCCCTCCGCGCTGCTCCGGGGCGGGGCTGCGCCGCCATGGGGCATGGTCACGGCTCGTGGCCCGGGTTTGCTCTCCCGTGCCGCGCCGCCCAGGGGCGGGGGGAGGTACTCCCAGTTAAATAATTAGAAGAGACTTAAGTAAAAATCAACAGAAATGTCATCAAATGAGCAGTGTCGTTTTGAATTAGTGCTTGTAAAGGTCAGGCGGCTCCAGGACAGGTGCAGTGGATGCTCCCCGCATGTTGCAATAAGGCAAGATATCCCGAGCGGGGCGGGTGGAAGGGGTGAGCCGGCCGCGTGGCTGGGCTGCCGGGGGAGGGGAGGGGCCACGGGGAGGCGTTGTGGGAGGGAGGCAGGGCCGGCTGGGGTGGTGGGACACAGGACGAGCGTCTGTCAGAGTCCAGTCAGAGCACATTAACGTGGTGACATGATTCTAATTAACTACTGTGAGAGGTGTCACCGCTGGAAAGGCAGTGAGCGGAGACAAGCTTTTAAAAAAAGAAAAAAGCAATGTGACAGTCCTCTCTTTCTCGTACCCTGTGCGCGCTCTCCCCTCCGTGTGGGAGTGGATCTAACAATAATTAGGATGTCTGCCTGCCTGGGAACCTGAGCCAGGGCTCTTTTGCTTTCACTCATTGAAGTTTTCGACATCTCTCTGAAGGGACTTGGTGGCACAGTGCATTACTGCGCGCCAAAGTGACAGAACACTCTTCTAATCGTAAACCCTTTTGAAACAAGATTCCGCTCTCCCTTTCTCCTGCCAGCGGCAGGGGGTATGTTCTGATCACGGTAGCTCTGTTCCCGCATGAGCTACAATGGGAAACTCAAGGTCTTTCAGCTGTTTCCTACAGTTAACAAAGGAGGCACGAGGAAAGAAAGGAAAGCTGATGGAGTGTTTGTGTTGACTGTGCTTACCCAGCCTAATGCTGAGCGTCACTTGTTCTCTCCGCCAGTGTCAGGCGGGCAGGGCTGGCATGTTATGCCCAGGCCAGGTACCGCCGTGATGGGTGGAGCCCAGCACCCTCCCCTCACTGCATTCAGCCGTGGTGCCAGGCTGCCTTTTGCCAGTCCTTGCCCACCCTGCGGTGGGCCCTCAGGAAGCTGGTGTGGGGTTACTGACCCGTTGCCTGTGGCCACGGAGGTCGAACTGGGATGAGTAAAGTAGTGGTGCTCTCCCAGACTCCTCCGGCACATTAAGCTCGGCCCGGAGCGGCCCAAAGTAGGTGGCACTCACAGCAGATGGGACAGAACTTGGATGCAAGCGTCCTCCTTCCTGGTGAGTGCTGTGTCCAGGAGTGAAATAGATCATACTGCTGAGGCGCACACCGCTGTTGCTAGGCTTCAGAGTTAAGGGTGACGATTATATTGTTTGTATGTCAGTAGCACCTAGGAGTCTCATTCATGGGCTAGGACCCTTTGTCCTAGGCACGGTACAAACGCAGACCGGTCCCAACAGCCATCCCTCGCCACAACATAGCCTTGTCTAACCTAGCCATCACAGAACGCCTCCCGGCATGAATCGGGGCAACCCAGCCTTGTCTCTGAGCTACTGTTTCAGATTCTCAGCAGAGTCCGGCAGAAAGCCCTGCATTAGTTCTGCTCATATTCTAGCTTGACGAGTGTCTCGCTCTGCAAGAGAAGCTTGTCTCTTTTTTTTTATTAAATAAAAGTGAAGGTTTCAGAGTACAAAGTAGCTGCCTTCAAACAAAGGACTGGCTTGGAGAGTTCCTGATATCTGGCTCAATTCAACCCCGGCTCTTCCACCCATTGGGGGTGGGTGGCTACGGGCCCACGGCCCAGGTGCATGGCATTCCTGAGGTTAGAAGTGTTGGTATTTGATTAGTCTGTGTTTTTATGTGGGCAGCACCTAGAGGCCCCAGGCGTGATCAAGGACGGCTAGTGCTGGGTGCTGCAGAAACCCTAGGAAGACACAGTCTCTGCCCCAAAGGCCTACAGCCTAGAACTGACCTGCGCCTACAGAGAACCACACGTGTCCTGGGGCAGAGTTTGTCTGGTCCTGTTCCCAGGTAACCTTGCCAAATGCTCCCTGTGCACTGCCCCAGTCCCTCAGGGAGCAGAGTCCCCAGCGCGGAGCATGTGTGCTTCTGCATGGGAAATTCTCCAGACTCCACTCAGCCCCACGAGACCTGGTCCCATCCAGTGCTGGCTGCTCAGCTCCGCTGCTTGGTACCAGCGCTGTTCTCCCTTGCACCAAGGAGCCCGCTCCAGGACTGCCAGCAGCGTGGTCTGTGAGAGGAGCTAATACTGTAATTGACTGTGCCGGAGGATTTCTCTCGAGGGAGGGCAGGGTGCTGCACAGGGACCTGTGAGATCTTCCCAGCAGATTCTCCACTGTGGCATTGTCCTGGGCTGCACTCCAAGCTCACGCAGAGAGGTGATGTGTTGTGGGCGGTGCTTGTTTCAGGGTGGGCCTGGGTGTGTAAATGTCTAGTCTGCAATGGGTGACAGGATTTGGAGCTTGGGCATTTAACTGAAGGTTAACTTAACATCATTACACCAATAACAATTCCCACACTTACCCTTCTGCACCTCACGCTCTAGCAAAGCAGGCTCTGGTCTATAATGTTCCAGCATCTCAGCCTCACTGGGTAACCTTGGGCAAGTCTTTCTGCCACTCTGTGCCTTGGTTTTCCTCTCTGTAAAATATGGGTAAGGGTTCTTTGTCTAGTAGTGAGGTCTAGTGGATAGAGCACTGGACTGTGAGGCAGGAGACCTGGGCTCTATTCACTGCTCTGCCACAGGCCTGCTGGTGACCTTGGGCAAGTCGCTTCCCTGCTCTGTGCCTCAGTTCCCCCTGTATCTGTACATTGGGGCTAATGATACTGACCCCTCCTTTGTAAAGTGTTTTGAGATGGACGGATGGAAAGCACTAGATAAGAGCTGGGCGTTCTTCTGCCAGGATCTCGACACACTTCCCAGAGTGCTGATGGGCCCATAGCATGGGGGGAACTAAAGCGTTGCATCGCCCCTTGAGTCAGCGGAAGAGGACTGGAGGTCTTGGATAAGGGTCTGCCTCTCGGGGGCACTGTGTAACTTTCTGTGGGATGCCCCAAAAGGGCTTTCACCCCTGGGATGGTGCTTGAGAAGACAAGGGCAGCTTCATGCTGTGATCATTCATTTTCCAGGGCCCATTCCGCCAGGCCCTACTCTCCCCAGAGCCTGGCAGCAGGCAGATTCCAGAGGCAGGTATCAGCCCCCCGGGAAGGTGGAATGAGTCCCTGTCCAGCAGCCTGCGCTCGTTCCCCAGCCTACCCTGGCTCAGCGATGAAATGCTCCAGTTTCCTACCCTCCCCATACATGCTCTGTGCCGCAGGGCTGCTGGAGAGCGTGCCCCATGGGGGGAACCTTCATCCCCGAGGAGCTGTTCCTGCCTGCCAGCGCCCCGGATGTTTGGGTTTCAACAGTGAAATTGGTTTAAAATGTGCGAGTATGACAGAGGCTGGTAGGGTTAGCGGGAGCCAATCCCCATTCAGCGCTCCCTCCCCTCACGCTGTCTACATGCCTCACCCCCTGCTAGCCCAGCCCTGGGACCCCCCCAGCTCTGCCGGTGCCCCTTACGCCCGACCTGCAGCCCCTGCTAGCCCAGCCTCAGGCTTTGCCCCCCAGGTCTGCCAGTGCCCCTCACTCCCAACCCGCAGCCCCTGCTAACCCAGCCCTGGGTCCCCCCCCAGCTCTGCCGGTGCCCCCACTCCCAACCCGCAGCCCCTGCTAACCCAGCCCTAGGTTTCCTCCCCACCCCAGCTCTGCCGGTGCCCCTCACATCCGACCCGCAGCCCCTGCTAGCCCAGCCCGGGGCTCTGCCCCCCCAGCTCTGCCGGTACTCCTCACTCCCAACCCGCAGCCCCTGCTAGCCCAGCCCTGGGTCCCCCTGCAGCTCTGCCGGTGCCCCTCACGCCTGACCCGCAGTCCCCTGCCAGCCCAGCCCTGGGCACCCCCATAGCTCTGCCGGTGCCCCTCACTTCTGACCCGCAGCCCCTGCTAGCCCAGCCTGGGGCTCTGCCCCCCAGCTCTGCCGGTGCCCCTCAATTCCGACCCGCAGTCCCCTGCCAGCCCAGCCCTGGGTCCCCCCCAGCTCTGCCGGTGCCCCTCACTCCCGACCTGCAGCCCCCTGCCAGCCCAGCCCTGGGTTCTGCCCTAGCTCTGCCGGTGCCCCTCACATCCGACCCGCAGCCCCTGCTAGCCCAGCCCGGGGCTCTGCCCCCCCAGCTCTGCCGGTGCCCCTCACTCCTGCCCCGCAGCCCCTGCTGTTGCAGTCCTTGACCTTGCACAAAGTTCCATTGATGCATCTCTGTTCCGACCTGTAAAACCCCGGCTGCTCTGTTTCCCAGGGTGCTCTTGAGCAGAGGTTTGAAGCAAGCTCGGGTAGGCTACGCTGGGTGATCGTTTTCAGAGCGGGTAAATGGGGACTATGCTGAGAGTCACCCAACGTGTCACCAAGTCAGAGCAGACCTGGGTGGCAGAACTTGAATCTGGAGCGGGAGGGAAGGCAAGCGATGGCTCCAGGGTGCCAGGCAGAAATTTAGGCGAGAGGCCTTTAATCCCCCTTCCCCTGCGGTGCAGCAGGCACCAGCCCTCCCACCCAGCCAGAGTGCGGGAGAGACCTGCCCCTTGTTCCCTGCCGGAATCCGCAGTGCAACCAGAGTGGGGCTCGTCGGCTAGGCGGCGCTCCGAGACCACGGTGCTGAGCACCGGTTCAAGGGCCGGGCAGAGCTGGAGATAAGCACGACACAAGTGGAAAGCTGCCATTCCAAGCCCCGTCTGGAGATGCCCTGTGTGTGTGGCATTCACATGCAGCGGGCGGTTCTCGTTACCAAGGCTGAGACGTGGGTGTCTGTAATTAGTCCCCAGAGACTTCCCTCCCTTTGCGCTGACGTTTCTGTCACCAACGACCCTGCACGAGGTCCAGAAAGAGTCCCCATTTTAATGTCTCTTCTTCAGGTCTGGGGAGCCACATCCGGCCCGGGGGTGGGGGGCGTGCAGGACGTGGAGGCTTTGAGCTGGGGCCCTGGAAGCTCGGCCTGGGACGGCAGGGGCAGAGCACGGACGAGAGCCCTGCCCAAGTTTCACAGCAGACCCACTTTCGCCTTTAATGAGACTTATTTGAGAGCTATGAAGGCAAGGCTGTGTCAGCAAAGGACATGAGTTTCAAAGCTGCCCCCGCTCACCTCATGAGAAACAAGTGAGAGGTGCGGGGAGGGGGCTAGCAACCAACCGGAGAGACTCGGCTGCGATTTAACTAGTTTCCTTTCCTGGGAGCTCCTGACAAGCCCCCCCTCGCTGGCCATGCAGGAATTCATAAGAATAAGATCATTAGGATGTCTCAAAGCTGCGACCCTCAGCGGAGTCCTTGGATTAATCTGGTTTTTTGCTTAAAGACATCGGTAACTACAATCTTTGTTTCTCTCCTTTTCTCTCCCCTGCCCTCCCCCCCTTGTCTGTCTCTGTATCTCCTGTCAAACCGTTGCAGACGTAAATGACAAAGAAATCAGAAAGAGAGATCAATGCAGTCCAAATTAGCACTTGGAGATAGACTGTGCTGGGGATGTCAGAGCCTGACCCCTGTTGATCTACCAGCCTCCACCACTGATATTATGCAAATTGCATCCATCTGGCAGAGCCCACTGCAAGGAATAATGGTGCAGGGTGGGAAGGGGGTGCATGCGTGTGTGTTTGGGAAGGGGATATATTGGGGGGCTGATTGACAGGAAAGATAAGGTGATGCACTGAATTCATTGTGCTCCTGGGCGGATTAAGAACCAAAGTCCAGATGAGAGATAACCAAACTTCATTTTGCTTTTATTTTATTCCTTATTTCACACACACACACAAACCAGCGTCCCCCACCCCGCCAAAAAAATCCACCCCCAAACCTCTCTATGCTCTTATCCTCAAGTCCTTACCACCGCTGGCAGTTTGCAAGGAGAGACAAAGTTGGAGAAGGAAAGCAACCAAAAAAAAGCCAGCGACTTAAAAGACAGCTGTAATGGGAGCACGGATAATAGAAATCTCAAATTACGGTGATCGCCTTGTTAAGAAGTTTGAAAATACTGCCAGATTGCCCTTAATGAGAGAAATATGGCTGTTAGTTAGTGAAGGAGGAGGGAATGGACCTTGTTTCAAGATCTGTAGCTCACGCATCAAAGAGGTACCGGCTGTTTCATTTCAAAATCCTGCTCCTCTGCCTGATATTAGAAATAGTTGTTAAAGGCTTTCACTTGCAGGATGATTCCTTTGGCTTCCTACTCTCCCTCCACCTCCCCCAAAAGACTTGGCTAGGAGAGAACTTCTGTTTTTTTTTAAAAAAGAAAGTTTCCAGGCTTGTGGTGGGTGCGATGGGATTGTGCTGCAAACAGGTTATTGCACAGGCACAAGGAAGGATCTCTCTCCCAGTTGTCAAACACATGTGCTGTTCCGTTGGGATACAGTCACCTTCTGGAACTGCCTGTGACCTTGGAGCCATGGTCTTGCCATTCTGGGACCAACCCTGAGTGCCCAGGCACCCCCAGCCAGGGGATACTGTACTCACTTACCAGCAGCCCTTGGAGTTTAGCTCCTGGGGATGCTTTTGCCAGATGCCAGTGAGGGAGGGTTGCTGGGTATAGATTTATTTACAGCCCTGCGTTTGCTAAAAGGTGGTGGTTACAGATTGGCAGTGGTGGCTCTGTACTTGGGTCACCTGCCTTGGGGTGGGAATGCCTGGCACTCGGCTACACGCCTTGGAAGGGGCTCTCGCATCCCTGCAGCGCCCGCGTGTCGTTCCGTGCTGAAATGCGGCATCGTGACTGCTCTGGGGCTCGTGACAGATCCTTCCTCCCCATCCCACAGGCAGCTGGGGGGCCGGATTCCTTCCCTCTCTGTCGGTGGCAGAACAAGGTTTGCCATTGCCGGCACCTTTCTGCACGGTCACACACAATTCCTGCAGTCAAACCACCTGGGGGCAGGGCGAAGGCGAGAGGTCTGGGTCTGGGACCCGCACCATCCTAGCAGGTCTGCCCTAGGGTCGCTGCTCTCTGACTGCTGCTGTCGCCAGGCACCAGCCTTTTTCTATCACTTTACTTAGCACCCATCCAAGGGATCGGCCAAAAAGCGCCAGCAGAAATAACGGAGACAGAAAGGAGCCCGGGGACAGCGGCCAGTCCCCCCCGCCAGTGGGCAGAATCCGACAGGGCGAGCTCCTGGGCAGGGAGGCCAGGTGGGGAAAAGGGTCAGGTGAGAACAGCTGCCCCTCGGTTCAGGGAGCAGACGATCCCCTCCCGCCTGTTTCAGGGCACCTAGGAAGCGAGCTTCCATTGTGGAGGGCTTGATACGCAGCCAGCAGAGCCTCGACCCTGGGGGCTCCCTGGCAGCCAGTGCCCAGGGCTGACGTGACTAGTTCGTTTGTCCTGGACTAGGTTCCCACTGGAGACGTTCCACCTCTTGCACCGTCTCCCTGGAGCTGTTCCCTCTCGGCCGGGCCCCCACCCACAGGGGCATGGGGAGAAGAGTGAGGCCCTGCTGGGCCGTCAGTTGGGGCGCTGCAGGGAGGAAAGTCGGGGCAGCTGCAGTCTCATCAGGACTCTGCCCCGTCTTCCTGGGCTTGGTCTAGGAACAGCCACAGCGTTCTGCGCTAGGCCGGGCGAGGGGGGAGCTGGACAGCTGCAAGGCAGGTGCGTGAAGGAGCCGTGTCAGAGTTCGGCTCCAGCCATTCGGCCCCCCAGAGCAGATGAAGCCAAATCCCATCACATCCATGTTTGTACAGCTCAGTCGTCTCCCAGAGTGGGTGCATGGCCTGGTGTGCTGGGCCAGCACTACACAGTAACTGCTCCAGATCCGGACCCTGGCTTGAGCGCAGCTGGGCAGGGAAAGGGAGCTGTGGGAGTGGGGTGGGGGAAACCGCTGTTACGAGCCAGCCAAAGTCCCCGTCTTCGCCCACCGAACCCAGCCAAGCCCTGTCTTAAAGCCCTGGAGGTGCTCTGTCCTGTGAGCCTGTCTTTGTTTCTGTTAAGACCTACCACAAACATTTCTGTCCCTAGTCGCTGGGGGACGCGCGTGCCGTTGTGGTGGAGGAGAGCCCAGCGCGGAAGGGAAACGGCAGCAGCTCAGGGGCGAGCCAGGCGAGAGGGGCTGTGGCTGCAGCACACCCGCCCCCACCCCTCGTTTGGCGCTAACGGGCACCTCTGTGACCCGCTGCCAGCCTGCTGCGCTGACGTTCCCCTCGTTCACTGGACGGACGAGGGGCGGCTCCTCGCGCCCCTGAAGTGGGAGGGCTGCGTCAATGGGTTCAAGCATCGCTGCCCCGGGGCCTGAATGGCCTGGTTAAGATCATGAACTTTCAGCATGTTAATAGCCAGTGTGATTCAGCAGCGGGAGCGCAGGGCCGGGGCCAGGCTGATGTGCTGGGGAAGACGGGCACAGAGACTGGCGAGCCCCTCAGAAGGGCGATCAGGGTCACATCTCTGCCTCCTGAGTTCTTAAAGCATAAAATCCCAGCAAGAGGCACCCCTGGCAGCGAAGCGGCTGCCGTCCCCCCGCTGATCCTGCTTGGAAGTGCAGTAGCATCAGGCTGTGTTGGCCGTGGCCCCTTCCGCTCTCCGCGTGTGTGCTGGCAGGACCTCGGCGCCTCCCCAGCCGGTCAGAGCAATCGAAGCCTCTTGTACTGGTAAGGGGGGTGTTGACCAGGCCACTGGCTTGTCCCTGACTCTTTTCACCACGTGCCAGGCAAGTCTGGCTCCTGTGAGACAAGCTCAGAGAGGACATCCCCATGCAGCGGTGGGTTAGGCACAGAAATCAGGGCTCCTGGGTTCTAGCTTCAGACTCGTTGGGTGAGTCACGGTCCAGCTCTGGGCCTCAGTTGCACCTCCTGTAGAATGGAAACAAAGATAGGAGCAAGAGAATGGCCAGACTGGATCAGAGCTGGGGTCCATGTCCCTGCTTCGGAGGAAGGTGGGGGAGGTCCACAGGAGCAGATGTGGGATAGCCAATCTCATCCTAATCCCTGGTCAAGATGGGTTTAAACAAAGAGCTACAAGAATGATCCCAGGTCTGCAAAACCTGCCTTGTGGTGAGAGGCTTCAGAAGCAAAGTCTATGGAGTGTATCCAAGATAAAGTTAAGACGTGACTTAATCCCACTCTACAAGTACGACCTGGCAGTAGAGAGGGCTATTGAATCTAGCACTAAAGGGCAGACTGAGATCCAGGGGCTGGAAACTGAAACTCTGACATCCAGACTAGAAATCAGGCCCCGATGCTCAGCAGTGAGAGTGAATAACCACTGGAGCAGCTCCCCCTGTCTTCAGGGCGAGACTGGCTGTCTTTCTGAAACATGAGCTGTAGGGGCTCAGGGGAAGAATCGAGGTTCTTAGCCCCGTGTTATACTCCGGGGGTCAGACTAGATGGTCATAATGGTCCCTTCCGATCTGAACATCTCTGGCTCCACCAAAGCCCTGAAGTGTGAGGTTTCCATCCCTTCCAATACTCCGCGTCCGCATTGGCTACTGTCACTCTGGGTATCCTTGTTCTCCATAGAAACATCCCTTCCCTCTCTTTGAATCTCACTGAGTTCTTAGCCTCAGGGCCATCCTGTGGGGGTGAGTTCTGCAGGGTAATTACACATTGGGGGGAAGTATTTCTCTTTATCAGTTCTGAATGTCCCACCTTTCCATTTCTCTGAGACACGCACGCCTCCCAAGGGCCTGTGGGGTCAGTTCATCGACCCCTGTGACGTGCTGTGAGATCTCCGGTGGGACTGGCGAGGTGGGGCAGAGTGTATGACCCACAGCTCTGCATGTCGGTGCCTCTGCCCAGTCAGAATGAGTGCGGCTAGTTACCTGGATGGCAGCGCCGCCAGAGGCATTGGTAGAAGGCAGGGCTCCGTGGCCCTGGGCACTGCACGGGCACGCAGGGAGGGACCGTCTCTGCCTTAAACAGACCATGGGCGGGCGGGGAAGCCTTGCCTAAGATCAGTGTAAATCAGCATCACTCCGTGGCCTTCAGGGAAGTGCAACTGCTCAGGCCCAGCTGAGGATCTGCCCCTCGGTTCGTGGTCTCGGCTCAGGGACTGGTTCTGGGGTTCCTTGGAGCCGGAGGTGTCAGGCCGGCCGTGGGCGGCGCCCGCTCTTGGGCTGGCCGTGAGTTCTGGAGGCTGCCCGAGACCCGAGCAGAGACGCAACGGGTGTTTGGTAGGCCGACACCCCCCTGCCCTTCGCAGGCATCCCTAGCTGGTCCCTGCCCTCCACGGCATTGCCTGGTGGTGGCCATCCTGTGTCTGGAGTGCCCGTCCCCTGCTGTGGGCGTCGACAGGGCTAACCGGACACCAGCTCCATTTCCCCAGCCCGCCCCCGTCGCTGAGTTTGCTGCTGGACACTGCTGCCAGGCTGGTGACGCCTCTCCCCACGTGCAAGGCCTCCTCCCTGGGCCATGGGATCATTTGTTGTGGCTGCCATTTAATCCTCCTCTGGCAAGGTGTCTGCTCTGTGGTGCTGGGCCTGGCTCTGGCTCGTGCTTCATGGGGCCGGCACTGGGCTGGGGAATGGCTCCGTGCCCCTTCCCAGCAGTGCCCCATCTGTGCCCAGAATGGCCGCTCCTGCCAGGCCGCAGCCACACGAGTCCCTAGCTGAGGCGTGGGAATTAGCGCAGTTTTCAGGGACAGCGCTAGCCCCAAAGAAGGCTCCTGTGCGGAGATGCAGTCCCCTGGGGCCATTCATTAGTGCCCTTTCCCTGGGCTTGAAGTGGGAACCCGCAGCTTTGCAGGCAGATTAGCACTCTATTAGCACGTTGCGCTGCTCGGCCTTGTGCTGACAGCAGCCTGCGGTGCGCTGGGAAGCCCAGGGAGCCAGGACCTGCCCCCACTGGAGACGAAAGCAAAGGGGGAGCTGAAATCATCTTCACAACAGCTCCTTCCCCAGGAGGCCAGGACTCTTCTGGCTTCAGAGATCTCATCAGCTGTCAGGGGCAAATCTCTGTGGGTGCAGTGCAGCCCAGTGGTTCCCAGCACAGGGTCTGGGGTCGCTAGCGATACGGACAGCGTGGTGGGGCCTGTGGAACGGAAAAGCAAAGGCCCCTGCCTCCCTTGCCATGCAGCTGAGTTTCAAAGCTGGGTCAGCCAGACCAGCTTCTACCCCAGCCGGGTACTCAAAACCCCGCGCTAGCCTGGTGCTGCGTCCACACTGGGAGAGGGGTAGCTAAGGCCTGGTAACTAGCCTGGCGGGGGACACCAAGTGTGGACAAGGCAGATGCAGTGTGACCATGTTAGTGATTCGAGGGTCCTAGTGCAGGCCTGGCCTTTGGCGTGACTGTGGAAGAAGGTGTGTGAGCGACCGGCAGGGAAACCCGAGTGTGGCTGAGGTACACTGGAGTTTCACGTGAGTTAGCAGGTCACGGTGGAGCTTCTGGAGGAACTCGGTCTGTAACCCATGGGAAACTACAGACAGCCTGGTCTTCACTAGGACTGTGTCTGGCTGTGGCTGCCTGGAGCTGAGAGCACCCCTTGGTCCCGAGTGAAGGCAGGTGCAGTCTCTGCCTGCCCGGGGCTGGCTCTTTGGCACGGCTTGATCCATCCCCACGCAAACCCACCTGACAGGGACGGGAAGTGGGTCTGAACCAGAGCAATAGCTGCCCTTCTCCAGCACCGTTCCCCCAGGGCTCTCAGAGCACTGGAAAACCTATCTGCCCCGGAGCCTGGGTCTGGCAGCCCCACTCCGCACCCAGCACGCAGCTGAGGTCCCGCAGCAAGTCGGGGTCAGAACCAGCTGGAGAGCCCTGGATTGAGTCGCTGGCTAGAGTGGCTCCCTGGTGGGCCCCCCAGGAGTGACTCATTTCAGAATACGGGGCAGAGGGGAGACACAGAAACCCACGCTTCTGCCTGCTGGTCATAGAGCAGCAAATTAATGACTTGTTTGTACTCCAGGGGACTGAAAGTTTGGCAGCCTGGCTCACTGCAGTCCCCAGGAACCCCTCTCCCAGATACACCTCTCTCCACAAACCAACTTAGAGATAGACATTGCAGATGAGCCTCCATGCTTCTGTACAGAGCTGGCTCCTAATGAGAAGAATCTGGCTGCTAGTTAGCAGAGGGGTGGGTCCTGTGGGCTCAAATGAGATAGTTAAATGGCGCTGATTGAAGGTGGAGGTGAGAGGGCAGCACAATTATGCTCGGTAGCATCAAGGCCCCGTTTGATAGGGGAGTTCTAAGCGCCCAGCCAGTGTCAGTAGTTTAGCTGAGGTTTTTGTGGGCCCGAGACAGGAAGGATAAAAACTCTGGGAATGAGTTGTTACTATTATTATAAAGTGGGGTTTTTAAACCACCACTTCACCCCCCCTTCCTTTAACTGTTTCCTGATCATTACAGTTTAAGCTTCTTCAGGGGACAAAGCAAGGCCCTGCCTTCCCCAGGAGAGCCGCTGTGAGTTTTCTCCTGCGCTGGGGACGTGGGTTATACAGGCACCATCAGCTCACTTCTCTGATTACGGATCAGGAGAGCAATTAGTGGTTCAGATTATGCCAGGGCAAACTCTTTGTCTCAGAAACGCGGCTTAAGAGTTGCAAGAGAATCTAATTGCCTGGTGCTGTCCCTGCTAGAACAGCATGTTCGCTGCTCCACCTGTTTACAGGGGGATGCCTCACGCCTTTCCGTAACAGCCGCACCTCTTTGCTGGGCCGCAGGAAGCTTCCTCAAACCCCTGGCACATGCAGCTTTACCGCAGCCTGATCCTGCAGCAAGCCAGGCTGGCTGGCCTGAGGTGACCACAACCTGCTTTCCCTGCCTGTCTCTTCTCCTTCCCTACTGCCCTGTCTTCTCACCTAGCCGGCCTGCTGTGGGCACCCTGGAGCATCCCTCCCTGCTGCCCACTCCTGCAGCGACAGTGTCTGCCACCGTGTCTGGCTCTGCAGCCGCATCAGCACACGGGTTTGCTAGGCCAAGCACAAAGTGCCAACGCGTCTAAGCCAAGAGCCCCACCCGGAGCAAAGGCAGAAGGTGCCCTCCCCTTTTCTCCCCCTCTGAACGGCCCATCTTCCTAATCAGATCTGTAGCCAAAGCCCACGGTTTCCCTTGCCTTTGAGCCGAGTGACAATCTCCGTTATTTACTCTAATGGATCTCGGTTTGAAATGTTAATTCCTCCCTGAAGAAAATGTCTGTTCGCGATGAGTTGCCCGTCAACATGTTGAGCAGATTGGTCTCCGTCAGAATGGGTGGGGGCCGGTTTTTCTACCTGCCCCACCCCCCGCTTCTCCGGCCTCTGGAGCGCTCAAGTCAGAGCCAGAAAGAAGCCGTTGGGAAAAACAAGCCCATGGGAAGGGCAGCCCAAAGGGGGAGCGAGCCGGCTGCATGGCCCCTTGGGATGGCCGGCTCCCCGCGACCATCCAGATGCATTCTCGCCCGGGCATGGTGCAGAGCCGGCAGCACCGGTGCCTGCTGCCTGGAGTCACTTCCCCGGGGCCGCAGAGTCATGGGATTCGCGTGGGGTGGGACGAGCCACGTGGGGGTCACGGGGCTGACAGATGTGGCACATGGACCTATGTTGGGGTGGCCTTGGGTGCTGCTGCAGAGGACCCATTCCCGGCCTGCAGAGGGGGGCCCCCGGGTCTGGGAAGGGCCTCGGGCATGTCACGTGCCCTGTCCTCTCATGCTCCCTTCTTGGGTCTTTTGTTTCAGAGACGGTTTGGATTTAGTGGTGTCTGGCTGGAGTTCAGGTCTGAGGGCCACTCCACCGTAGTCGTCTGGATGCTAACTGGCCTCCCTGGCAGTTGGGCTGGCCCAGGCTTGGAGCAGCCTGCTCAGACCAGGCCTCTGCCTCCCCGAGAAGAGACCTGCGGGTCTACGCCTGAGCCCTGAGGGGCCCCCCTTTGCGCACTCAGGCCTCCCTTGGAAGCCGCTGCTGCTAGGTCACGGCGCCTCTCCCGTTCAGGTCGGT
Source organism: Eretmochelys imbricata (assembly GCF_965152235.1). Classification (NCBI taxonomy): domain Eukaryota; kingdom Metazoa; phylum Chordata; order Testudines; family Cheloniidae; genus Eretmochelys; species Eretmochelys imbricata. The sequence continues at coordinate 106,393,143 of NC_135579.1, forward strand.
GGGTCCAACCTGGCACCATTCGGCTGTGATCTTCCCACGGGATGGCTGCCCCAGGGCCTCACATGCAGTGTACCTGGGGAGGGGTGTGTCTGAGTGGGACCCAGCCCCAGCCTTCCCCATGCCCAGGTGTGTCCTCCTCGGCGTTCCCTGCATGCAGAGCCCCCCGCTCCCACCAGAGGCAGAGAGCAGTGTGTGCTGGGGGGGCCTCTCCCGGGGGCTGAATTTCGTGTGCTGACGTGTGGCCCTGGAAGGGACAGCAGGGGCGAGGCGCGTGGGCGGAGCTGGGTGCGGGCACAGGGCTGCAGGGGCGGCATGGCTGCGGGTTTGGGTTTGAGGTGTGGGTTGGAATCTCGCCGATCTCCTCCCTGCGTTCTGCCTGCTTCCAGCTGGCGCGCTCAGCCCTGGGCCTAGGCCTGACAACAGCGTATGGTCTAATGGACCCGCTGTCAGCAGCACCCAGCCCTCCCCTGGTGGGGGCGGATCAGCTGGAGCCTCTCCCCGAGGAGGACCCACTGCCCCGGAGTACGACATAGAGCTAGTGGATCCAGCCTCTGGGGAGCACGTTCTCCCGGGCTAGCTGCCTGCCAGCACCAGCTTTGCTCCCGGCACGCTCCCAGCTCCCGGCTTTGCTCCCAGCTTTGCTCCACCAGCTTTGCTCCCGGCCCTGGGCCTGTGTGTCAGCACGTGGGGCCGTGGAGCTGGGCTGATGCCTGGAGTCTAACACTGCGCTCGCCTCTGAGTGTCCCGTAGGTGCCTTCCTTGCAGTCATTCGACCATTCCTCCGGTCCCTAGCCTCCTGGGCTGCATTTGCTCATGGGATCCGGCTCCCGGAGACGCTTCGCAGTGGGGCCCTGGCTGGGGACGCAGAGCGAGGTGCTGGCTGAGCCCTGGGACGTGGCGGATCAAAGTGAAGGTGGCCAGTGCAAACCCCCGCCAGCTTCCAGCCATGGGGGCTGGAGAGACGGCTGATGGAAGGAAAGACCCCGGGAGGACTGGTAGCCCAAAGAGTTGTGGGGGTTACGTACCTGCAGCCTCCTGCCCAGGGGAAATGAGAGGCGCCACTGATTGGACTTGCTGCTTGTGCTCGCTGGGGTAGAGCCGGAGCGTGTCCGGGGGGGGGCCCACGGGAAAAGTCAATAGCTAAGAGCAGCGCTGGGCTGGGGCTTTGGTGTCACTGAGCTTGAGCATGTGCCCCATCCCCAATGCTGTGGGCTGCCGTACCGGCTCTGGGCCTGCTGCCCGAGGGAAACCCAGCGCCACGCTTCCTCGGCCAGGGCTCCTGCACTGCCTGGGAGTGAGGGGGACGGGGGCTGTCCCAGCTCCTTGACGCCCCCCAGGGAAGTGGGCTGCAAGCTTCTGTTCTGTGATGCCTTTCTACCCTGCCTGGGCCACACTGGTCTGCTGCCTGCCTGCGGGGCACAGGGGCCTGCTCCGGTCACACAGGGTCGTCTTTCAGCATTGCCGAGTGCCCATCCCGCCAGCCGGAGGCAGCCCCTCGGGCCGGCAGGCCCTGGGCGACTCGGGCGATGCTCCCGCCACCCCTGGGGGCACCCTGCTTTCTGGCTGTTGGTTCTTTTGTTCTGTTCTTGGGGCTCTCGGGGCGTGTTCCCCAGTGACAAGCAAACAGGGTGTCTCACGTCAGTGCGGTACAGCTCTCCCACCCCAGATCGCCCGGGGACGGGGTCTGTCCTTGCCCGCGTGACTTGCCCGGTTGTGCTCCGTGTGGCTGCCCAGGAAGGCCTGGCCAGAGAAGAGTGCTTTGCATTGTGCCCTGCAGGTCGAGTACCTTGGCTTGGGCCGGCCCTGTCCCCTGTGCACACCAGCCTGGCCATTGCAGGTAGACAGCTCCATTGCTCCAGGGGGGGGGTCCCATGCCAGGACCCTCCCACTGACTGGCATGGCGGGCAAGCAGGGTGCCGGGTGAGGGGCTGTGGGAGATCAGTGCTGGCTGGGGTGTCTGGCACTAGCTGCAGTTGTCTCCGTACCAGCTCTGCCCACCCCAGGTGCCCAGTGGGGGTTGGCGACAGCACGTGCGATTAAAGCCTTGCTTAGAACCGTCTGGCTGGGGGCGCTGAGCACCCACCGCTCCCTGGACTTTAGTGGGGCTGGCAGGAAAGCCCACGTTGCCCCCGGGCCGGGTTTGCAGCTGCAGCGTAGTGCAGAGCCAGGGGTGCAGGAGCTCTGCTGCGGGTACAGGCTGCCAGCCAGGGACTCTGACCTGGGCCCAGGCCCTCCCCATCTCTGTAGTGGGGGCGAGGGTCTCTGCCCGGTGCCGGTGAGGCTGGGAGCTGCTCTAGAGCCCCAGGGAGGGTGGCCTGTATCCCGGGGTGGCCCAAGCAGCCGGGCTCTGTCCTCCAGGCTTCCACCCAGCGTGCCCCTCTGCAGCCAGCCCGCAGCCGCATGCAGATGGCTCTGGTCTGTCACATTCGCGACTGCCGTGGCCCCCTGCCACCCCGGCTGCAATTAGGCCTTGATTGATTGTCCCCGAGCCGGGGTCTCCCGCACGGCCTCGCGAAAGGGACGCTGCCTGCACCAAGGCAGCCGGCGGCCCGCTGTGCGGTGTCGAACAACAATTTCTAATCTCGCTCGGCACGGAGGGCGGTGGGTGGGGGGGAGAAAATGGAGATAAATGTTAGCTCATTTCTTAAGTAATTAGTTACCTCCTCATCCCCGGGTTGTAATTGTGAACAAGCTGTAATGTTTAATTAGTGTGTAAATGAAACCCCAATTTCATAATGGCTGCGGTGACCGCACGGAGTGAGCCGGGCACAGACGGGCAGCATTGTTCAGCGGGAGATGACGCTGTCGCCCGGCAAGCCGAGTGTCTCTGAGAGAAAATGGAAATGATAAACGAAGTGAGGCTAATTAGCAAAATCCTACAGGCCCCACTGATGGTTCTCATCAAGGGGAGGTAATGACGCGGGCGGGCCGAACGGAGAGGGGATTAACTGGAGCTGATTCCTGCACACTGGGAAATGCAGGGAGAGTGGCCAAGGCACAAATGTCCCACTTTGCTTTTCTCCTCCTTCCCAGCTGTTGCTGGGCCCGGCTCTCGGGGGTGCCCAGCGGGGTGCGGGGGCTGGTGTCTGGGTGCAAAGGGGATGTGCTGCCTCTGAAATGACCCGGATCTAAGTCCGAGCCCCAAGCACGGCCAGAGCTGGCTCTGAAATCGAGACCCGAGGAGCTGCGTAGCAAGGTAGCTTCAGGAGGTCCGTTGTACTGGAGTGGGGGAAGGGGGCTGGGGGGGGGCTCCAGCGAGCAGGGGCGTTGCTCTCCATGGGGCGGAGGGGCTGGGCGGGGCTCTCCATGGGGCGGGGGGCCGGGCAGGGATCTCGTGGCCTGGGGCGTCGCTCTCTATGGGCCGGAGGGCCGGGCGGGGTCCTGAGCCCCACAAGCAGCAGATGCCCCCCCCCCCATGACTCAGTGTCAGAGCGTGCAGCGGGGGGTGGGGCAGAGCCAGCCCCCGTTGCACCTGGGGGAATCCAGGACTGCTCCGGGGCTGGACTTTGCCCTCGCCCGCCTGCTAAGAAATGCCCTTTCTGCGGAGGCTGGCGCGTCCCCGATCATGCTCCGTTACTGCTGACATTTCCGGGAGCGCTCGGACCCGCCAGCTCCCCGTGGCCGGGGTCTAGCTCGAGCTCCAACTCAGCCCCACCTGCTGCACAGCCCGCTCTGTGCCTCCCCCCTCCCCCAAACAGGGGGGAGGAGAATAAACCTCTGGGGTTTGCTTGGCTTCCTTTGAGGGGGGCAGAACCTGTCTGCGCTCAGTCCGGCTGGCTGGGGCAGTTAGTCTTGCGGTTACAGTCTGGGGGGGCTGGATTCTAGTCCCACCTCTGCCTCCCCGGGGCTCAGTTTCCCCCATACTGTGGCAGCAATCTCTGGGTGGTAAGTGCCAGTGTAACTAGGTTTGCACTATGTGCAGATAGTCACTTTTAACTCCCTCACCCCAACTCCTCTGTGGCCTCCCCCGTCCCCCCGGGCTGGGTAATGAAAGATTTCCCCAGGCTGCCAAGGCCTGTGTAGAGGGGCTGAGGAATATTATTTATTCAGTTGTTTACAGAAGCGTTTGATCAGGAACAGTTCTTCACTGCCAGCCCGTTGTGTATTATTCATTGCAATAATCTCCGCAGATTGTGATAAACTGTAACAGCACTGGGGTGGTGCACACCCAGCTCTGCTGCCCCTGCGCCCGGCTCTAAAATATCGGCAGCTGCAATCGTAAATCTCCATTTCCAAGGGTGCCGATTGCGTGGGGAGTTATAGTGGGACTAATGATTACTTCTCTCTCTTGTTTTTCACGTTGCAACCGAGTAATAAATTTTTAAGAACAACCCAGGCAGAGCGGTAGCCCAGCTTGGTGTCTTCCTCTCGCTCGCTCGCTCGCTCGCGCGCGCACGCCACAGAAACCTCGCTGGCGGCAGGACTCAGCCAGCTCTGGGAAGGCACGGCCTGGATTTGAGCGACTGCAGTAGCCTGCCACCAGGACGGGCGTCGTAGAAAACGCCATGAGGGATGCGTGGGTACAGAAGCTGCATCGCCCAGTGGGAGCAGGGCACAGGACAGAGAGCCAGGAGACCTGGGTTCTGTTCCCTGCTCTGCGGCCGTGGGGAAGGAACATCCCTGCTCTATGCTCCGTTTCCCCCTGCCCCACTGGGAGCTAACGATCCTGACCCACTGGCCCGGTGACTTAGTTGTTGGCAATAAAGCTCTCGGAGATTCTGTGATGGAAGGTGCCAGAGAAGAGCAGCGGGTGGGGTGGTGTAATTTATTCACCCTACCGGATGGGTGGCACCGGGGTCCATCCCTCTGGGGAGGAGCTGTTCCCGCATCTCACCCCGCCAGGGCAGAGGCTTTCCCAGCGGGCGTGGGTGTGTGCTTGCTTCACGTGGCTGTAGCCATGTTGCAACTGAAGTGGCCTCGGCCCAGTAACTGGCCCAGCCACTCTCTGGAATTTGTCAGCCGTGAAGCATGGCTCCCCGGGGCTGGTGGGGAGCCCAATCTCCGCCATGCGCGGGGTGCACGTCTTCGCGTTTCTCGCCACTCCGAGATCTACGATGGGAGGCGTCTGATGGATGCCTCCGTTCAGAGACTTGACAGTGTAATGTACAGGGAGCCTACAGACATATAGATTTTCAAAGTGGCCACTTTGAGCATAATTATAAATATCCAGCCCTTTTACACCGTGACGGGCTGCCAATAAAAGCCAGGCTCCGGGGGCTGAAATTCTGGCTTCCCAACTTCCTTAACCAAAGAACTTTGCAGAGATAAAGTCTAGTAAATAGTAAAGAATAAAATTGTCAGGCACACAGAAGAACATAAATTGTTGCTCCAAAGTCAACATGGCTTCTGTAAAGGGAGTTCGTGTCTTACTAATCGATTAGAGTTCTTTGAGGGGGTCAACAAACATGTGGACAAGGGGGATCCAGTGGACATAGTGTACTTAGATTTCCAGAAAGCCTTTGACAAGGTCCCTCCCCAACAGCTCTTATGTAAATTAAGTTATCATGGGATAAGAGGGAAGATCCTTTCGTGGATTGAGAACTGGTTAAAAGACGGGGAACAAAGTTTAGGAATAAATGGTAAATTTTCAGAATGGAGAGGGGTAACTAGTGATGTTCCCCAAGGGTCAATCCTAGGACCAATCCTATTCAACTTCTTCATAAATGATCTGGAGAAAGGGGTAAAGAGTGAGGTGGCAAAGTTTGCAGACAATACTAAACTGCTCAAGATAGTTAAGAACTTCAAAAAGTGACTGGGCAACAAAATGGCAAATGAAATTTAATGTGGATAAATGTAAAGTAATGCACATTGGAAAAAATAACCCCAACTATACATACAATATGATGGGGGCTAGTTTAGCTATAGCTAATCAGGAAAGAGATCTTGGCGTCATCGGTGATGAAGACGTCCACGCAGTGTGCAGCGGCAGTCAAAAAAACAAACGGGATGTTAGGAATCATTAAAAAAGGGGATAGAGAATAAGATGGAGAATATCTTATTGCCCTTATATAAATCCATGGTACGCCCACAGCTTGAATACTGCTTGCGGATGTGGTCGGCCCATCTCAAAAAAGATACACTGGCATTAGAAAAGATTCAGGAAAGGGCAAGTAAAATGGTTAGGGGTTTGGAACGGGTCCCATATGAGGAGAGATTAAAGAGGCTAGGACTTTTCAGCTTGGAAAAGAGGAGACTAAGGGGGGATATGATCAAGGTCTATAAAATCATGAGTGGTGTGGAGGAAGTGAATAAGGAAAAGTTATTTATTTGTTCCCATAATATAAGAACTAGGGGCCACCAAATGAAATTAATGGGCAGCAGGTTTAAAACAAATCAAAGGAAGTTCTTCTTCACTCAGCACACAGTCAACCTGTGGAACTCCTTGCCTGAGGGGATTGTGAAGGCTAGGGCTATAACAGGGTTTAAAAGAGAACTGGATAAATTCATGGAGGTCAAGTCCATTAATGGCTATTAGCCAGGAGGGTAAGGAGCGGTGTCCCTAGCCTCTGTCTGTCAGAGGGTGGAGATGGATGGCAGGAGAGAAATCACTGATCATTACCTGTTAGGTTCACTCCCTCTGGGGCACCTGGCACTGGCCACTGTCGGTAGACAGGAGATTGGGCTGGATGGACCTTTGGTCTGACCCACTCTAGCTGTTCTTAAGTTAGATCCCTCGCCTTTGTCGGGAGGGGACCAGCACCCTGGGATGGGCGCGTCCCCACGGACCAGTCCCCCACAACGGCTGCCTCTCCACTGATAGCTTTCCCCACTGGGAAGCCTCTCCCAGGGTCTGTTGATGTGGCCCAGTGCTCTCCTGCTCATTTGCATTAGCACATTTCAACCTGATTTTAACTCCTTCCGAATGAGTGACTCCCGTTCCAGATCACAGCACAGGCTGGGGCTGGGCTTTGTCCCAGCAGCATGGCTAGCAGGCATGGGGCACGTGGGGCCCCTTGGCGTGGCTGCCACAGAGTTCTGGTTCTTAAGCCCATTCTGGGGACCGGGGGTCTGGCGCAGTGAGTGCTGTGTTGGGTGGGGGACTGCTTCGCAGCGTGGCACATCCCAGCATTCGGGGGGGCCTGAGCAGCCAGCAGGGGCTGGTGCTGAGTGGTGGGGAGCTGCAGCATTGTGCTTTGTGTAGGCGGGAAGTCTCTGCCCTGCAGAGCAAGCCTGCTGCAGCCCTGAGCCATCCCCCTGCCAGCCTCTGAGACCCCCAAGTGGGAGGCAGGCTCTGGGTCTCAGTGCAGTTGTGCCCAGCAGGTGGGTTAGCTCAGTCTCGGAGTGTGGCTGGCAGAGGTGGATGCTGGGGACCAAGCCACGGTTGAGATGCAGGCACGGTCCGGTTAGAGCGTCATGGCCCTAGCTGAGCTTGCCCTCCTCGCTGCTCTCGGGGCCTCTGGAGTCTGGGTGTCCTGGGCAGGCTGCCCTGAGCCGGGGGCTGCCAGAGGGCAGGGCTGGCTTCTGGGGCAGTGCAGCTCCTTGCCCTCCCGGTAACACGGCCTGCACCTCAATCGTTTGGGCGCTTCACGCCCACACAGTGCCCTTGCTGCCATGGCCCTCCCAGTGCATTCTGGGAGTCCGGAAGTGATGGGAGGGTCTGGTAGAAAAATAGCATGTGACCATGAAATTAAAGACTGTATCATATTCATTTGCGTTCATTTTGAGTGCTTGGCTTTACATCCTCTCTCGTGTTTGCAGCGTGCTTTGTGTGTAATCTCCCGGGATGAACAGAAATTCCATCCTGTGGCATCCCCAGGTGGCACCTTTCGATGCACTGCGCAGACTTCTGTCACTGGGGTAGCTGATAGCAGTAGTAGGCTGTCATCCTCTGGGGACCAGCATTAGAGGTGGATGGGACACTTTGCCAGTGGGTTGCAGATAGATGCTGACAGACTCGGGGATCTTGCCTTCCATTCCAGGCTCTGGAGGGGAGTGTGCTCGACTTTTCTGCTCATTCCCCCCAAGCTGGGTTCCTGCCCTGTCACCTCACCCTGTCCTGTCCCCTCCTGGCTAGCCCCACAGGTGGGGGGTGCTAGAGCTTCTCAAAGAAAAGGTCAACATCATTTATTTTTAACGGGGGCCATTCTTACTAGCCTCATTCGCCGAAACGGCTTTGCTGTTTTGTCTGAAATTCAAGCAGAAATGGAGCTGAGGCAGACCCCTGGCCTGGGTGATTTCAGCTGGAACCGTTACGTTTTGGCAAAGCCTGTAAGCAGCTGAAGACAGTGTCCTACAGTGGAGAGCATTAGACAACCTTGGGATTAGCCTGCTTTGCTCCCGGGTCCGCCTGTAATACACACACATGTACGGGATTGGGGCAGCGGGAATTTTCAGGTTCCTGGTCCACCTGTCCTGCAGGAACCGTAGTGTGTCACAGCGTGTTACAGTCACGCCCGAAACGTTAGTGAGCATTGCTCGAAGGTCCTCGCAAAGGTGTGGTTTGCCTGGCCTGGCACTGCAGTCATTCGGCTGCTGCACTAATTCCCTCCCCGAACACGGGCTCCCACAGATTGCTGGCTTTAGACAAACACCAGCGACAGATTTGTTGTTGCAGAAATGTGGTCATGAAGCTGGGAGCGCGGGTTTGGCCTGAAAGCGATTGAGTGATAGATGCAAGTAATTTTAAAGCTGCAGCTGCCAACGGGATGCTCCTTTCGGAGAGAAATCTTGCATCTGAGGAGTGTAAATAATTTAAACAAACAAGTGAAATCAGGTGAAGGCGCTATCCCATGCTGGGCTATTACGTCGCAAGGCTGAATGCGGAACAGGGCACTGCTCCTCAGGCCCTGGTGCTGTGGGGCCTTTCCTTAAAGAGCTTGGTGCTGAAATAAGGAACGAAAAGGGCCAGCCTTGCCGCTGTTCCTGTGGGAAATGAACTCACATTCTGAGTCACTGCATCCTACTTAGCTCGCCCAAGTGCTGAATGAAGGAAGGTCATAGAGGGGAAACTGAGGCACAGAGCAGGGCTGCAGCCTAGAGAAGGGCCCACAGTCACCGACAGAGCCAGGAATAGAGCCCTGGTCTCTGAGTCACTGGACAGTGCCCCCCAGTCACCCTGCCTCCCCAAGGGCTGCTGCCCGAGCCCCTGGCCTTACTGCGTCTCCTCCCCATCCCATGTGGGACACGGGCTGGGGCGAGGGGTCTCTGGCTGCCGCAGCCAGTGCCCCGGGTCTCCCTGAGCCACTGAATGGCAGCAAGCGCTCCGGCTAAAGCTAGGGGAATTGGTACAAAGGTAAAACCCCCTGAAAACCAGGACTTAGATCTGACTGGGACCTAGAGGTCCCTGATAATCACAGTGCTTCGCGGGCACCGTGGCAGGGAACGATCAGATGTCAAAGCTGACTAGGGGACCTAGAGACCAAACGCCCATTAACACGCGAGTTGTGTGTCTAAATCCCCATGTCCGCTGTGAAAATCTGTGCATGGAGAATGCTTGTGTGTGTGCGGGGATAGGTGTGTGTCAGCATGCGTGTGCACACGTGAGTGGCACGTGCACACAGGTATCCTGCCGGCTGTGGGGCTCAGTGAAGTCCCTACGAGTCGTGCCTGGCAGGCTGGGCAGTGATGCCATGTATCTGTACGCGTAGGGTTCCCCCTGCCAAGCAAGCCCACGGCATTCGCTTGCGGACCAGACCCCAGGCTTGGCCAGCAGAGCCATTCGTCCAGGCAGCTTCATGAGCTGCCAAAGCCCCACACCCCACGTACCAGGCTGTGTTTGCACCCCCAGCCAGGAGGGATTCCCACTCGAGGACATGTACCCGGGACCACAGGCTTGAAGGGGCCCCCAGGGCCAGGCAGTCTGACCCCCTGCCAAGGTGCAGGCATTGTGGTGTCTGAACCATCCCCAACTCCTGCTCGCCAGCCCTCTCACACCAGATCTGGCTGAGCCGTGCCAAGTACGTAGCCACCATGGGTGAGACCTTCCTGCACCCAACACCCACTGCTTGTGCCTGGAGGTTAAAGACCCTGCAGCACCTTTTGTAATTGTGGGTTCCCCAGGGCTCCATTTGTAATGGAAGAGGTGCCAGGACTCAACCAATTGTTTTACTTTCAGAACTGATGCAGCAAGCCCAGCGGTGCTGGGGCTGTGAACTGCCAGGCCCGGAGGTGCCGGGGCTGTGAACTGCCAGGCCCAGCAGTGCCGGAGCTCTGAACTGCCAGGCCCGGAGGTGCTGGGCTCGACCTGCCAGGCCCGGGGGTGCCAGGGCTCAGCCCTGGCACGATTTAAGCACTGGGTTGCCCTCGTGTGTCTAGCCACCTCCCACCCCCCCGGGCACTCTAGTGCTGTCTGGGCTGTCCGGGTGTAAGCGGGGCTGATGCGGTGCCCAGGCCTTGTGCCCCATCCCCTGGTGTGACTGTCGCTCTGGGCAGCATGTCAGTTGCCACCCGCTTAGGGACAGAGTTCAATGTAAATCCACTGTCATTTTCCTGTCAGCCCTTCTGCCCTCTCCCTGCACACCCTGCCCACGCAGGGGGGCGAGTGCGTGATCTGCAGGGCTCCCCCACTCCCAAATTCCCAGCAGCCGCCAGCCTGGGGATCTAGCCAGGCCGTTCCTCGGGGAAGCCAGCTTGGCTGCAGGCTGTGTGGCTTTAGCAGATCAAATGGAGAGCTTCAGGGCCTTTACCAGAGCTTACTCGTTCTCCCAAAGAGCCATGTTACTGAATAGGGACTAATCCCCGCTCCGCGGCCGGCCGCGGGTCTCCTGGCCTCCAGCGCCGCTGACCCCGCTGCCAGCCAAGCCCCCCGAGAGCACTCGTGAGCTTGTTAGCCAGGAGGGGGGCACACAAGCCCCCCGCACGCTGCAAAGGATGCAGGGCCCCACAAGGCCTCTCTGAGCAGCCTCCCCATCAGCGGCTCGAATGTAGCTGTCCTCTGCACTCCCCGTGTGGGGTGGGGCCCCCCAGCTGTGTAAATAGGGGTCCTGGAGCTGAGCAAGTCGTCAGAGCAGTGGCGTCAGTGCTGGGGGCAAGCGTCGCATGGGGGAGAGGTTCGCCATCCTTACCCGCTTAGTGACTGTGGGCAAAGCCTCCCTCGGGACTGACCAAGTCCAGACCCCTGAGCTCTGTACGCCAGCCCCCTTAACGAGACATCTGCCTGGAGAGCATCCGGTGCGGGTCCCCAACGCTCGCTGGCCTGGCTGCAAACAAAGCCGCGTAAACACTTCTCCCGGTCCAAGGGGGCCCGTTCCCGGCCCACACTGCCTTCGATGCAGCTCCCAAGCAGCAGCCTGCCGAGCTGCAGGCCCTGCCAGGCATTGACCTGAGCGCTGCCCTGGATTGGAAGCTCAGCGTCATGGGTAGGGGCTCAGGGGGGAGAGTCCAGCTGGTGGCTGCTGGGCAGTAGTCCCATTCCCTGTCGCTGTGGAGGGTCCCCGAGCCCCCCGTTCAAAGGGACACTGTGAGGGCTCGGACCCCTTAGGAAGGGAGCCCCCACCCCTTCCCTGCTTGCACGGACCGGCTCCCCTGCGAAGGGCTCCTGGAACGGGCAAGCCGCTGGTGCAGTGACTTCACAGGCCCCCCCGGGGAGCCTGGGGCAGCTGTGGCTTGGGTGGGATCGTCGTTGGTATTTGCATTGCCAGCGCCTAGGAGCCCCTAGGGTCGCGAGCAGGCCCCGCTGTGCAAGGCGCTGTACAAACACAGCTCCGCCCATGAGCAGACCCACACCCTGGCCCCACACTGTGCTTCCCCTGCCGGTGGGGGGGATGGGGGCATGCGCTGTGGATTTCACACCGCTCCATTCAGTAGCTCGTTGGGCTGTTGTGTGTGGCTCTGCAAACAGGGCTGGGGGCTGTGCCCTCCGCCTGCCGGCCCCACGGCATGGGCCAGCTGAGTTCCCAGGGGGTTTGGCGAACAGGCCCCACCTGGCCCCACCCCTTCTTGTTCCCTTTTAGTGACATGCCAGTCGGTGAAGCAGAGGACTCCCTTGGGAGAGGGCTTCTGTGCGAGCCCCTGGCCTTACCACGTCTCCTTCCTGTCCCATGTGGGACACGGGCTGTGCGCTGCAAATCGCCGGCTGGGGCGAGGGTCTCCCTGAGCCGCTGGACAGCAGCAAGCGCTCCGGCTAACGCCAGGGGCTGCTCACGTCATGGCTTGCTCGGCGGGAGGGGCCGCAGGACACACCTGGGGGGGCAGCCCCGCTCTGCATTGATAGTGGGGCTGGGGGGCAGGATTGGTGGGCAGGAGAAGAGCTGTGTGGGGCCGGGCCTGGCATGGGGGGGGGGCAAGAGAACCGAGGGGCAGGGGCAGAGCTGTCTGCTGTGAAGCCCCGACAGGCCAGGCCCACCAGCTGCCCTGTGCTGGGGATGCCCGCCACACCCCCTCGCCCGTAACAGGCCGTTCACACCGGTCCCCCCAGCCAGCCAGCCAGCCAGGTCTGAGGGCAGGTGCCTGCTTGTGGCTGTCCCCCGGCGGGGACGCACCAGCTCCCCAGCCGAGCTGCTGCTTCGCTCATCCGGCTTTGCCGTTTCCGCAGGGCGAAGCAGGGACCTGGGGCCTGCCCGGCACCCAGCGCTCCCTGGCTCCATGCAACGGAGAGGCCCCGTTTCATGTCCCTCGGTTTAGTTCCCGTCCCCGGCCGGCTCGGCACGCTCGCACTGGTTATGCCGGGGAGGACGGCACGCTCCAGCCAGCATCCCAGGCAGCGGTATTAGTCCTCATTACTAATTAAAGGAGGCAGGAGTAATTGGCGGATGGCGGATGGTGGGGGAGCTGGTGTGATGAACGGCCCCTGTCCCTGCGCTGGGGACGCATGCTGAGTGCTACCTGTTAGCTCCAAATCAACCAACCTGCGAACACATCCATCGGTGGGGAGAGCGGCCGCTTGGTCGCTCCGTTAATAGGGATTGGAGGGGCGCCCTGTGGCGCCGGGTGGGGAGGCAGCCATCTGTACAGGGGCTGGAGTAAGCAAGGGGACAGGAAGCATTCATCACCCTGCTCCTCCCAATGGGCCGCGCTGGCTTTTCAGCACCCAGCACCCCCTGCTTTGCTCTGGCAACTCGCGCTCGCCGGGGCGGGGCTGGGCACCTGCTGGGGAGCCTGGGGCAACGTTTCGAGGCCTGCAGAGTGTGTGCCCTTTCCTGCCCCCCGGCACGGAGAGCGAGGGGCTGGGTTGGCCTTGGAATCTCTGGCCTTCCCTGGCATCACTGGAGCTCTTGGGGGAGGTCCTGGGGAGGTTTGCTGGGAGCTCTTGTGCCTGGCTGGAGGGGGCAGGGAGCGGGGGGGGCTAACGCTTTAACCGGGTCTTTGGCATGCCCGCCCGCATAGGCCCAGCCCCTCTGGGGTGGCTGCAGTGGGCGCACTAGTGTAGACAGGGCTCAGGCACTTTCCTCACCGTTGTCCAGCCCTGCCTGCCCCGGGAGCCCTGGCTGCATTCGGGAGAACACCTGGGAGCCCAGCGTGGAGCCGCTGGCTCACTCAGAGCGCCAAGCGCGTGGGTTCTCTGGATGCCGTGCACAGACTGGGGGCCAGCGTGGTGGCACAGTGCCAGGACCCTGCGAGCCCCAGCCCTTGGCCCCTGGGCTCCTGCTCCCTCCGCGCTCACCCCGGGGCACGCCGGGACCTAGCTCCCGCCTCTGTGCGGCGGACTAGGCACCCACTTCCCTTGGTGTACCCAGCCTCGAGGGACCCTGGCAGAGCTGGGGATGGGGAGCCCAGAGCTGGGGCAGCAGGGGGCTGCGGGTCGGGAGTGAGGGGCACCGGCAGAGCTATGGGGTGGGGTGCCCAGGGCTGGGATAGCAGGAGGCTGCGGGTCGGGAGTGAGGGGCACCGGCAGAGCTGGGGGTGGGGAGCCCAGGGCTGGGATAGCGGGGGGCTGCGGGTCGGCAGTGAGGGGCACTGGCAGAGCTATGGGGTGGGGAGTCCAGGGCTGGGCTGGCAGGGGCTGTGGGTCGGGAGTGAGGGGCACCGGCAGAGCTGGGGTGGGGTGCCCCAGGCTGGGATAGCAGGGGGCTGCGGGTCGGGAGTGAGGGGCACTGGCAGAGCTATGGGATGGGGAGCCCAGGGCTGGGATAGCGGGGGGCTGTGGGTCGGGAGTGAGGGGCACCGGCAGAGCTGGGGATGGGGAGCCCAGGGCTGGGATAGCAGGGGGCTGCGGGTCAGGAGTGAGGGGCACCGGCAGAGTTATGGGGTGGGGTGCCCCGGGCTGGGATAGCAGGGGGCTGTGGGTCAGGAGTGAGGGGCACCGGCAGAGCTATGGGGTGGGGTGCCCCGGGCTGGGATAGCGGGGGGCTGTGGTTCTGAGGTCCTTCAGCAGAGCTGGGGGGCAGGCGCAGGTCTGTGGCTCTAGGCAGCATGGGGAGTTTTCGTGCTTTAGTGGGTGTGAAAACGCCCGGCCAGCCCGTGCTCGAGGCGTGTTCGCTGCTGGGCTTTAAGGACCATTGAATTCGTCCCTCACACAGAGCCAGCCCAGAGGGGTGCGCGGGCCCGGGCCGGGGGAGCGCCGGGCGAGGAGGGCAGGCTGCTCGGGGCGAAGCCCTGGTGAGCTCGGCGTGACCCCGGAGGGGAGGTGCCCGGGCCCAGAGCGCGATGCCACCGTGCAGGGTCGCCGGGGGGCCGAGGGGCCACTGGCGGGCTCCCCTCGCCGCCCCGGGGGGTGGGGGCCGGATCATCCCCTGCCGTCGGGGGGCGGGTGAGTGGTGCCAGGAGCGTGCGCAGGGACTGGAGACTGCACACGGACTCGGCCCCCAGCCTGTCGGCCCCGGGCCCAGCGAGCAAAGGTTCCTACCGCTCTGCTTGTCCCTGCAGGTGCCACGCCCGGCCGTAGAGCTGGGGCCCCCCTCCGCCCTGCCGGGGTCCCCCTCCCCCTGCCTGCCCGGGCCCCCCTCCTCCCTGCCCGGGGCCCCTGCCCCATGCTGATGGCACCTGGTCCCAGCGCTGCCCTGGGCCGTCTCGGCCGTGGCAGCGGGAGCCATGCTGGCGCGGGCAGGTCTCTGTGCCCGCACGGCCGCACGCCGGGTGGCTGCTGCCTGCCTGCGCCAAGCCGCTCGCTGTCAGGTGCTGTCCGTGCTCAGCGAGCGACTCGGCCGCCGGGGGTGTCTCCTCGCCCCCCGTGCCGTTTGCCTCACCCCCCGCCCCCAGCACGCGGGGCGGGCTCTGCTCACTGTCACGCCGGCTCCATCGTATGGCCGCGGTAACGTGGTGATAGCCAATACTCCCCGGCTGGGAAGGGAGCGTGCAGCAGGAGGGATTGAATGCCAGTGGCTCGGACCCCGGGGCGCCGGCTGAGAGAAGGCCATGTCCTTCTGGGTGACGCGAGCGCGTCTCTGCCGGCCCCAGGGCGCTGGCTCCTGGAGCGAGGGATCCCGCTCCGGCGGCCGGCTCACGGCAGGTACCGCGCCGGGCCTGCGGCATGGGGACCCGGCGCAGCTCTCCGAGGCCGGGCAGCTGCACGGACGTGTCCCTGATCTCAGGCAGAGGGCCCTGCCCCGTGGCACCTTGGCACAGCTGCAGAAGGAAACGTTTGCCCCCCAGCCCAGCGCTGTGGGGCAGAGCTGCATGCAGGGAGCGCTCTGTCTCGCACTGCGGCTGCAGACAATGGACCTTGTGACTGGCTGACCCGAGCCAGCCTGGCCCGTCCCCACGTGGGTGGGCACCTCCGCGGAAACTCAGGGTGCCACAGGGGGCAGGGTGGGGGTCAGTAGGGGGCGCTCTCCCCTCGGTGCAGGGGGGTGCTGTGCTGCGGGGGGGGATGGGGGGGTCAGTAGGGGGCGCTTTCCCCTCACCCTCGATGCAGGGGGGCGCTGTGCTGTGGGGGGGGTCAGTAGGGGGCGCTCTCCCCTCGCCCTCGGTGCAGGGGGGCGCTGTGCTGCGGGGGAGGTGGGAGGGTCAGTAGGGGGCGCTCTCTCCTCGGTGCAGGGGGGCGCTGTGCTGCGGGGGAGGTGGGAGGGTCAGTAGGGGGCGCTCTCCCCTCACCCTCGGTGCAGGGGGGCGCTGTGCTGCAGGGGGTGGCCAGTAGGGGGCGCTCTCCCCCCAGTGCAGGGGGGTGCTGTGCTGCGGGGGGGGTCAGTTGGGGGCGCTCTCCCCGCGGTGCAGGGGGGCGCTGTGCTGTGGGGGGGTCAGTAGGGGGCGCTCTCCCCGCCCCATTCCTAATCCTTGTGGAGTCCCTGTGCCCCGCCTGGCAGCTTGGGCTCCGTGCTGGGCACAGGCTTGGTATCGGAGCCAGCGTCACTGGTGCACCATTCCCAGCCCCAGGCCGGCCGGCGCTGCAGCGGTGGGGGGACACTGGGGGGAGCAAGCTGCTGAGACCCACACGCCGCGCGGGCTGTTCCTTGCTCTCATTTTTTGTGGTTCTGCTTCACAACTCATTTTATCAGCTGTCAGTCGCCAAATGTCTTTTTTAAGGAGTTGGTTATAGCCGCTAATGTACTGAATGCTCTTGCACTGGCTGCAGTTAGCGTTCCACCGCTAAATTACTATAATTAATGGTCCACTAGATCCGTGTGGAACAGGCAGCTGCTGGGAGCCCCGGCTGGGAGCTTTCCCAGCCTCGGCGCGATCTCTTGCGGGGAAGCCTGGGGCCGGGCGCTGGACACTCGGGGCTCAGAGCTGGGTCAGTGGGAGCGTCCCTGTGTTGCTGGGCAGAGCTCTTGCCTACAGCGAGGGGAGGGGACTTGCCCGAGTCACACGAGGTCGGTGGCAGAGCTAGGAATTGAACCCAGGCGTCCTGGCTCACTCTCCTGTGCGCAGACCATCAGACTTGCTGAGACCACGCTTGACCCTGCTTCTCCCGGCCAGCGCTTTCCTGTTCCTGGCTGATCTGCAGGGGCCTGAGAGCGGCCGCCCCTCACCCTTTGCCCCCTGGCTGGGCTTGCCCTGCCCTGGGCTGAAATCCCCCGCAGCCCCCTGGAAGCTGGGGGGCTTGCTACAGGCTCTCCACGTGCCCTCTGGAGCCCATGGCGTGCTGGGACCCTGGGACTTAGCAAGCTCCCTGCTGGAGCAGGGTCCTTCCACTCGACCCATCACCCCCAGCCGGCAGCAGCCAGCGTCGGGCAGGGTCGCTCGTCCCTGTTTGTTATTGATGGGGCACTCGTGGGTCAGGGCCGCACACGCTGCTGTTACTGAAGGGGTGCACCACTGGGCTGGGGCTGCACGCCCTGGGTTGTTATTGTAGGGTTGCTCCTGGGGCTGGGCGTGTGCTGCTGGGTTGTTACGGCAGGGTCCTCCCGTGGGAGCAGCGCTGAGCGAGTTGCTTTATCACTGCGTGCGAGCGCGGTGACGTGTCGTGGGTCAGGGGAGCTCCAGGCTGGGAGCACGTGTAATAAACCAACCCAGAAATGCCTAGAAAGAGACTCGACCCTCTTAGCGAGGGGCGAAGGCTCCTGAACTGCTCCCTTCCCTTCGAGGGGCGAGGGTGACGCTGACCCATCCCCACGCCTGCGAGTTCTGAGCGGGGTCAGCCCCAGGCAGGGCTCTGCCTGGACCCGGACATCCTCCCGCCGTTTAACCTGCAAAGCGGGCGATTCTGCCCGTGGGGGTGCTGTCCGAAGGCTGCTTTGCCAGAGGTTATGCCCGAGCCAGCAAGATTCTGCCATCTTCCCCTCTACAGTGCACCGACTGCCAGCCCCTTCGGGCTCTGAACCTCCCCGGCCCCCGCTTGCCCTCCAGAGAGAGCTATAGCCCAATCCTGGATTCGCTAATGCGTCTGTTCAATACCTGCAACAAACAGATTAGCCGGGGCTTTATCAGGGACAAGAGACGGGGGAGAATGTGATAATAGTTTTCAGCAAATCCTCGGGCTCTCTCAGATTAGAACAGCCGCGGCAGAGCGTTATCAGACCCCCCCCCCTTGTCTCCTCTTTCCATCGGCGCGCACCAGAGAGCTGGAGAGATACAAGCAGAAGTCGGTTTCAATCTGATCTGCGATTGGTTTTCCCGGCAGCTGATCTGTGTTGCTCTATTGATCCGATGCTCCTCACCTTGTTTGTCTGCACAGGAAGGTGGTGGAGGGGGCAGGGGGTGACTGGGCTGCGGGGGGTGGGGAATTGAAGCACACAAGCTCCTGGAAACACTTTAAACTTGATACATACGATTGATCTCCAGACTGGAGCACAAAGAGGCCAGCAGTGCCCATGCAGGAGGAGTGCGAGCCACCGGCCCTAGTCAAAGGAGTTTAAATGACTGTGACCTTCTTATTAAAGGAGAGAAATG
The DNA here is from genome assembly GCF_965152235.1 of Eretmochelys imbricata. Classification (NCBI taxonomy): domain Eukaryota; kingdom Metazoa; phylum Chordata; order Testudines; family Cheloniidae; genus Eretmochelys; species Eretmochelys imbricata. Next base: position 106,411,287 of record NC_135579.1, read on the forward strand.
GCTCCGGCGCGGGGACGGGTCTGGGAAGGAGGTGGCCAGGCCACCGCTGCCCAGCTCTGTGCCCTTGTGACAGGCTGGTGTGAGAGCTGCCAGCTTGCAAATGGCACCCGCTCCCGGCTCGTGCTCCAGGGCAGCCTGTGGCTCGCTGAGGTTGCAGCCCCCCGGGTGCCAGGCTTCCCGCGGGTGCCGCACAGCCCCAGTGGGCACACGGCATGCTGGGCCCTGCCATCTCCATGAGGATTTAATGGACGTGATCGGCCCCATTTAGCGCAGCCCTGGTGCCTGGCCAGGCCAGCCCCTGCCATGCTGCAGCCCACAGCTCTCAGGCGGGGCCGGGGGCCATCAGTGAGCTGTGCCACTGTTCCCCCAGCAAAGCCCACTCCGTGCCCTGGGAGGGGCTGTCCAAAGGGCTGCTGAGCCATGCGGGACTTGGTGCTTTGCTGCTCGCCTGCCCTTGGTTTCTGTGGGGCAGCTGCCTCCGAGCGTGCCACATGGAAACGGGTTTGCCCAGAGCCCCCTGGCTTCATTCCCAGCTCTGACAGCTGGGATGCCTGGGGTGGTGTTTTCACCCGCGGGGGATGCCCCCATCCTCCAGCGACGGGAACCAGTGCGCCCATCCAGCTGGGCAGACAGAGAGGTGGGGCACTCGGAGCTGCCAGGCTCCGGTTCTCCCTGTCTCCTGGGGATGACTCTGACCTTCCTTGTGAGTACCTACCGCCACTGCCCTCTGGCACATGTGTCGCGGCGGCAGGACCAGGTCTGAGGGTGGAGCTGGGTCCTGGGTTTTGCTGAATACTCGGAGGCCCTCAGCTGGAGCCTGTGTTCTTCTATGGGGCACGAACCCACCAGTCACCATCCCAGGGCATGCGCTGAGCCCATTGGGGGCCCCCTGGACTCATCCAGCCTAATCACGGGGAGCCTTGGGCTTGTCTTGCTTCCCCCAGTCACCCGGGGGCGCGCGGTGGGCGGGGGAGGGGAGAGATCAGGTAATGGGCCCGAGTGTGGAGACAGTGTTAATAAAGTGTATTTCACTTTTAATTTTGACATATAATGTAATGATCTTTTTTAAGGGCCTATCATATTATCTGCATGACTAGATTATTGAGTCTTCATCATCTCCAGATAAATTTATGGCCAGGCCGATGCTGGGAATTTATCATCAGTCAATAGAGCTCAATACTCTAACAAGGCGTGTAATAAGATATACATATTTAATGATCCGGAGTAAACCAGCCTCACTACTGGGGAGGGCGCGAAGGAGGCTGGAGCATTCGTTTTCGTCCTCCCCCCTTTTCGAGAGAGCAGGCTGGGCCGACCCGGGTTCGCCTCTGCTCACACTCAGCACCGCGGACAGGAACGGCCCCGCCACCCCCTTGGGAGTTCGACCCAGAGGGAAGGTTCTTTGGGGAACATGAAGGGAGTGGGCCGACTGCCCCACCTTTGAACAGCCCCTCCCTGCTGTCCTGTCCCGCTGTGCAGAGGTGTGTGAAATACCCATTGTACGAGAGACGCGTCTCACTGTAGGCTGCGTGGGTAACGTACGCCTCTGTCTCCTGTCGCTCTCCGGGGAATGTGCAGGTCTTTTGAATGCATCTGTGTAATGCACAGGCCCGTCTGACAGCGCCGGTGTTCCGAGTGCACAGCTGTCCGGTCTGTTGGGACGTGACCGGTCCACCCTCCAGGCCAGAGATGGCTACAGAAGTGCCTGGTTTCCAGTGACGGACAGCTGGGGATATTCGGGTTATGAGGTGCTGGCAGTAGCTCCATAATGCAGGTGGCTTTGAGACTGGCACGTAAAGCCGGATCAAAATCCCCGTTTCACTCTGGGACCAGTTGAGTCCCTCAGTGGCTCGTCAGTGGACAGCTGGGATTTCAGACATTTTGCTTCTGTTGTCCTCACGTTTCTCTGGGTTCTGCTTGTCAACGCACCCCAGTCCCCATGTACGCCACACTGTGAGTGAGCAAACTCTTGTGCACGCACGTGAGCACGTGTGAATACGGACATGCGTGTACACACCTGAATACAGACACATATGCGCACACACGAACACAGACAAGCGTATACACACACAAACGAACACAGACCCGCATATACACACACATATCCACCCCCCCGTGCATTCTGATACCATCCCTAATTCAGGCCACGTTTGCCCTTGTAGGGGCGTGGTTCCTCTTCTCCAGCTGTTGTGATTGGCAGACCCTCAGCAGCTGGTAGTAGGGTCCCCTTCTGGTGCCCACGGAGCTCCCGTTTCCCGGCACTAGCGGGCGGCCTGGGTACAGGACCTGCGGGTAGGGTTGCCAATTCTTTCTGAAACCCCCTGGAAGCAGTGTCGTGGGGAAGTGCCTGTCTGATACCACGCAGGCTCCAGGCTGCAGAGCCCGACATCCCAGCCTCTCCTTCCAGCCTGGGTCCTTCGTGCCCCCCGGGTGCTGAGCCCTCCAGCGCGCGAGAGGAGGAGATGGGGCGGCGTCGGCGGGTGGCTCCTCGGGGAAGCAAGAGGTCGGGAAGATTGGAAGTAGTCCCGGCAGAGAGAGATCAATGGGCAGCGTGCTGGAGAGATGGCTAAGGAGGCCAAACAACGAGGTTAACCGGCAGGACAGTGACGGCCACGTGCAGACGGGGCCGCGTATCTCTAGAGGTGTCCGTCCCTGACTCCCTGCTTGTGTTATATTTTGAGCTGCCGGTGCTGATTTTCCCAGCCCTTTGGGATGTTATTCAATTAGTTCCCTGGGACTTTTAATAAGCACTTTTGCTTCCTTTGAAGCGTGCGGCTTTGTGGGGCGATTACAGCCCCACGTCCCTCTTGCTGGGAGAGAAACAATGGTGCGAGGGCCAGCCTTTGATCTCTCCTCCGGAAGGCAGGAGCGGGGGTTGTGAGACAAAGGGGCAAGCGGGTGATTTGGAACGGAAGTGTAAAAATAGGCAGGTCTCCCTGCAAGATGAAGAGAGCCGGCCTCGTCTGTGGGACCGCGCGCCCGTGTCTGGCTGGTCCGGAAGCAGCGGAGCTCGCTGCATTTGAAGGCTTCGAGTGCAGCTCTGCAGTTTGATGCCGAACCCTTTTCAAGCCAAAACTAGGCCATCGTGCCGAGCTGTGAAGGGAAAGAACTTTCCACTGGGCTCGCGGCACTCCCGGACGCTCCGGCCTCACCACCTTTCCCTGTAGTCCTTCTCGCGGACACATCCTGTCAGAGGCCGGAGCTGGAACTTGGCTGCCGAGGGCTGTGTCAGGGGCTGTACGCAGGCGGGGGCAGGTGGCAGCTGGCTGACTCGGGAGCAGCAGGGATGTCAGGCTGTGCCCGTGGAGATGAGCAAGGCTTGACATGCTTCCCTGAGCCCCGCCCACCCGAGCATGAGGGAGCTGCTTTCAATACAGCAATGCCATGGCCTTCCACTCGGAGCACATCTGCCCCAGCGCCCAGGGAGCAAGGTGCAGCCGCGGCAAGGGAAGCGTTGCCCTCCAGTCCGCCTCCTCTCTGCCCTTTAGTGCACACAGCAGTTTGGAAGGCCAAGATCGCCCCCCGCCCACTGCCGGGTTGTGCTGAAGACATAGCCACATACAGGAGCCTGCTCCTGGTAACACCAGCAGCCGCGTTCCTCGCGGGGAGCCGGACAAGGCTATTAAGGAGCCAGGCTCCATCAGAGAAGTTCAGGTGGAACAACGGAGCAGAGAGAGAAGATGACGCTAGGCTCTGCTGTTTTGGCCACGTCGGCTCTGGACTTCCTGAGACACGGGGCTGTCATGCCATCTGCAGAGAGAATCCTCTGGCCCAACGACTTCCTGTTTCCTGGGCTAACCGAGACAGCAGTGACCCCTGCCCAGTGCAGTTTGTGCCAGGAGCTGGACCCTGCACTGGGCTGCGGCCTTCCAGGCACTCTGTGTCTTGGAGCCCAGCTGGCCGATGGCTTACAGAGGTGAAGGATTGTCCCCTGCAGGCCCCTGATTTCAGTGGGGAGCAATCTGGAGCAGCCATCTGCTGGTCTCAGCCCAGGGAGCGAGCGTCCTCCTGAGCAGCGGGATGGATCCACTGAGGTTGCTGCCGTAACGGCCGTGCATTGGGGTGTGAGCTGCAAGCTGCGGCTGGGGGAGGAGCTCCAGAAATGGGGCCCATGCAGAATAGCCAGCGAAAGAGTCGGGTGAGTGGGTGAGTTATGCAGCGTGAGCAGCACGGGAATGGCTCCAAGCCGGCTTGCCGCTGACGTGTTGCCGGGGAAAGGTGTCAAGGGAGAAAATGGCCCTTTAGCTGTGGATAACTACCGCTGACTTTAATAGCCTGGAATAAACTCCCCATAAATATTGTGATCATAAGTGCTTAGATATGGCAACTGTACAGTGAACGGAGGTTCTACCCTTCCCTGTGGAGGACACTCTCAGATCACATGCCACATCTATTCAACCGCACGGCCAAAGCTATGCCAGCACATGCCTGGTCCCATTCCAGGTGCAGGTGCGGTATTCCGCTGCTGTCTCCTTTCCTACAGCTGCACCTGGGCTTGAACCGGGCGGCGCTGGCCTGGAGTACGTTTGGCGGGTTCACAGCCTGCATGCCCTGCCCATTGGGCCAGTACTGAGCTACGGAGCACAGGGACATGCAGCTGCGTCCCCCGCTGTGCTGCCGGCCCCATGACCTCAGGACGGGCCGCACCTGGAGACGGTATTGGAGTGATGTGCAGTGTCTCCCCAGCAGCTCAGAAACCAGCCTGAAGAGGGCGCTGTCCTGTTCCCTTGGGATTCTTTGTCCCCCCCAAGAGCAGCTCCCCCTCGGGGGGCGGCATTTGCCAGGGCAGAAGCGCACCAGGGGAGAGGCAGTATCTCAGCTCCCAAGCCCTCCAGACACACTTGCTCCAAAGCGGCGCCTGGGGACTGATGGGAAGCTAGAGCAGGCTGCAGCACCCAGCCCACCCAGAGCAGGTTCCGGCCACCCAAATGGGCTCCGGGACTGCCCCTCCCTCTGCAGGGCAGGTCAGTGTTGTCCCCCCATTTACAGGTGCGGAAACCGAGGCACAGAGCAAGAGGGCACCTCACCCAAGGCTGCACACCGTGCATCTGCAGCAGAGCCAGGAATGGAACCCAGGAGTCCTGGCACCCATCTGTCAGATCTAGCTGGTTATTTCTCAGGTTCCCGTGGCCCCGGTATCAACAGCCTGACTCCTGGTGCCCTGCTCTAGGCCCTGCCGGGCTCCATGGTCCGATCTCTCCCCTAGGCCTCGCCGTCGGTTCGGTTTCTGTAGCACGGACCACCCAGCACCCAGACCTGCACCCTCAGGGTCCTCTGAGCCCCTGGGCAGGAGAGGCTGCTGTCTTCAGAGCTCCAGGCCTGCCCCGTCACTGCAGCTTCCCTGGAGGGAGCGGCCCGCCCTGGCCATTGCAGAGACAGGCAGGCCCCAGCTGATGGAGATGCCCCAGGGGAAGGGTGGCACCACTCTGCCCCGGGCGCAGCTCCCAGGATGCATGGCTGACGTCTCCCTCAGCTGTCAGCATCCAGGGCACAGCAGTGATTGGCAGTCGGAGTGGCCGCCGCACGGTGCAAGTGATGCTGTGCGGGTCTGTCCCCGCTGGTTTGCTGGCCCCGTTGGGGCGTCCCCCCGACATGGCTGGCTGTGGGAGTCACGCAGCGTGGGCTTTTCCAAGGAGCCTGTGGAGATAGGTTCCCAAATCCCATTGCTGGTTCCCCTCTCCCATCCCTGAACTGGCAATGCTGCTAGCTCCCACCTCCCGGGGCAGGGGAGGGGGACTCACCCTTGGCCCCAACGTGGCCAGTCGAGGCTCTGCAGTCGCGTTGCCGGGCACAGCGGGATCCCCCCCAAGGGGACGCGAGTCGGCCTCTGACATCGCATTGCAGGCGCATTTGGAAAGCTCTGCCGTCCGGGACGGGGGCCTGGACCCAGCCTTTGAGGTCGCACCTGCAGTTTCATTGCCCTGGGAGGCTGCTGTTGCAGGCGTCCGTGTGAAATCCACCTGTGGGGAAAGGCCCTGGAGTGGGGGTGGCTTCCGGCCCCAGGCACTTCCGTGGGAGCTTTAGCACTGGCTGCCGTGCAACGCTGGCTCTGCGCAGCAGGGGAACGCGGGCAGGCGGCATCTCGCCAGCCCCGTCGGTGACGTTACTTTGCCCAGCGACTTTCACACTGGCTGTAACACACTCGGCGAGTTAAATAACACCCGCCGGTGTGCGGTATGAATTACCGGGAGCCCGTGGGGGAGCGACAGAGTCTGCGGAATAAATGAAAGGCTGCGTGCTGTGATTCAACACAGTGACTCGCCGCCCAGATTGGTCTCTTGCCGAGCATTTTGTTTAGTGACATGCTTGTCATAAGGGAATGCTAATTACTAGCCTGGATGCAGCGAGAGCCAGCACCGGGGGCTGCAGCACCACTGGCTCGCCGCTGGTTTCAGGGCCCTTTCCAGGAGCTGCTCTTTATCATGGATCCCACATGGTGGGCTTGTGTTGCACCCTGGTGCTGGGGGCTCACCCGGCATGCCCCAAGCCAGGCCCCCTTTGCTACCTAAGGCGCATGGCCAGGAGCTGCATGCATTGAGAAGCGGGCTGGGGGAGCAGGAAGGCGGTGCGTGTACCAGGCAGCTCATTGGTGCCAGCCCTCGGCACGCCAGGAGTTTGCTGAATAGTGACCGGGTGCTGGGGGGGGGCACATTTGCTAACAACAGCCCACAGCTCTTCTTGGCCTGGCTGAAATTCACTCCTGGGCAAGGAGCCCTTGCGCGGAGCTCTCTGCACAGGGCGAGCGAGTTGCCAGGCTTCCTCCGTTTAGTGGGGCCCCATTTCAGGTGAACACGATAATGAGCCAGCTAACGTGCGCTCTCCTGCTCTCTGCCCTCCACTGGATGGAGTCAGCACTAGTGTACCCTGTGTCATAGGCCCCGCGCTGCTAACAGCTACTGGGAGAGCCTCCTTTTAGAGCCAGTGGGCAGGACTTGGGGACTGCAGAAGGGTCTGAGCTCTGTTGTCAATGAAGCAGCAAAATCCCAAGTGACTGTAGTGCGTGGCATAGCTACAGCTCTATCGCCCCAGCGGGCTTTGGGTGTATTGTGGGCAGTACGGCCCCTTTATCAGGAGCACCCGTTAATTCAGAGATTTAGAGATTCCCATGGTGACCATCTAGTCTGACCGCCCTGTATAACACAGGCCAGAGACCTGCCCCAAATAATTCCCAGGGCAGATCTGTTAGAAAAACATCCAGAGTCCTGCTTTAAAAACCGTCTGTGATGGGGAATCCAGCACGACTTAGGAAATTGTTCCACTGGTTTTATTACCCTCAGTGCTAAAACTGTGCACCTTATTCCCAGTCTGAATGTGTCTAGCTTCAACTTCCAGCCACTGGATCGTGTAAGACCTTTGCTAGACCAAGGAGCTCGTTGTTAATTATTCTTTCAACCCGTAGATACTTACAGACTGGGATCAAGTCATCTCTTAACCTTCTCTTTGTCAAAGTAAATAGATTGAACTCCTGGAATCGATCACTGTAAAGCAGGTTTTTAATCCTTTCATCATTCTCATGGCTCTTCTTGGAACCCTCCCCAATTTATCAACATCCTTCTTCAATCGTGGCACCAGCCCTGGACACGGGATTCCCGCAGCGATGGCACCGGGGCCCAACACGGTACAAGAACCTCTCTGCTCCTACTTGAGATTCCCGTTTATGCACCCCAGGGTCCCATTAGCTCCGATTCTCACTGGGCGCTGATGTTCAGCTGATTGTCATCCCCCCCCCCCCCCCCGTCCCTCCCTGATCATTTTCAGATTCTCTGCTTCCATGTTAAAACGCATATTGTTTTCTTGCACCCAGTTTATCAAGCGATCCGGATCACTCTGTATCAATCCTCTTCATTATTTACTACTCCCCCAGTTTTTTGTTATCTGCAAAGTTTGTAAGTGAAGATTCTGTGTTTTCTTTCGGGTCGTTGATAAAAATGTTAAATAGCAGAGGGCCAAGTACCGAGCCCCATGGGACCCCACTGGAAACACATCTGCTCAGTGACGATTCCCCATTTACAGTCATAGTTTGAGACCTATCAGTTAGCCAGTTTTTAATCCATTTACTATATGCCATGTTCATTTTATATCTTTATCGTTTTTAATCAAAATGTTGTGTGGCACCAAGTCAAAGGTCTTACAGAAGTCTAAGTCTGTTACATCAACACTATTACCTTTATCAACCTTTGTAATCTTGTCAAAAAAGGGAATCAAGTTAATTTGAGAGAGTATTGTCCATAAACCCGTGCTGATTGGCATTAATTACATTACCCTACTTTAATTCTGTATTAATTGAGCACCATATCAGCCACTCCATTATCTTGCCTAGGATTGATGTCAGGCTGGGTCATTCCATTTACCCTTTTTAAAAACTGGCACAACATTAGCTTTCTTCCCGTCTTCTGGAACTTCCTCAGGGCTCCAAGACTTACAGAAAATCAACATTAACAATCCTGTGGGCTCCACAGCCAGCTCTTTTAAAACTCTTGGATGCAAATTATCTTGACCTGCTGATTTATATCACTGGTCTGGACTTTATTCTGCTTGCACATTGTAAATGTGACCAAGTCGTGACCACGTGTTCCTGAGCTACCACTGATTTTGAGTTCTGTGATCAGTTCCTCTTTATCTGCTAAGACGACGTGTCATAAAGAATTCCCCTGTGTTGGCTGCAACACTTTTTGAGTTAGGAATCGAAGTCCCCACGATCACACAGCTTATTAAGAGAATGCATAAGGACCCCGTGATGCCATTCGCTCGTGCAACTCTGGTGGTCCGTAGCAGATACCAACCAGTGCCCCGTCTTGGACGCGATCCATAAGCATTTCCGTTTTCTTCCAGCTTATCAGTGACTCAGCAACAGCCAATGCCGTTTTTGATGTAGCGCCCCCCCTTTTGCCCACTTGCTCCTTCCCACATAGGCTATCACCATTGATTTTAACATTCCAACAGAGTGAACCCCCCCACCAGGTTTCGGTAACACAGACTGGATCAAACTTATGCTCATAAATGAGCAAATCCAGCTCCTCTTCCTTGTTCCTTACTCCTGGCATCGGGTCCCGGCAGTTCGGGAATTTTTTCTCTTTGTGTCCCTTGATTAGTTTTGTTTTCAACACCTCGATTTTGCGTTCGCTGAGTGCTAAAGTGGAAGCCAGATAAATTCAATGTAGAAACAAGGCCCATGTCTGGGACCGCGAGAGCGGCTAACCACTGGACAAACTCCCAAAGGCAGTGGTGGATTCTCCATGCCGGGATGGCTTCAGCTCCAGCCTGGATGCCTTTTTGGACGATGCTGTAGCCACACACGAGTTATTGGGCTGAGGCACCTGGGTGAAATCCTCTGGCCGGTGTTCGGAGGTCAGGCTAGATGGTCTCTGGGCTCTTCTGCTTTTAAAACCTACGAATCTCTGAAATGCTTCAGGATCAGAAGCTGAACAGGGCCGGGCTAGCTGGGCTTCTCCTGGCAAGGAGGCTCAGTCCGCAAAGGTTTGAAGCACCGTTTCTTTCAGTGGGAGTGAGGCCCTGAAATGCCTTTGAGTAGCTGGGCTGTAATGGCGGGGGGCACGTGGAGCCCAGGGCCGAGGGAGTTGGGCTTGCTCGGACGCCGGCGAGGAGGCCGTAACTCCAGCTGGTGCCGCTCTGCGTTACACACCTGCCCGGGCGGCTCCGCGGTGCAGAGCTGAGCAGTGGGTCTGTGCTGGGAAGTGACACACGTGCTGCCCGTCCGATGGAGCCACACCAGGGAGCTACTCCCCCCGGAAGGGCTGCAGGCGCTGACCCGGCTCCCAGTTGGCCACTTTTCCCGGATGGAAGCCGAGGGTTCGAATACAGGTGACGCTCTCCCGTCTTGCGCTGGGGAGGGAATTGATGTGGAGGCTCAGGAGGGGGGCCTGGACCCAGCCGCTAAGCTTGTACCTGCAATGCCTTTGCCTCACGAGGCTGCTGTTAGGGGTGAAATCCAGCCTTGGGGAAAAGCCCTGCTCCGGGCTGTGCGCCGCGGGTGTTCGGTGTGAGCCCGAGGGGGAAGTTCAGGGGTGCGTAGCCCAGTGGGGATGCAGTCTGGCCGGCGGGAGCAGGGTTGGAGGCAGCGAGGCTTGGGAAGTTTGGAGTGGAAACGGCTGCCGCTCGGAGGCCAGCAGAGATACAGAGAGGGGCTGTGGCATGGGGAGCAGGAGTTGGGCAAACCCCACAGGAGCGCACAAGAGGAAGGGAGCCCAGCACACGCACGGAGCTGCTCGCACCCCCAGGAGCGTGCGCGGGAGCAAGCCATAGGCATGCCCCAGCACCAGCCGTCTGTGGGGTCTGGCGGGGGCAGTGTGGAGAGGGTTCTGGATGGGCCCGGGGACGTTGTGCGCGGTGTCGCGGGTGGCTCTCTCGGCACGCTGTCTGTTACCCGGCGGGATTATGAGGAGTGAGCGTAATGCATCGGCGTATGAATAGGGTTGTCTGGCTGATGGTGATGTATCGTTTTTCATTACCGCCTCTCAAGCCCTCCCTGCTCCACGGGTGGAAATTCTATTTATTCCCTAATTTGTAAAAATTCCCTCCTTATCTGATACCAATCAGGGAGGGGTAATTGGCTCTCCAGGGCTAGCGGCTGGGGTCCTGATGAAGAGATATGTGTGTCTGCTCCCGCTGCCCAGGCACCCTGGCCTGCTCACCAGCCACCCAGGCTATAATTAATAATGATTTGCAAATGGCAGACAAGCAATAACACAGAAAGATGTCCAGCCGGCCTCCTGCCCGCCCCTTCATTTCCTTCGGTAATATAAATGGCACGGGAGCGAAAATCCAGCACTATCAATTCTGAAATTAGTTATTCACCATAATAAATGCTTCCTTTATTGGTGCGTGCTCCCCCACAGCCTCTCTCTTCCGACCCCCCCATCTCACCAGCTACCTACTTCATTTGAGTCCTTATATGCAAATACTGTAATTTAACGGGATGGTGAAGTTGATTTTCATGTTAACTTAATTACTTTGATTTATGAAAGGCTGGCATGCCGACATCGCTACATCATTACATTTCCTTCCCCTTCACCGTTACAATCCCACTGGCCCCTTCCTCTCTTCTTTTCTCTTTTCTTTTCCTTTTCTTTCTCTTTTCTTTTCTTTTCTTTCTTTCCCAAGTTTAGTGTTTTATTAGCTGGCGTTAAGTGGACATAAGTCCTCGCCACAAATGCATGATGTGGAGGACAAATTCCCCGTTCTGCCTTGTTTAATCGTGCCTGGATAATGGATGTATAATTGACTCATTTGAATGCTTTTGCCTACAGGAGTGCATAGCATTAAATGTTTGATTGCCTTAATTTCCAAACACATCATTATCCCCTTCTTACCCGCTCTTAATAAACACTTTATGAGGATTTTTTTTGTAAAGGAAAAAAAAATTCTCCACTCCTTGTACTTCTGTGAAGTGATAAACTCTAATTAAGTCTAATATTTAAAAATATGGTAATGGTGACTTGTTTGAATAAGTGGCCTGCATTTCCATAATTTCATTATTACGTAAAACACGCTAATTATTTGAAGTGCGCTTATTACTAAAAGAGAAATCGCCGTCTAATAAAGATGAAATTGGCTTTTTCCCCTTATTGCTGAGCATGTGGCTATCCTTCAATATCTGGTAGTTAGTCCTGGAAAGTGGGGGCTCATCCAGGGGGGAAGCGGAGAGCCGAGACGGCTTTGTTTGGCCAGGCACCCGGCAAAGGAATATCACAGCCCCAGAGCTGTGAACTGGGAGTGCTGCGGGGATCCGCTCTGAGAAACAGGTGTAGCCCACGGGGCCGCAACGGGCAAATAACCAGTGCTTATCACAGGGACGCGTTTCCATGCAGCTCTCAGTCCCCGGGGCGTTCACTTACCCCCGAGGAAGTCCCCTGACCAGACTTTGGGGCCGGTCGCTGGGATTTCCCAGCCACACCAAGCAGTCGGGGCTCAGCTCCAGACAGGCTGAATTTATCACAATGTAATGTGTCCTACAGGTGACTTGCCAGAGACAGGGGTGGGCCTGTGTTTTATGCATTATGCTTGTCAGAGAGGCTAGAAAGTCTGTCTCCCTCCTACCCAGCTGTGTTTTCCCCCTTACTTGGTTTTAGCCTTGGGGACTTCCCCGTTCCACTGGAGGCTTGCTGGTAGCCTAGAGGGTTGGCGGACAGCTTCCCCTGGCGCTGCAGGTGGGCAGGGTGCTGGCTGCGTAGCACAGAGTTCTTTCCTCCCAGCGGTTCTCAGCCGGCAGCACTGCCAAGAGTCAGCGTTAAGCTGAGCCCTGTCTGACCTGGGGGTTGTTTGTACAGCTCCCAAGCGCAGAGAGGCCTGCGGTCCCCCTCGGGGGTGAATGAAGAGTGTCTGTCTGCAGCGCCGCTCGATCGGGTGCCCGGGCCCACAGCATCTGGGCGCTGGGGCACCGGGCAGGGCACGGGCGTGCGGCGGGCCTGCTCCCGAGGCTGTGCCATTCTTCGTGAACACGCCCATCGGTGCCCAGATTCTCTCGCTCCCTGAAGGCATCAGTGAGTTCGTCTGGGGAGGGCGAAGGGAAGCAGAGGAGGCCAGCGCCCCCCCTCCCCGCATCCCCCTGCACTGCAGGGCACGGTCGCTGCCCCCCCTCTGCAGGCCAGGAGTGCCAGGGGTGAGAGCTGATCAGGAGGGCGAGGGGCAGACATAGGGGGAGGTGTTTGTGAACACAGGACAGCGTGTAGGGCTCTGCTTCCACCCCCCACCGCAGCTGGGGCTCTGTCTCCGGGTCGTTTTGAACCCCACTTGCCCAGTTCGCTGCTGGGGGAGTCTCGGGGGGTGGAGGGGGACGGCTCTGACCATCAACTCACGACTGACTCCTGTAGTGGGAGTGGGCGGCTGCCTGATCTCTTCCCTTCGGAAGCGCCATGGGGCAGGGGCGGGCGAGCCAAGCACCTCCTGGCTCAGGGGGCGAGCGGGAAGGAAGCAGGACCGCATGTAAACAAGAGATGGCCAGGAGGAAACAGGTTGAGTCTGGCGCTGAGCCCCCCGTCTTCCTCAGCTGCCCGCCACCCCCAGCTGTATCCTGGGCCCAGGGCCAGCAGCACGGGGCATTGTTACCCCCCGCACAGGAGAGCCCCAGAGAGCAGCTGCCGACCTCGTGCTAGCCGTCCTGGGGGGGCTGGTGTGGGGAAGTGGCCAGCAGCCCTGCCACAGGCTCCACGGCTGGGAATGGGGCAGGGGGCTGGCTGGGGGGCGTCACGCTGGGTCGGTATTGGCTCTCCCACAGGGAACCAGGCAGGGGAGCTGGCTGGGGGGCGTCACGCTGGGTCGGTATGGGCTCTCCCACGGGGAATGGGTCAGGGGGCTGTCTGGGGGGCGTCACACTGGGTCGGTATTGGCTCTCCCACGGGGAACCGGGCAGGGGGGCTGGCTGGGGGGTGTCACGCTGGGTCGGTATTGGCTCTCCCACGGGGAATGGGTCAGGGGGCTGGCTGGGGGAGGCAGCTCCACAGAACGGTGTAGGACTTCTGCCTGTGGGGGTCTCCGAGACTCCAGCAGGGGGTGCTGTAGGGCGCAGGGCAGAAGCCTGGGCTGTCACTGGCTGCTCCAGCCCCCAGCAGGACATGCTGAGTTTAGCCCAGATCGGGGCGCGGGGCAGGGGGAGCACAGGGGCTGAGCCCTCCCTTCGCGTGGTCTAGTTGCACAGACCCCCGGTGAGCTCACGGATTTGGGAGACAGCGGCCAGTGGGGCTCGGCTTGTGTCTCAGCCTGGCGCTGCGTCCCTCACTCCGCCGGTCCCCTGAATGCCAAGACACCGGCAGTCAGAGCCGGGGCCTGGCTTTGGACACATTGTCCTGCCAGCACGTCCAGCCAGCAGCCAGGGAGACCTCCCCCGATAGACCACCTGCCCTGCCTGCCCTGGGGGGCTCTGGGGGGAGGGGTCTGAGTGCAGGGTACAGGGCGTCTCCAAAGGGAGTGGGGAGGCGGTGCATTAATATCCAAGGTGAAATTACTCCTGTACCCAGGGCTGGGGTGGGGGAACCGACCCCTGAGCCTCTGCGCTCGCCCATGGTGCAGGGGGGCCATTTCACCCCAGCATCTGTCTTCCCATGAGCGCAATCAGGCCTCACCTAGGCCAGGAGGAGCGCACCCTCCCCTCCTGCCTGAGTCTGCCCCCTTCTGCAGGGACGCGGAGAGGGGAGGGCGTCCCTCTCCCCACCCCCACAGGGGGAAAGCAGCAGCAGGTTTGCCCCGAATGCCCCTTTGGAGCAGGGCAGGGGGGGCCAGGGATGGCGCTCAGATGAAGTCAATAGAAAACTAATTTTCTGTTTGGCGCAAAGAAATGAGGTGTGTGGCAGTAATGTAATTGCAGCTAATGAGGTAAGTTATTCTTAATATCCTGAGCGCTCGCTGGCAGCTCCACCCAATCTACCTGCCGGCTGTCCCGGGGCACCCTGCCTGCCAGCAGAGAGAGGTTATTAGACCCATTCGTTTGCGGGGAGGTGGGCCAGGATCACCCCCCTTCTCTCCTCCCCACTCCTCCTTCATGGTTCCCGCCAGCGACGGTCCCACCGTGGGCATCGCTTTGGCTGGGAATGGCCCTGGGAACCACCCTTGGAGGTCCCAGCGCCAGCGAGCACTGTTCCTGCGGCAGCCAGAGGGGGGTGCTCTGGAGCAGCGGCACCCAGTCTGCCTCTGCCTCCCCCACAGGCCTGGGGAGCTCCACGCCCTCACTCCGCCCCCCCACGGTGCTGCCTTTCGTGGGGCGACGAGCTGCGAGTCTGTTGGCTTCCCACTGTCCCCGTCCTGACAGGCTCTCGCTGCGGAGACCTGCGGCTGCCTTCCCCAGCTGAGCATGGCCCAGTCAGCTTCCGGGTGGGGGCAGCCGAACGCCGGGGGTACGCGAGCAGGTCAGAGCAGCCTGGGCTCGACGCAGCTCTCTCCGCACTGAGAGCCTGGCGCAGGGAGCTGGTGCCAGGCAAAGTGGCTGTTCTCTGCCCAGCAATGTCGCCCTCCGAGTCCCAGAGGGAACGCTGGCCAGGACGCCTGGTTTCTCCCCGATCCCTGGTGGGGACTCCGACACCCCCTTCGAATAGTGCCCTGGGATCGAGCCCGAATCCTGGAGCATGCAGCCTCGTGGGGCAGAGATGGGCTGAGCCACACGCCATGGGGTTACAGTCGGTTCCTGTTCCCAGAGGGCCCTGACCCAGCTCCCATGGAGCGATGGTCTCGGGATCTGGCCCACAGAGCCCTGGGACGGGTAATGGGGCAGAGACGACTTTGCTCTGGTAGCAAACGGCTCCATTCGCACAGGTCTGTTAGCGCTGGCAAAGCCCCAGGAAAGGAGGTGGGGCAGGAGTGAAACCTGAGAGAACATGCAGCTCCGTGCGCTTCTCCCTGCTGCAGGCAGCTCGCCCCGGGGAGACAGGGGGCTCCCACAACAGCTGGGTCGTGGCTCCGTATCTTGCCCCCTGCAACGGAGCCCGGCAGGAGGGTGGATGCTGCCCGGCACCTGCTGTTAGCAGCTGGCAAGTGGCTCAGGCAGGAGCGAAGATGATTTGTAAAATGACAGACCAGAGAACGATCATGTGCAATTGTCAGTGCGCGCAGCCGGCTGGGGACGGTGTCGGCTGGGGCGGGGGCTGGCACCAGCCCGGCCCCCCCCAGCCGTGCTCAAGGTGATCTGGCCTTGGGGTGACAGCAGGAGGATGAAGGGAGGCTGGGGCGGGCAGCCCTGTTCCCACTGCCCAGGAGCTGTTCTACAAAGGCAGTGGTGATATTATTCATTACCAGTAATCTGCCATTATAACAGTGACAAATGGTCCCCGGGCACCTGAGCAGCGGTCCCTGTACAGACCATAAAGCATAGGGACAGTTTAAATATGGACCTGCTCAGCGCGGGGCTCGGGGTGATCCGTCTTCCCCGCTGGAACGCGTGCGGCAGGGCTTGGCCATAGGGGCCGGACACCTCGAGAGCTCGTTCTCGCTGGGGCAGTGGCTGGGCCCCCTGTGATTTCCGAGCCCACTGCCTGCAACGGGGTTCGGTATGTCGCCGCTCCGCAGGGGCAGCTGCCCTGGCACAGCACGGTGCAGCCTCGCTCTCCCTCCACAAGCCAGCTGAAGCCCCGGGCACCGTGCTGCCAGGCCAAGGCCATGGCATGCAGGGCAGCGTCTGGCCAGGGGTGTTTGGTGCAGGTGCCTGGCTCCGGGGCAGGGGTGACCCAAGCTGTAGCTCGCGCCCAGGGAGTAGGGTCTGTCAGCTGAGCCCTTCTCTTCTTTCCCAGCCCCCAGTGGAGCCTGACACCTGAATGGCCGTACCTGCAGCATCGGAGGTTGGGGGGGCGGGGGGACTTCACCTCCCTGTTGCAGCTGCCTTGTGCCCCTTACTGCCCTCTGGGCGCTGGGGCAGCATCTCCGGAAGTACTGACTCACGACAGCCCAGCTGCAGCCCGTGAAGTAGGTGGGTGGGAGACCTTGATGTGCTGTTCGCTACTCGGGAGTCAGTGCTGGCCCCAGAGCCCCACACTGGCACTAGGGGGCGCTGTGCTGCCGTCTTTGGGCTGAGACGTTACCCTGGTGTCTTGACGACTTGTGGTCATTAAATATCTTGGCACTTTTCATAAGCATGGGAGCACTGACCCAGGGGTCCCTGGTAAATTCCAGACAGGTCGTTCTGTTCTGCCTCTCTGAACTGCCCCTGCAGGTTCAACTGAATAGAGGATCATTTCTCACGTCCAGCCTACGCTGTTGGGTAGTGGTGCTGTACATTGTTAAACAGCTCCCACCTTCCACCCAGGGCTGGCTGCATTGCAGTGGTGGGGGAAGAGATCCTAGCTACCAGACAGGCTGTTTGGGCTTGTAAAGCTCCTCGAGAGAACAGGTGCTGTACGAATCTGAGCTATTAGTCATCGGAGACTCAGGAGTTCTCTCACCGAAGCACACGTTCCCCCTTCCTACCCTGTGCGGATTCCCCTGCCCACCCCCAGAGAGTCCCTGGAGGGCTCTGCGTGTACAGTTGCGTGCTGCTCGTCTATAGGCCCCAACCCCATGGCCGCTGCGCGGCTGCGAGGTCACAAGTCCCAAGGAGGAATTCACCGTGGAGTGGGCACAGCACCGTTCAGTCCCATGTGAAGGGGCCAAGTCTGTCGCGTTGGCCTGGCAGCACCCTGCGGGAGACCCACACCTGGGTCTGGCTTTAAAAAAGCAAACTCCCTGGGCCGGATTCTGAGCTCCCTCATGCTGGTTTGACAACAGTGGAGTTACTCCTGGTTTCCACTGGCCTGATGGAGATCAGCATCTGGCTCTGTGTGCCGGGGGCCTCGGGGGTGAAACATGTGATGGCAGGATACGGGCTGACACCCAGAAGCCTCAAACGCCCTTCTCTGGTGCTGGGACTGGCTGAGAGCATAGACTGTCTGTGGCGACGGGAGAGCAGGAGCGCCTGTTCTCGCTATCGCAACACGTGAACCAGGAGGCATTCTGTGAAAGGTGGCAAATTCAAACCCTCAGCTCATAGTGTGCCTGTGGAACTCACCGCTACAGGATGGCACTGAGGCCAAGAACTTAGTGAGATTCAAAGAGCGCCTGGATGTGGATCACAAGAACAGATGGAGGTGTTACTGTGGCAATGCTAAAAAAGAAGCAGGGTTGGGAGGGATAATCACCTCCTGCTCCAGGGTTTAAGCCAGTCTCTAGCTCATCGATCCCAGGTTGAGACCCAGATCGGCTCCCATCTGCCTGGTGCAGGGTTCTTACACCTTCCTCTGAGCACGTGGGGTTGGCCAGTGTCAGAGACGGATGCTAGGCTAGATGGACTCAAGTCCGGCGATTCCTAGGTATCCCCAGGTGGTTCGGCCTGGGCCTAGGGGTGGGAGGGGGGTGGTTCCCTGAGATGGGACAAACCCAGAGAGAGGGCAGCAAAGTAAAGCGATAGGAGCCTGTCCGAGTAACCCCGCGCTGACCCCATTCATACACACCACACAACAGCCCCTAAATCAATTGCATCTTATTATTACAATATCAATATACAATATTCCTACAATAACACCATTGATTTTCTCGTCAGAGGCTGCACCCACGGCTGCTTTAAAGAGGAGGGAGTTAATAGTGGCCTCATTAAAAATCTATAGATTGCCCCCTCCCCCAAAAAGAAAAAGCCGTTTATATTCATTAGGGCTATTGAATATAAAGTAATATGTTTGTGTAGGACATTGGAGTAATGTGATAATCCGTCCGTGTATCAGGGAGAAATCCACTTAGCTGCCCTGTCAGCTTGACAAGAAGAATGTGCCCATAAAGTCAGGAATACATTGAGGGAAAGAGAGAGGAAGAGCGTGCGTGCGTGTGTGTGCGTGCGCGTGTGTGTGGGTTGGGTGCCAGGTGTGTGTGTGTGTGCGTGTGTGTGTACGTACACGTGTGTGTGTGTGTGTGTGTACGTGCGTGTGCGTGTGTGTGGGTTGGGCACCAGGTGTGCATGTGTGTGTGTGCACTTGTGTGTGTGTGTGGGTTGGGCGCCAGGTGTGTGTGTGCATATGTGCGTGTGTGTGTGTATGTGCACGCGTGTGTGTGTGTGTACGTGCGTGTGGGTTGGGCGCCAGGTGTGTGTGTGTGTGTGTGCACTTGTGTGCGTGCGTGTGTGGGTTGGACACCGTGTGTGTGTGTGGCATCATCATGTTTGTACGTGTGCGTGTGAGTGTGTACATACGTGTGTGTGTGGCACAGGTCTGGGCGTGTGCGTGTGTGTCCGTGTGTGTGTGTGGCACTAGGTGTGCGTGCGTGTGGGTGCCCGGCACCAGCTGGGCGTGTGCGTGTGTGTCCGTGTGTGTGTGTGGCACTAGGTGTGCGTGCGTGTGGGTGCCCGGCACCAGCTGGGTGTGCGTACGTGTGGCACCGGGTGAGCCGTGTGTACGTACGCGTGGGAGGGGCCCCCGCGTGGGCACGTGCAGGCACGGCCCAGGCGGAGGGGCGAGAGGCCGGCAGTCACAGCAGCGACAGTGCTGGGGCCTGGTTTACACCCGGGTGCGTCTGGAGTGAGTGCACCGGACTCAGAGGGGCAGACTTGGTCCCTTGGGGTGAAACAGGGCCTAGGGCCTGCTCAGTCCAGCCCATGCCCTAGGCCCAGGCTCAAGCAGGACCTCGCCGTGCGCTGGGCCCTGGGCCCTGGGCCCTGGGCCCGGGGTAGTTTCACCTTGGAGAAGGCCCAGCCCTGCCCCACGGGGGCCCTCTGGTGGGTTCCCAGCCTCGGGGCTGTGGAGTCCCCAGGCGAACACTAGGGGGAGCCCCGGCGAGTGAGAACGGGATGGGTGGGACGTGGGGCCAGCGCAGGGGAAGCGGTGGGGGCGGGATACCCAGATCCTGGCTGGGGAAGGGAGCCGTTTTGAGCCATGTGCCTGCTTCCTGCACAGACCGAGCCCGTGGGAAGATGGAGGTTGAGGGGTTTCCAGCCCTCCTCCCAGCATGCTCTGGGGCAGAGGCAGGGCTGGCGCACGGTGCAGGACCATAGGTTGCATGTGGCAGGGGCCCGGGCACACTCGTGTTTTGCAGAGTCCTCCCCAGACAGCCGGGGCTGGCTCAAGTGAACCGGCACCCACAATTCAGGACGGGTGGTGACAGAGTGCAGAGGGGTCAGAGAAGAGCCGCGGGAGTGATTCGAGGGTTAGAAAACCTGCCTTGGAGTGACAGATGCAAGGAGCTCAGTCTGTTCAATGTAATAAAGAGCCGGTTCAGGGCTGACTCGATCCCAGTCCACTTTGGAAGAAATATTTACTCAGGGGCTCTCCGGGCTACAGAGACACGGCTAGCACGAGCCAGTGGCTGGGAGCTGAAGCCAGACAAATTCGTACTGGGAATAAGGCGTCGGTTTTTAACAGTGAGGGTCATTAACCATGGGATGATTTCCCCAGGGTTGTGGTGGATTCTGTGTCCCTGGCCATGTTTAACACACCAGTGACTGTTTCTCTCCCAGACTTGCCCTAGGAGCTATTGTGGGGCAGGTCTCTGACTCGTGCTATGCAGGAAGTCAGACTAGCTCCCCACGAGGTCCCTTCCGGCCTGGGGATTTGGGGATCAGTGACTCCTGTGTAGGGGAGGAGACGCCTGAGCTCCTCACGACAGCTTCCCAGCAGCCTCTCAGACGGAGGCAACGAGTGGCCCGGCAAGCTCTGCTCTGCGAGGCCCAGGCTGGAGTCCTGGCACACCAGGCTTTGCTTCCCTGCCTTGCCCCCAGACCTGCAAAGCAGCGCGTGCCCCTAAGGGATGGGGCAGCCGAAGACATACCTGGAGGAGAGCAGGTGAATGCAGAACCTATGCCACTCTAGTAAACCCTGAACCTTTTCCACCCGCGACCGCCACCAACCCCTCGCCTCCCCCAAATTAATAGGACAAGAAACTGTCAAAGGAATCCACAACCCCCACAAAACCCCTCCCCCCAGCAGAGATTTCCCGGGGATGGGAGACGAGCCAGACTCCATGGACCCCTAGGCACTTGGCAGAGCTGATCCATTAGACATGGAAAGTGCCCAGATCCTCCGGTGATGGGCATCAGCGCAGAGGCCTAAGAGCCGCTGGTATTTCTGCATTCAGGTTTAGGGGCGTCAGGGTCCTGCTCTCAGGAGGCCTGTGTGCCTCACAGGCGTGTTCTCCCCACCCTGGGAGAAGGGCTTGCCTGGCTGTAGAGTACCCGCAGGTTAGTAATGGCACAGGGGGCATCACAACCTTCCCGGCAATGGCACCAGAGCGAGGGTGCAGAGTGGAGAGGGTTTCCAGGCTCTGGGTGGGATGCTGAAAGCCCCGGAAAGGGTCACAGCTGTTCTCTGGGTGCCCACCCCACTTTGTCTGGGCACTCTGCTGCCTCCCCCTTGGGGGTGTGGTGTACCCGTGGCTCTCCATGGCTGTCAGAGCAGCTGCCGGCCTGCGGGCTCACCCGAGGAGGGGGTGGCGCATAGAGAAAGCCGTCCCACCAGTGTGCTCCCAGGTTGTCGATTGCCATTTTTGGCACAGAAATGCCTTGCGCTGGGCACCACCGGGCAGCCTTGGAGGATTCCGTAGCGCGGATAATTCCCCAACCAGCCTCTGACGGGCTTCTTTTAAAAGCCGCTTTGGTTTTTTCCTTTGGAGTTTATGAAAATCTCCCGCTCTAATATCCCGAGAGCCAGCCTGTAATTGTGTTATTAAATCAATCGGAGCGGATTACATTGTAAAATCAATAGCCGGCTGTAATTGCATATTAGAAAGTTGGTCTGTTGTTGGGGAGGTTTTTTACATGGGTAATTGTCATACGCGTGTTTACCTTCGCGCTGGTTTGGAATCAGCCGAGCTAAATGACTTATGGCAGGCTTTGCACTCCAGCGTGATCACAGGCTTGTGTTCTTAGGGGGTGGGGAGTACTGCTCAGGGGGGACCCGTCTCACGTCTGTATCTCATGGATCTGCCCGAACCCCAGCGGCCCGGAGAAAGGCCGCGGTGAAGCCACGGGCAGTCTCCCTCCGAGATCCAGGGACCTGGTGCTAAAGGAAGTTGTGGCTCTGGGTGGAATTTGCGGCATCTTTCTAAGAGGACGGAGCAGGGGTTCATAGAGCAGATCCTTGTGACCACTAGTCTGATCTGCATAAGATGCTGAAGCATCATCCTTCGCTGCCGGGGGCTGCCAGGCAGGGCTGCCCATTCACCGTTAGTTAATGCACTCGTTAGCGATTTGGAAGTGGGGAAGTGCAGCATACGGGAAGTGCAGGGTTTTGGCTGGAGGCTTGAGCACAGGACGGGGGCCCTGACGAGGCACCGCTGGCCGTGCCACGGGGTCTGGGGTTTGGCTGCGTGTCGTCCCAGTGGCATCCGTCTGCCCCAGCCCAACGCGTGGCTCCAGCACCAGAGCTCTGAGTGCCCTGGGTGTGTGTCTGCACCAGGGTAGGGCTCGGTCCTTGGGCAGGGAATAGCAGCTGGCTGGGGGGTGGGTTCTGGATACGGCTGCTGCGTGGGTGCCTCACTGCAGGGCCTGCCTGGGGAGTCCATGAAGCCTCTAGAACAGCTTGGGAAGGGAGGCCCTTGAGACAGTACCAGGCACACGGCCGCAGCCTCCCCAGCAGACCCACTCGACCGGCCCTAGCTGGAGTGGGGAGTGAGGCCAGGCCTGTCCGCGGGGCACCGGGATTCCAGCCAGGCCAGATTCTCTCTCCTGCTGGTACCAGCGTGGTTAGCTGGCAGCTGGGAAGAGCTTAGCACGCAAGCCTGGTCTCCGGGCTAGTTCCCCTGGCGTTTTCCTTGTGTCCCTGGCTGGCTGGGCCTCCAGCGTGTCATGTGGCGTGTGAGCCAGGCTCAGCAGCAGACGGCACTCCCCAGTGGCTTCTCAAGGCTGGCATGAGCCGTTCCCTCCCAGCGCCTGGCTGGTGCCTTGTGTGGGACCGGGGGAGCGGCTGGCTGGGGCTCTCCGTGGGGCCTGGTGTACCCCCCTTTTCAGGGAGTAGTGGGCGTGTTTCCTGACCTAGGAACTGAACCCTAAGCTCGGATCAGGGGCACTGTGCCAGGAGCAGTCAGTGTCGCGGCTTGGCCGGGGTGTGGGTAACGCTCCGTTGGACAAGGGAGCTTCTCCCGCTAGCTTGGGGCCCTCAGGTCGAGGGGAAGAGATGGCGAGGGCATCAGGCGGCCTGCGCTCCCAGCCCTCCCTGGCATGCGCGTGGGACAAGAATAGGCTGTCGAGCTGTCCTGCGGCGACCCAGAAGCGCGGGTGCCAGCCTCCAGGCGGGCTGTGGGGAACCCGGGCACAACCCCCGCCGTGGCTATGTGTTCTCTACTCGAACCCAGGACCGCGGGCGAACTCCTCCAGCGCTGTAACAGCCTCACCACGGCATCCCATGCAGTCCCCTTGCGGGTCTGACCTGTCTCACCAACCAGGGGAGCTGTCTTGACGCCAGATGGGCCCTTACACCAGGGATCACAGCAGCATTCAGGTTCCTCCCCATCCCAAAGGACCCAACACCTGTCCCAGGTCCACAGGCCCTCCCTCAGGCCTAGGTACCAGGCCAGCCTGCTCTCTTCTTCATTTTCCTCTTGCCGTCTGGAGGGCATTTCCCTACCGCCTGCCTGTTCCATCCCCGCTCTGCCAAAGACCCTGGGGTCCAAACCGGTGCTACCTGCAACGCACACCACCGCTGTCTGTACTGCAAGGGGGAGCCCACCTCACGTCCAGGGGCAGGATCTGCCTCTCCGTTCCTGCCCGTACTCGGGAGACCAGGGTCTCCGCCTCAGGACATGCCTTATGGCCGCTGCCCTGGAACCGGCATTGGATCCTGGCCGGGGAACCCCCCCTGCACATCAGCCTGTGCGAGTGAAGAGCACTCCCCGCACCGCGAAGCCTCCATCGGGCACCAGTGCCACGGACCCCGTGCTGGGGCCTGGCCACGGACCAAGGAAGCATGCGCATAAGCGTGGCAGTGAGTCTAAGAAGGATTCGGCCCCGGCCCCGATGGAGCCACGTGTTCCGAGTCTCACCAGAGTGAGAAACGGTCACACCGATGGCCAGATCTGCCCATACCAATCACGGATTCTGCGACTCCACAGCTGCGACTGCACCGAGTCCGGGAAACGGTCCCCAGACAGATGCAGTTCCCGGCACCAGCAGCGTCCAGCAGCGCTGTTGGCCCGTGGGAGACCTGGAAGCCCCCCGGGTCCCCATTGTTGTTTGCACTGAAGGGACTCCGGTCTCCACAGGCCCCAAGCCTATCCCCAAGTCGAAAGGACCCTTCCCGCGCTATGTTCCTGCTGCCCCCCGTTCCGGAGGGTCGAACGGCTCCACCGCTTGGCGAGATTTCTGACTCAGATGCTGCGGATCCGACACACTCCACCACTCCTGTTCCCAAAGCGTGACTCCCAGGAGGTTCCGGCAGCACCGGGCACTTCCCCACCTTCTTACCCACGGAGTTGGCATCCGGCACCCTGGTCACAGGCTACACAACAGCGGGGTCAAACGGCGCTCGTGGCCCCAATATTCACCCTCGGAATGGTCCTGCTCGGTTGGGGGGACTCCCCCAGGTCACCACCACAACCCTCGTCGGGTAGGTGCTCCGACAATGCGCTTGATGGCGCATCGGTTAGCCCAACCCCGATGGTACCGACGGATCCGGAGAATCATCCCCCGTCTTCTCCAGGCGCAGCCCCTCTTCAGCCCCCTGCTCCCCACCGGCGGACTATCGCCCGTGCCGAGAATTGCTGCGGAGAACAGAGCGTGTGCACAGGAGCGTGCAGGCATCGAGTGTGTGTGTGCACCCTGGGTACGTGTGCGTGTAAGCGTGTGCGTGCGTGCCCTGGCGTGTGACACTCGTGCGTCGCTGTGAATGGCAGGGGCCGTGCGCTGTGCCAGCAGCCGCCTGACGGAATAATCCTTCCCCCAGCTTCTTCGCGCCTCGCCAGGCGTGGTGTAAGTAACCACGCTTCTCCCTCAGCCCCGGCACGGCCGCCCGACGGCCTTCCACCCCCGGGCACAGAGCTCGGCCGCGGCCGACCTCCCCTGCGCCCCTCTGGCTGAGGTCATCACGCTGACCTCAGAGCGGGGACGCCTGCCAGAACCCCAGCCTGACTTGGACCTGCTTTGACCCAATCGGAGAGCAGCATGCAGCCGAGCCAATGCTTTGATGATTGGCTGAGCTGCCTGTGATGTCACAGTCTCCCCTCTGAACAAGGCGCCTGGATGCTGGTTTCTGCGTTTTTCCCGATATTCCGTTTTTCTCACCTTTCTAAGCCGTCTCCGGAGGAATAACGAGGAGGTTGGCTCAGGCCACCTCTCCAGCCACCGCTGGGCCCCCAGCTGCCTCGTTACCCCAGGCTACGGGGGGAATTGAGGCACTGACGCGCCCTGTGGCAGAGCCGGGAATGGAGCCAGGTCTCCGGTCCCAGCTCCGCCTCGCTCATTTCTGAGTGGGGACCCTTCTCTCATTGCGGGGTTCGGTGCTCTGTGAAACGCCGCAGGGAAACTGGCCGATAACAGCGCTTTGCGTACCTGGGGATCTGAGCGTGCTCGGCAGACATCCTGGGGGGTTCTATGTCCTCAGACCCAGGGTACACACGGGGAAACTGAGGCACAGAGCGACGGCTGTGCGGAGCCAGGCATACAGCCCAGAACTCATTCACAGCTGTTACAGCCTGAAGAAACCCCTGTGGCCATTTGGTCTGACCTCCTGCGTAGTCCAGGCCAGAGCCCATCCCGCATGGCTGTGCCTGGCCCATCCGGCTAGAGCAGAACCTGTGGAAAGAGACAGCTAAATCCTGGCCCAATGGCCTTGGTTGACCCACTCGGTGACATTCCTCCCAGAAGAACAGGCATGACATGCCGTCACCGCCTTCCCACCCTTTGCATTCGCTTGCCCCCCCACACCTCGGCGCTGATCCCAGGGAGTGGAAAGGGGACAGGGCAGCTTCCACCTGGCTCCTGGGGAAGGGATCTCTTCCTCCAGCCCCATCTTCGGGGTGTCGCTGGTAACCAGAGGGAGACAGCTGGCTGATGGTGGCCCGTCCCTGTGAAAGGGACGGGAGTAGGGGCTAGTGGTTAGAGCAGGGTACCTGGTTCCCAGTCCCGGTGCTGCAGTGGATTTGCTGTTTGACTGGGGCTCTCTGTGGGCCGGGGCTCCGGCCCGGCCCTGGGGAGGGGGAGCGTGAAGGGAATGACTGTAAAGTGCAGGGGGCCTGTACTCCGTGATGCCCCAGCAACGAGGGGATGCGAGCCTTCCGCTGGGCTGGGGGTGGTCCCAGTGCAGCCCTGTCTGTGAGCCACCAAATGACCATTGGGTTTATTTCTTCCAAGGGGGCAAGTTCTCCCCGTGTTCCTTAGGTGAGAGCGATTGGCAAAGGCCTCGACTCCCTGTGCACACACACCCCCGTCCTGTCCTCTCCCGGCTGAGCCAGACCGTGGGAAAGGGGTGAGACGGGGCGAGCGGCGGGTCTGTTACAGAGCCGTGCTGGCAGCTGGGCTGCTGGGCAGGAGAGTCGTGCTCACTGCTAGCGTTTTGGGGGTGTAAACCCCTCCTTCAGCTTGAACGGACCAACATTTCCTGCACCCGGGTGCGGGGTGGGACCGTCCTGCTAGGTCAGAGCTGAGCCTCCCACCCAGCGCCCGCAGGCTGTCCAGGGAGCTTTGCGTGCTGGCCCCATGCCCTGGGGGGAAGCTGCAGGGCACGGAGCAGGAGCCCGGCTCTCTGCAGGTGGGGGGCTCCACATGGGGTCAGCATGGCGGGGGCCAGGCTGGGGGTGTTGGAAGCTCAGGAGAAAGGAATCGTGGGGCAGAGCAGTCCTGGAAACCCCTGCCCCAGATCCCCCAGGGCGGACATGGCGTAGAGACTGGCACTGGCAGATGGAGAGTACAGAAAACCCCATCTTTCCATGTGGTCTGTGGGGCGCTCATCATGGGAACCCTTCACCCCCCCATAAACCCCTCACTTGGGACAGAAGCTGTCTGAATTCCCAGCACAGACAGGCTGCCCGTCTGCCTGAGTCCTTCTGCAGTGCCCATCCCCATAGCATCGAGCCCCCGTGCCGGGCCCTGCTTGGCCTGCACCCATGGATGGGCGGAGGGGAGTTGGCTCAGTCCCAGCAAGAGGGAGAAGTGGGTGAATGTGGGGGAGGGGGAAGGACCTGAATCCTAGAGGGGGTGTAGGGCTGTGTTTGGGGAGGGGCGCCAGGCTCCAATCCCCCCGTCAGTCGTGCCCGGCATTCCTGGCTGTGCAGAGGCTGGGGGGATGGGTTGGCCATTCAGGATGAGCTTGGGGCCGGGCGTTGGAGCAGGACTGGCTGCCCCGGGCTGGGCTGGGCTGGGCGGGGCCGGTGGGTTTCCTGGTGGCGCGTCCCAGCTCGTGGCGTTCCAGGGGTGGCACCACTCGCGTTGCCGGGCGGCTGTGTCTGACCTAGGCAGAGGCCCTGGGGCTCCAGCCGGGTGGGGGGCGCGAAACGATCCCGCAGAGCAGTTCGGTGCCCGGGAAGGAGCCCAGCTGGCCAGGGAGTCACTGTGCAATCGCACTGCTGCACAGAGCCCTGCATCCCTGGCCCTCGCCCCCCGGCCAGGCCGCAGCGGGAGGCAGAGTGCTGGGGAAGGGGGGCCTTGAGGATGTGATGGGGTGCAGGGGGCTCCCCCCGACTCCGGGCAGGCAGGGTTGTCCCAGTGGCGTTGGCGGGCACCCAGAGCTCACACCCCATGCTGCACAGCTCCCCATAGCTCCAGCACCCCCAGACGCACGTCCCAGGGTGCGCAGCCAGGGCAGCTCTGTCCTTCTGGAGCCAGCCCTGCCCCCAGCACCCAAAGGGTTAAGCAGAGCCCCGGTGGGTTAGCGGGGAGATCAAAGCCTCTTCTCATTGCTAAGTGGCTGTGGGTGGCACCGGGCAGCAGCGGGCAGGGCTCTGCCTGGTCCCGGCACACAGCACTCTGTCACCAGCCCGGCTGCTGTCTCTGAGACAGTGAAATATGGGCACAATTAGCCCGGATACAGTTCAATTATGATAAACAGCGTTTGCACCCTTTAAGCCGTGATTAAAAGGCCTCCTCCCATTGATAGAGAGACCTAATTTCACATTATTATCGCTCCAGCTTGGTTATAAAGCACTCCCTGGATTTACCCTCCCGAGATGAATGTGGAGGCTTCTTTATCATTTACACATCAGTAATGATGCGGCTTTCCCTCGCCCAGAACATCCATCCGCGGTGCCGAGGTGGGGGCTGTGCCCCCCCTCGCCCCCCGCCGGCGTGGCACGCTCTCCCCACGGCAGCCGGGCTCCGCTGCCACACGCAAGTGGGCAAAGTCACCCTTACGGTAACAGCTTGATAAATGGCCGGGCGGTAATGAAATGGAGACATCAAGGCGTGGGGCGAGGAAGAGAGAGTGGTAATCAGAGGGAGTGGAGCTGTCCCGAATCGGAGGGGAGCGGGAAGAAGGATCGCCTCTCTGCTGTGTGCTGTCAAGGGAGAAATTACACATTTACTCTTGCTTTTTCTTAAGGAGACGGCCCCCATAGATCAAAACATGGATTTACAAGCCAATTTTCAACATGAAATATAGACACCAGGAATCAATTTAAGCCCAGCTTCTATTTTAGCAAACGGTGCCTGCGTTTAGTCCCAGGTAAATAACACAAGCAGGCACCGTTCCTCCCGCCTCGCCACCCGCAGCCTCTCTGCTCCAGCACCATCGCAGCTCCCCCGTGCCAATCCCACCGCCGGCAACGGGCAGCACCGTCCTCGCCAGCCCAGCCCTGCTCCAGAGCACACCGCCTCCCGGAGCTGGGGCTTGCTGTCAAGTGCCGGGGCAAGGAGCTCTTCGGGGGAAGGCTTCGGCCCTGCCTGCTTCCCCCGGCCCTTGACATGAGAGCCAGCTCCTGCAAGGGAAAGTGGCATTGGCCAGCAGAACTCCTGGCCACAAGCAGGTCAGAGGATTGGATGCTTGGGCTGGATAATCGAATCTTGGTCTCTACGTGAGCTAAGCTTGGGGACACCAGCACTTGGGCTGGCTCTTTGTCCGAGGACAGCACATGGAGGTCCCCACTGAGATCAGGGCCCCGCTGGGGTGGGGAGGTCCCCAGTGAGATCAGACAGCCCCAGCCCTAATGAGCTCCCAGCCACATAACCCGAAGAGATGAAGGGCAGGCGGAAGGGACGGGGCCGAGGCCGGTGCAGGAATCTGGCCTGTGCAGCATGCAGTCACAGCTGGCCAGGTGAGCCGTGGGAGCAGGGTTTCGTCCTGCCTGGGGACAAGCGTCCAGCTCCCAGACCGGCTGGGCCCCTGGGTCCAAGGCAGCGAGCCCTGGGTCCGCCACCGCCACTGGGTTAGGGAGGGGAGCAGAGTCCGGGGAAATCGGCAGGTCTCAGGCGGGGTCAGGACGGCAGCATGGTTGCATCAGGCCCTGCATGTGCAGACGGAGCGTCCCGTGCTGGGGGCAAACACTGGGCCCGGGCCCTGGCCCAGGGCGGGTCGTAAGACCCGTGGAGAATGGGGGTGGGACGGCGGGGAGCCCGGGGGTGGTTGGTGCTGGGGAGCGATCGGGGGTGGGGCAGTGGGGAGCCCGGGGCTGGTTGGTGCTGGGGAGCGATCGGGGGTGGGGCAGTGGGGAGCCCGGGGGTGGTTGGCGCTGGGGAGCGATCGGAGGTGGGGCAGTGGGGAGCCCGGGGGTGGTTGGCGCTGGGGAGCAATCGGGGGTGGTTGGCGCTGGGCAGCAATTGGGGCCACGCGGCAGGGCTGGGGTTACCCCTAACCCCTGGGAGAGGATCGAGGGCTGTGGGGGGGCCAGGGGCTCAGAGCGCGGCCACTGGGCGGTGTGAAGGCATCGTGGGGGGGGGGGGCATGAATGTGACATGAGCCTCCCGAGCGCGGATGGGGCCACAGGTGCAGAATGGCAGCTGCTCTCTAGGGACGCCTGCTGACTGGTCTGTGGGCCCGCGGGGTGGGTGGGCTCCGTCCCTCCCTCCCAGAGGTGACACGTGCTGGGACGTGGCTCTGGGGGCTGCGCTCGGCCTCCGCCACCTCCTCTCCCATCACGGCTGCTGCTTCCCTGGCCAGGGCCCTGCCCGACCCCACCCGCTGGCAATCGGTCCAGGGCTTGGCCGTCGTCGTTCCCCAGAGCCCTGCCCCCCGCAGCCCTCCTGGCAGGAGAGGGTCTGGCCAGGCCCTGCAGGACCTGCCTCTGGGGGCACTTGCTGGGGACCCAGGCCCAGATCCTCAGAGGGTTCAGGCACCGAACCAGCCCTGAGTTCAGTGGGCGTTAGGGGCCCACGTACCTTGGAGGGCCTGTGCCCTCGTCCTGTCTGCGACTGCCTCTGTGGCTCAACTGGCATGTCCACGTGCAGCGCCCCCTGCTGCCGGCTGTGTGCGCCCAGCGCTGTCTGACGGGCCCCGGGGGGGGGGTGGCACGTGACACACGGCGCCCCCCGCTGGTGGCTGTGGGACTGGCCGGCCCCGGGTGCGGGGGGGGGGGGGTGGCACGTGACACACGGCGCCCCCTGCTGCTGGCTGCGGGACTGGCCGGCCCCGGGTGCCGGGGGGGGGCGGGGGTGGCACGTGACACACGGCGCCCCCTGCTGGTGGCTGTGGGACTGGCCGGCCCCGGGGGGGGGGGTGGCACGTGACACATGGCGCCCCCCGCTGATGGCTGCGGGACTGGCCGGCCCCGGGTGCGGGGGGTGGGGGGGTGGCACGTGACACACGGTGCCCCCTGCTGCTGGCTGCGGGACTGGCCGGCCGCGGGTGCCGGGGTCGGGTGGCTCGTGACACATGGCGCCCCCTGCTGCTGGCTGTGGGACTGGGCTGCAGGGGGCCCGGGGCGGTGCGTGTGCCCCGGCGGGTCGCCGGGCAGGCTGCCGAGTCGCAGCGTGCTCACCCTCCGGGAATGCCAATCTCCGGCCCGGGCCCAGCTGAGCAGGACGAGGCCCAGCTGGGCCCCAGCAGCCAGGATGTGAGCCCAGCGGAAGCCGCTCCGGACGGGGCCTCCGGCAGCCGGCCAGGGTCGCAGGGCAGAGCGCCGGCGAGCTGGGCCCGGCGAACCGGGGGGCGGGGTGTTACAGGGAAACTAACTCAGAGGGGACAGGGCCCGTAAAGGGCTGGGACAGCGGGCGCCGAGCTGGGCCGGGGGGCAGGACAAAGGCAGGAGCGGCCCCAGGGAGACCCGCTGGAGTCCCGCAGGAGGCCCTGGAGCGAGGGGCTGAGTCGGGGGGCTGGCAGAGCCAAGCTGCGTTGCTCGGCCTGGGGACGGTGCCGGGGGACTCGCTCCCTGCCCGTGAGTGTGTGACGGGGGAGGCCCCGGGACGGTGCAGGCGTTGGGCTGGGGGCACCGTGGGACAGAGGCTGCCGTGGAATTCCCCCATGGGGGAGGCAGGGCAATCCCCGGACCAGTCATGCTGGGGGGGGCTGGGGAATCAGCCCCCCCAAGGAGCCGAGCTCCCCCACGTGACCCGGCCCCGGGGGCGTGGGCAGGGAAGGCGCCTGCTCCCAGACGGGATGAGATGGCAGAGCCTGCCGGTGTGCAGCTGGCACAGGGCTATTGTGGGGTCACTGGTGCCAAGCTGCTCCCAGGATGTCATTGTCACAGGGCCAGGCCCCGGGGGTCGTGAGCGTAGGGCCGGGCCGGGGGGGTTGTTACTGTAGGGCCGGGCCGGGGGGGTTGTTACTGTAGGGCCGGGCCAGGGGTCGTGATCGTAGGGCCGGGCCGGGCCAGGGGGGTTGTTACTGTAGGGCCGGGCCGGGGGGGTTATGATCGTAGGGCCGGGCCAGGGGGGGTTGTTACTGTAGGGCTGGGCCAGAGGTCGTGATCGTAGGGCCGGGCCAGGGGGGGTTGTTACTGTAGGGCCGGGCCAGGGGTCGTGATCGTAGGGCCGGGCCAGGGGGGTTGTTACTGTAGGGCCGGGCCAGGGGGGTCGTGATCGTAGGGCTGGGCCGGGGGGGTTGTTACTGTAGGGCCGGGCCGGGGGGGTTATGATCGTAGGGCCGGGCCAGGGGGGTTGTTACTGTAGGGCCGGGTCGGGGGGGGTCGTGATCGTAGGGCCGGGCCGGGGGGGTTGTTACTGTAGGGCCGGGCCAGGGGGGTTGTTACTGTAGGGCCGGGTCGGGGGGGTCGTGATCGTAGGGCCGGGCCAGGGGGGGTTGTTACTGTAGGGCTGGGCCAGAGGTCGTGATCGTAGGGCCGGGCCAGGGGGGGTTGTTACTGTAGGGCCGGGCCAGGGGTCGTGATCGTAGGGCCGGGCCAGGGGGGTTGTTACTGTAGGGCCGGGCCAGGGGGGTCGTGATCGTAGGGCTGGGCCGGGGGGGTTGTTACTGTAGGGCCGGGCCGGGGGGGTTATGATCGTAGGGCCGGGCCAGGGGGGTTGTTACTGTAGGGCCGGGCCGGGGGGGGGGGGTTGATACTGTAGGGCTGGGCCAGGGGTTGTTACTGTAGGGCCGGGCCGGGGGGGTCGTGATCGTAGGGCCGGGCCAGGGGGGTTGTTACTGTAGGGCCGGGCCAGGGGGGTCGTGATCGTAGGGCTGGGCCGGGGGGGTTGTTACTGTAGGGCCGGGCCGGGGGGGTTATGATCGTAGGGCTGGGCCAGGGGGGTTGTTACTGTAGGGCCGGGCCAGGGGGGTTGTTACTGTAGGGCCGGGCCGGGGGGGGGGGGTTGATACTGTAGGGCTGGGCCAGGGGTTGTTACTGTAGGGCCGGGCCGGGGGGGGTCGTGATCGTAGGGCCGGGCCGGGGGGGTTGTTACTGTAGGGCCGGGCCGGGGGTGTCGTGATCGTAGGGCCGGGCCGGGGGGGTTGTTACTGTAGGACCGGGCCAGGGGGGTTGTTACTGTAGGGCCGGGTCAGGGGGGGTCGTGATCGTAGGGCCGGGCCAGGGGGGTTCTTACTGTAGGGCCGGGCCAGGGGGGTTGTTACTGTAGGGCCGGGTCGGGGGGGTCGTGATCGTAGGGCCGGGCCGGGGGGGTTGTTACTGTAGGGCCGGGCCAGGGGGGTTGTTACTGTAGGGCCGGGTCGGGGGGGTCGTGATCTTAGGGCCGGGCCAGGGGGGTTGTTACTGTAGGGCCGGGCCGGGGGGGTCGTGATCGTAGGGCCGGGCCAGGGGGGTTGTTACTGTAGGGCCGGGCCGGGGGGGGGTTGATACTGTAGGGCTGGGCCAGGGGTCGTGATCGTAGGGCCGGGCCGGGGGGGTTGTTACTGTAGGGCCGGGCCGGGGGGGTCGTGATCGTAGGGCCGGGCCGGGGGGGTTGTTACTGTAGGGCCGGGCCGGGGGGGTCGTGATCGTAGGGCTGGGCCGGGGGGGTTGTTACTGTAGGGCTGGGCCAGGGGGGTTGTTACTGTAGGGCCGGGTCAGGGGGGGTCGTGATCGTAGGGCCGGGCCAGGGGGGTTGTTACTGTAGGGCCGGGTCGGGGGGGTCGTGATCGTAGGGCCGGGCCGGGGGGGTTGTTACTGTAGGGCCGGGCCAGGGGGGTTGTTACTGTAGGGCCGGGTCGGGGGGGTCGTGATCGTTGGGCCGGGCCAGGGGGGTTGTTACTGTAGGGCCGGGCCAGGGGGGTCGTGATCGTAGGGCCGGGCCAGGGGGGTTGTTACTGTAGGGCCGGGCCAGGGGGGGCGTGATCGTAGGGCCGGGCCAGGGGGGTTGTTACTGTAGGGCCGGGCCAGGGGGGTTGTTACTGTAGGGCTGGGCCAGGGGTCGTGATCGTAGGGCCGGGCCAGGGGGGTTGTTACTGTAGGGCTGGGCCAGGGGGGGCGTGATCGTAGGGCCGGGCCAGGGGGGTTGTTACTGTAGGGCCGGGTCGGGGGGGTCGTGATCGTAGGGCCGGGCCAGGGGGGTTGTTACTGTAGGGCTGGGCCAGGGGGGTGGTGATCGTAGGGCCGGGCCAGGGGGGTTGTTACTGTAGGGCCGGGCCGGGGGGGTCGTGATCATAGGGCCGGGCCAGGGGGGTTGTTACTGTAGGGCCGGGCCAGGGGGGGGCGTGATCGTAGGGCCGAGCCAGGGGGGGTTGTTACTGTAGGGCCGGGCCAGCGGTCGTGATCGTAGGGCTGCAGGTGGGGCAGGGTTAATCGGTGGCTTTTTTTATAGGCGTTTACTCTGGAGCGTAACGACCTCACCTGCGGCTCTGGCGCCCCGTGGCCCTCCCTGTCTCCTGGGAGCTGCCCTAGGCTGCTGGGCAGCCGTGGGGTCGTTTGCACTGCCCAGGCAGGCCGTGTGCCCCGTTAGCTGTTACCCCATGGGGGAGCCAACAAGCACACGCCCTACCCGGCAGGGGGCCAGCATCCCTGCCTGCCACACCCCTCGGCGAGGGGCGTCCCCACCGTCAATCCCCAGCCAGCCGCTCACCGGCTGGGTCCGCCCGAGGGCCGCGTTTCTAACCCCCCGGCGCTGCTGGGCCCCCGTGCCGACGGTGGGGCTGGCTCGGGCGCTTTGCGAGGGGCTCTGCCGTGCCCAGGCGCGGGGTCACGCGTCCTGCCTCGGCCCAGGGGCCGGCCCTCACCCCGGCTCTGCTCTCTCCGCAGATGACTGTAAGAACATCGCCAACATCATGAAGACGCTGGCCCATAGAGGCTTCATCTTCAAGCAGACCTCCAAACCCTTTTGATCGGCGGGGCGGGCCGGACAGGGCTGCATGCGGCCGGCTCCTCCGCTGCGGGAGGACGGGCGAGAGCGTTCGAACGGCAACCGAGGACAGAGGCAACGCCACACCCAGCTCCGCTGCTCTGCCAGCAGAGGTTGTACATACGGAAAGGAAAATCTCTGTGTAGACCCGACGTGGACCCCCCTGTCTGGGCTGCTCCGGCCATCGCCCGCCATGCCCCCGGAGCCGCCCAGGGCGCTTGCACCACCTGGTTAGAGCTCTGGTTCCTTCTTCTTCCTGTGCCCCTGGTTTCCGTTGCCCCCTCGTGCCCCCCGGCCATGGGCCGCCCTCTTTCTGTCCTGTGTTTGTTCCCCTGTGGCCAGGCCCTGCCGGGCGCTGCCGGGCGACCCGCCGGTGCTGCGGGGCGGCTCCCGCCTGACATGGCCACAGGAGCCACGCCCCCCGCCCTGCCCCTCCCAGCCCGCTCCTCGCCCCCTTGCCGTGAACACTAACCCCGACCCCGCTGTGTGTCCCCGCAACCGGCTTTCTGCTCCAGCTCAAGTGCCTGTATTCTCTGCCCGCCGGCTCGCCAGCCAGGGCTCCGGGCAGCCTGGCCCTTCCGCTCGTGGCTCTCCCAGGGGGCGGGGGGGGGCTCCTGCCCGCCCCCCTCCCCCCGGCCAAAGCGGTTCCAGCTCCTGGGGGCACCAGGTCCATTGCTGGCAGTGGACGCACCAGCGAGTGCTGGCACGGAACAACGGTCATTCCTCTGCCCCCCAGTCCCACCGCCCCAGGCACGGGGTCCGTCCGCTGCGTGAGCGCCCCTCCCCTGCCCGCCCGCTGAGCTGCAGCTCTGCCCTCGCCTGCCCCATTCCCCGCCGTCCGGGCTCTGCCCCTCGCAGGCTCCCTGCCAGGCTCAGCAGCAGCTGGCTTGTTGCCTCTTCCCCTCCAACCGGGGGGACTTGGGCCCCGTCCATCCGGGTGGGTTTGGGGGCAGGCGTGGGGCAGGCCGAGAGGCCATCCCCCTCGGACCCCAGGCTCCGTGGCAGCAGGGCCATGGAGGTCCTGCGGCTCAGCCAGGACGCCAGATCCCTGCTGAGCCGAGGCCTCGCCTGGCGCTGGCCCGTGGCGATGCTCCGGTGCCCACGCTCACGTGGCCCCGTGACCCGCCAGCGCCCGGGCTCCCTCCCGCCCCGCAGCCGGGGGCTGAGCCGGCTCGGTCACCAGAAAGAAAATACAGGCACTGACCGTAGCGGTAAACAACTGCATGGTGTGTGGTGTCCAGCTCAACCAGCCGATAACGCAAACCCACCATCCCCATCGTCTAGTTATCCCGATCCTTGCTGTAAATGTGCCACATGAATAAAGTTTGGGGAAAAAGGTGCGTGCGTGTGCGTGTGGGGGGGGGCCAGGGGCTGTGGGGCATGGGAGGTGGGGGGTGCATGCAGGGGCCTGGGACTCGGGGGCGGGGGCGAGAAGGGGCTGTGGGGCAGGGCAGGAGAGGGTGCATGCAGGGGATGGGGGAGTCGTGGGGGCCCCGGGGTGCCCCAGTGCTGCGGGAGGGAGCTAAGCCCCCCCCGTCTGCGAGGGGCTGGGGCCCGGAGGTGGTGGAGAGGCCCCCCAAGCAGGTCCCTGGCCCCCGAGAGGGCAGGGCTGGGGCAGAGGCGTTACAGCCGGCTCTGACCCCGCTGCAGGCCGGCGGCTGCTGGGTGCGGCTGGTTCCCGCCCCGCGAGTGGCTCAGCCTGGCTGGGCCGGCAGAGGGGCCTCCCTGGCTCAGTGAGCGCCGAGCTAGGCCCCGCAAACGGCTGCACCCCAATGTCACCGGCACCCCCAGAGCCAGGCCGGGACCCCGGGCCCTCTGGAGTCTCAGCCCCGGGGCGCAAAGCGCTCCTGTCCCGCTGGGGTGGGGGCCCACAGTGCGAGGCCTCCTGGGTGGGGCCCAGCCACGTGCCCTGGGACGAGCCCACGACTGGCAGCGTTCACGCCCGCTGGGGGGACAAGTCCCTTGAGGTGAGCTCACCTCGCCCCCGCCGGCTCTGCCAGCCTCAGCCCTGCAGGCCCCCCCCCGCCCCTTCGCAGTGGGGAAGGGGCCCATCTCCCCCTCCCCCACCTGCAGAGACCTGCAGCCCACAAGCCCCTGGGCTGCTCCTCGTCCTCTGCCCCCACAGACACTGCCGTGCCCCTGCCCCCCTCACCCTGCAGGGCACAGGGGGCCACCAGCCTCCGCCCCACCCTGCTGTTCCTGCCCCTAAATTGGCGGGGGGGATTCCCATCAGCCTTGGCTGCAAGGGTGGGGCTGTTTGCCCTGGGGCTTGGGCTCTGGGGGGGGATGGGATGCACCCTCCCAGCAGGGCTGTACTGCAGAGAGCTCGTTCGCCCCATGAGCAGTGGGGCGGGGGATCTGGTTCTTGGGGCTAAGGGGGGGGGAGCTGCTGCGTTGGGGCCTGGCTGCTGGCACCCCGTGCTCAGTTGGGGGGGGGGCAGGGACAGATCCCGGCAGCCAGCTCTGTGCTCAGCTCTACCCCCGGGGCAGAGGGGGCCCTGCTCCACCCGGCCCCAGGGAGGCGCTGTCAGCCCCCCGAGGCCAGGGAATGAACAGGGCGAGGCCTGGCCTGGCAATTCTGTGGGGGCACCCAGCGGATGGGGGGGGGTTCGGGGGGGGGAGACATGGGAGGGTAGTGGATGCAGTTCTGTGGGAGCCCCCTTCCCAATTGCGCCCGCAACTCTGGGGACCGGGAGGCACCGATCGCCCCCGTGGGTCACTCCCTGGAGGCCTGGTGGTGCCTCAGCCCGCCCCATGCCGGAGAGCCCTGCAGATGACACACAACACGCAACCAACAGCACCTGTGTGCCCCCCACCCCTGCCAAGCACTGACCCCCCCGCCCGCTGCTCACCAGGCCTGTGCCCCAGCCCCCTCGCCGCCCGCAGGCCTGAGGGGCGCCATGTTACAGCCCCTGCCGCCAGCTCGGTGAGCGCCCAGAGCCAGCCCAGAGGCCGTGGGGATGGGCAGGGTGCTCCGAGGGCGTCCTGTCCCACTACGCAGCTCGCAGAGCTTTGGGGGGCAGCGAGAGGCGACGAGGCCACGTGCCATGTCGCTGGCCGGCCTGCGGCTGTTTCCTCGCCTGAGCGCTGGCATTTCCCGGCCCACAATCCCCCTCCCGGCCAGCCTAGGCACCACGCGGAGCCCAGACCGTCGGCGCCATCGAACGGCGCCCGGGCCGGCTGACACATCGCTGGAATACCGGTGCCCAGCGGGCTGGACGTGATGGTGGACTCGGCCCTAACTGAGAGCTGCCCCCCGCAGCCCTTAATTCAGCTACTGCCACCCCCGTGCCTGGCCCCTGCCAGCCTGTCACAGGCCACCGGCAGGCACTGCTTGGGGCAAGCTGGGGGCAGAAATCGGGGGTGCCCAGGGAGGGGGATCCCAAGGCTGCAGGGGGGCTGCCAGCGCCCGCTGGTGCCCAGTGTGGGGAACCCTGGAGAGGGGCCTGGGGTGTTGCCCCAGGCCTGGACTCAGGCCCTGCAGCTGGAGTCTGCACCGGAGGGGGGGTCAGGTGATCGTGCGCGGGGGGCAGCCGGGGAACTGGGCTTGGTGCAGCAGCTGCCCCTCGCTGGAGCTCACACGGTCACACGGAGCCGCCCCAGCCTGGCGGGTGCGTGGCCCAGGTGCGGCTCTCGCCAAGCCAGGGTCACACGGCAAAGCCCCCCCCCAGCCACGCAGAGCCCTGGGGCCGTGCCAAGCCCCCACGTGAACACCACAGTCAGGCTGTGTCTGCCCGGAGCCGCCCGGGGGCTGCCCTGCCCCGGCTGCCAGCACCCCCAACGCACGCGGCGACCCATGGGCCAGGACTGGCCCCAGGCACGTTCCCGCCCGCAGGAGCCATGCGCAAAGGCCAAGTTCTGAGTTTTCAGAGAAAACTCGTTGGCTGCTGCCATGGACCCTGGTCGATACAACGGGCTCAGGTGATTACGCCGGGGGAGCCGTTAAATGCCTCCCCCCATGGGGCCCGGGCGCTGCCCCTCTCCAGGGGTGGCTCTGGCTCCTGCCGTGCAGGCCCCTCTGCCAGAGTAGCGGGTACCATGGGGACCTACGGCTGGCCTTGGCGTGCTCCGCAGCCCCCACGGGCCGGCAGCCCGGAGACCCTTTGCCCCCTGCCGGGTGCGGGCGATGCCCATGCGCCCGCCTGTGTGTGTAGCCAGCAGGGGAGAGGCTCCTTGCACCCTGTGACCCGGCTGGGCAGGTGTCAGCGGGGCCAAGCAGCAGCGGTGGGTTGGGGCCCGTTGGGTGGAAAGTGGCCTGCTGGCAGGGCTCCCCGGTGTCTGTGCCCCGTGCCGCCATCCCCGTGCCAGGCACCGTGTCGGGGCCAGAGCAGGGCAACGCCAGCAGCATGGGAGGGACGCCTCCTATTGCCCGCACCGGGTATTGCACCCCTTTGCCCCGCACTCACCCGGCGTGGGGCTGAGTCCGGTGCCTCTGCCTTGGCTCGTGCTGCCAGCCCAGGGCTGGAGCTGGTACCTCCCTAGCAGTGTGTCTGACAGGCCCGTGCCCAGGGCCGTGCTGGGGCACGAGGTGCGGGCACGGGCCGGCAGCCCGGAGCCCCTGGGCCTCGTGCACTGCACAACCCTACTGCTGCCGCGGCCTGGCCCTGCCAGGACCCCCTGCCCTACAGCGACACCCCAGCCCGCGCTGGCTGGTGCCAGGGCCAGGTGCTGCTGCTCAGGGCCCACCGGTGCAGAGCAGCCCTGAGCCTGGCTCAGCTCGAGCAGGGAGCAGGCAGAGCCCAGCCCAGCCCATGCACCAAAGTGGCTTAAAGCCCCCTTAGCATCCCCCCATCACCCCGTCCCCCAACCCAGCAGCACAGTCACCCGCTCCCCGCCCTGCCCGCGAGCCCCCCCGCCCCTCGGCCGGCACCCACCCCACGCACACGGGGCCAGAGGGTTGCAGCGCTGGGGCCGTTCCGCATCTATCCCCAGATCAGGCTCAACGGCTCCAGGACCAGCGTCCCCCGCACCTGGGGGCCACGCCCAGGGTCTCGCCCCAGCAGTGGGGCCCGTGCTGCGAGGGGGGGGGCTGTCTCCATGCACCAGGCTGGCCTTGGCGTGCCTGCTGCAGCCATCAAAAGGCCCATGCAGTGTCTTTCACAGGAGCACTTGTAGGGCCGTGGGTGCCCCCCTGGCCTACCCCTGGGCACCTCCAACCAGCCAACGCGGCCAGCCGCTCCTGCCAGGGCCCAGTCCCGCAGCCGGAGCCTCCTGGCAGGCGTTTCCAGGGCCAGGCTGCTGTGATGGAAGGGGAGATGCTGCACCCGAGCTGTGCCCGCCCTGGGCCCACAGCCCCCATGTTCCCTGTTTGCTACGCGCCCAGCGGAGCCTCCTGGGCCAGCCCAACGCCGGCCCCGGGCTGTCACTGCGGGCAGCTCGCAGCTGGTAGCGCCAGGGGTTCTGGGTTCGCAGGCCAGTGCCCAGCTTGGTGCCCAGGTGGGTGTTTCAGGGCTGGCAGTTAAAGGGCCCCTAGCCAGCTCCTGCCCCTGCGCGTGGGGTGGGGGAGGCTCAGGGGGACCGGCCTGGTGCCCCCAGGCAGGGAGCGGCTCCCCAGGGGGGAGGGGGAAAGGGGATGAGGGGGGCAAGGTGAGCATGCCCTGGGCCAGGAGGAAGGGCAGCTGAGGCAAGGGCTTGGAGGCCGTGGACTCGTCCCTACAAACTCGTCTCCACCCACAGCGCTGGTGGGGCTCTTGGGCCCCATGGGCACTGCCCCACGGGAGGAGCCGCCCCATCGCCGGGCCCCCGCTGCGTGCAGGGCAAAGCAGCCCCCAGCCCAGCTCTCAGCCCATGGCCTGGGGACTACCCCTCGCTCCGCTCTGGCTCTCTGGCCCAGGCGGGGGGGGGGGGGGGGGACGCCCTGCAGCCTGCCAGCGACAGCTGCGGGTATGGGGCACTAGCCAGCCAGGCCCGAGTACTGGAGTGCCCAGGCCAGGGCTCAGACCTAGGCCCTGCCCCACAGCCAGGCCATGGGGGGGCTACCTGGTGAGGAGGGAATGTGAGATGCCATTTTCCCAGCGAGCCCCAGACAAGCCCCCACTCCCGGCTGTGGGGACTTTGCAGCACAGCCTCTAGGCGTCAGCCCCCTGCCCCCAGGGGCTCCCCGCGGTCAGGGCCAGGGCAGCCCTCAGCTCAGCCCTCAGCCTTGCCCTGGGGGTGGGCAGCCAGAGGCTCATGCTGGAGGCCCCACACGGGCTGGAGGGAGAGAGTGGGGCAGTTAAAGACCCAGGACACCCCCAGGCGGCTGAGTCCCACGCTGCGGGGCCAAGACGGGTGCGCAGGGGCTGGGCTGCGGGGGAGCAGTGGGAAGAGAGGGGAGGGAGGCGGTGCCCACGATCTGCCAGCAGGGCCACGGGGTGACGCACTGGGCTTGACACCGGTGTGACGGCGACACGCAGAACCGCCCAGGCCTGCACGGTGCCACGCTGGCAGGGCCAGACACCCCATCTCGCAAAGCACGGCCAACGCTCCACGCAGCAGGGGGCTCAGGCCCCCCGGAGCTGGCACCTCGCAGGCCACGGGCAGAGCCATGCGCGGGCAGCCATGCGCAGGCCACGGGAGAGCAGCCAGGCCCGAGCCATGCGAGGGCCAGGGCTGGGGTCGGCCCAGGGGGGCCTAGCTCCTGCCCCTGGCTTAGGGGTGGCTAAAGAGCGGCCTGGCCCTCCAGCGCTGGGGGGAGCAGCCCCCCCTCCCGCTCAGCCATGCCAGGAGCCAGAGGCCGAGGCTGCCCCACCCAGCCTGCCTGGGAGGCCACAGACGGGCGGCACCTCAGTGGCAGGCCAGCTGCAAGGGGGCGGGAAGCCGGGACTCCAGAGCAGACAGTGCCAAGCCTCAGCCACCTCTGCCCCGCTCCCTGCATGGCCCGCAGGGCCAGGGGGCAAGGCAGGAGGAACTGCCCCCTCCGTGCCAGAGCTCAGCAGGGTGCTAGGAGTGATCCCACACCCCAGGCTAATGAGGACACACGCAGGGGCAGGGGGACAGGGCTGTATTTACAAGGACACACACAAATCCAGCATGTCAGAGCCCACCGGGCCAGGCCCACAGGTGCAGCATGGCCACCCGCACGGCTCCGGCCACCTGCCCAGCTTCCCTGCAGCTCTCGCGGCCCCACTGCTGGGGGCTGGAAGCAGTGTCACCCCAAGGCCTGCTGGCAGCGCAGGGGTGTGGGGGCAGGCAGTGCTGGGAAGGGAACGGCTCTGGCTGGAATCCTTCCCCAGGCAAGGCCCTTCCCTGCCCGGCTCCCAGTCTGAAGTCGCGGCCCAGTGCTGACCCAGCCGGCCGCACTGCGCCGACAGGGCTCATGGCTTCTTCACCTTCTTGATGGAGGAGGAGCTGGAGGCCGACTCCCGGCGTTTTCTCTGCTCCAGGGGAGAAGGGAAACAAAAGAGAAGCAGGGTCAGCGGGGTCGGAGCACTCAGCCCACGAGCGCACCCGTCTGTCTCAGAGCCGCTGCGGCCTGGGGGCTAGCCCAGCGGGAGCCACGCCATGCCACGAGCTGGGGCCTCCTTGACCACACAGCAGATTGGGCCCAGAGGCTACTGCCCGCAGCCAGACGTGAGATTAACCCTTCACCGAGCCCCAGCGTGCAGCTGGGCGGCTGAGCCCACTCATGGCAGGCAGGAAATTCCCCTCCCAAGGGACATGGGCCCCCAGCTGGCAGCCCCAACGCAGGGCACGCTGCACGACGGCCAGGCGCGTTCTGCGTGGTGCCCAGCCCCGTGGCCGATGCAGCCCAGACGGGAGGGAGAGGCGCGCCGTATCCTGCTGAAATCAGAACTGGAGGGCACAAGCGTGGGACGGGAGAGCTGAGCGCTCAGCTATGGAGCGCTCCCAGCTGGGCAGAGGCAGTGCCGCCCACACCCGGGACAGCACCCAGTCCCCAGGGGACAGGGGGCACGAAGGCAGCTAGCGAGACTCCTGCAGTCCAGGAGCAGAGACCCGGCAGACTGCATGGAAGCCTGGTGCAGCCAGGCTCCCCGCAAAGGCCACTGCTCCTCGGGGCTGCACAGGCCACCTGTGCCAGACCCAGCGGGGAATCGCACCCAGCAGACACCCCGCCCCGAATCCCCGTGTGCATGGGGGACTCCGCAGGGGCAGTCTGCACTGCTCAGCGTTAAAACCACACCCACGGGGATTTCCTCAGAGGCCTCCGCCCGGCTGCCTCTTAAGGCTCCATTTTCAGAGAAATAACAGAGCCAAAGAACTCACCCAACAGCGTGAATAGAAGCCCTATAAAAAATCAAATCAAATCCTTGGGAATTGAGAGGCCCACAGATACATTTAAAACCAAACCCCAGCCCGCAAACAAAGGAGCCAGGGCTTGGCGGCTTCGCTGGCAGGGCATGGAATTGATGGGGAAGCGCGTGTGCGTCTGATCATCTGTATATGGCAAAAGACCCATCTTTCAAATGTGTCACAAATTCATATTAATCACCCTCCTCTTGCCGTCCGTGGCATGGCTCCTCCAGTCGCCTTGGGCAACATTGGGAACGGTCTGGTTAAAAAAATGGTTTACATTATAATTTACACAAGCCTACAAGTCTAGCTGCTTTGAATGGCAAGGAAGGGTTTGAAAAGGGCTAAACACACACAGCCCAGAATAGATGTAACGTCTATATAAATATATAACAAGGCAGATATTCTAACTCCATCTGGAAAGAGAGAATGATTGATCTTAACAATGTAACTTCTAGCTTTCAAACTGGCTCAGAAAACAAGAAGTCAGCAGGAGTTCAGATAAAGGAAGCTTAAAAGTCAAATAATTCCGACTCTGAACCCGAGACTTCTTACACTCAAGGTCTTTTCCTTTCCCCATTAACGGGCTGACTTGCGAGCTTGGGAACAAAGCCAGGAATTCTGAGAGTCAACTCATTACGGATCAGTGAGTGGAGTCTGAGTCGCACAATTCAAAGGTTCTAATCTGGAGTAACTGGCTGAACTTCTGCTTGGAACTAATTTGTTCCAAGTTCGGCTCACCTTTCACCTCCCCAAGGCCTGCAGGGAAGTCCCTCCTGGGTCAGCAACACGCTGCACTGGGGGGACCCTGGCTTGGACTTAATGGCCGGAGCTGGACACCACCCCACCACGGAGGACAGCCAAGCTGGAGTGGTAGGGAGGACCTGAGGGATATGGCAGGGTTGCCCTGGCACCAGGCTTCCCACCAGCTAGACTCAGTGTCTCGCCACATATCACCGTGCAGGACAGGCTGCTGCCTCCCCACCCCACCTCCCCCAAAAAGAGCAGAGCACTCCTGCAACATGCTCCCCTGAGCTAACCCGCAGCAGCTTCCCCTTGGCTGGCAGACTCCGCCCCGGGCAGCTGCAGGGCTGGCAGGGAAGAGAGGCCAAGGACAGGCTGCTGCCCGTGGGACACCAGGGCAAGACCACCCCAGCATTGTCACATGGGTGGAGGGGTGGAACTCCCAACAGGATTCCTGCAGCCCCCTCCCCTCCCTCTGCAACGCACAGGAGAGCCGAGCCGGTGTCTCCCGGAGAGGAAAGGCCCTGCCTGGGCCAAGCTCCCACCTCACACAGCTGAGAGCGGGGTCACAGGCGACAATGGGGTCCCTCAGCACTAGCCCCAGGGGTCCCTCAGTGCAGCCAGCGCTGGGCTCTCAGCCCTGTCCCCAAGCTCGGCGGCGCTGCCAGGCTCCTTGCGAACACTCAGCGCCAACAGGGGCTTCCCAAGGAGGAAGGGTGGCCCTGGGAAGACGGTCCAGGCTGGAAGTCAGGGCTGTGCTCTGCCACTGAGCACGTCGCTTCCTCGCCCTGGGCCTCAGTTCCCCAAGCTGCCACACGGGGACAGTAACAACTAGCTCCCCCAGGAGGTGCTGGTTCGGGGGCTCAATCCATGCTGTGGGACCATGCCACCTCCTGCATTCGTGCAGCCCCTTTCGGAGCATGTCCCTGATCCTGGGAAGGGCCCTCGGAAGCTACTGGACTATAAACATTAGGTGACAGTCAGGCCGGCTGGTACCTGTAACACCCTCCAGCCACGCAGCAGGCCCTGCCCCAGGCTGGCTCAGCCCTTCGTCTGCCCCAGGGGCTCAGCCGGCTCTGCATGGAGCGTGCAGTCCTGCCAGGAGCGGGAGGCTGCCCGGTGTCCCTGGCAGAGCCCATCTGCGTGGCCA
This sequence comes from Eretmochelys imbricata, assembly GCF_965152235.1. Lineage (NCBI taxonomy): Eukaryota > Metazoa > Chordata > Testudines > Cheloniidae > Eretmochelys > Eretmochelys imbricata. Next base: position 106,455,428 of record NC_135579.1, read on the forward strand.
GGCTCCGGTATCTCCAGCATGGTGCCAAACCCTGCTCTGCCGGTGGCTGGTTATTCCTGTGCCCAGCAGCCCCCGAGCACACATCCTGCCAGGGAGTGGGCTGGGCGACAGACACGGGGGCAGCTCTGGTGAAGCGCTGGGTGCGCCTTCGCCCAGCACACCTGCAGCCAGCCAGCCGGCCGGGGAGCAGCAGCACAAGCCTGCTCTTCCCCCAGATACCCCTCAGCTGGGATGTGATTTTTTCCCCTCCAAAGGTAGCATAAAATGGTCACAGTGTGAATGCGCTTGACCTTTTGTCTTGGACTAATCTAATTGTGTCGTCTTTGTGTAATCAGCCGGTAAAGGTCAGAGCTGTATTTAACATGGGGGGCCCTTTAGGTACCGAATTTGCCTTGCAGTGAATTAACTTGATTATATTTCTTTCAAATATGCCAGAGACCAGGTCATTTTAACCCTCTCAATGCTGCCGGCCTCGCCTCTTTGTTTGCAATTCCATGCAGAGGCACCAAGGCAGAATATGGCTGGAGACACACAAACCCGCCCACCCCCCCACCATCCGCACTCCTGTTTGGTCTCCGGGGACAGTGAGTGTGCTGTGAATCCGCCTGGAATGGCTGCAGCCTCGCCCTTCCCGGACCCCAGGGAGGGTGGAGATTTCACGCTCCCACAAAGATTGAACGCAGCGAAGAAATTCAGAAGTCTCCTCTGCAAACATGAGCCTGCCTCAGCGGAACGCTGCCTTACAACTCCAGATTGTCACAGGAGAACAGGACATTACTCAAGTCCAGATGAACGTGTCACCTCTGTCGTTGACAGATAAGGTGTTCTCAACGCCTCGGACTACGTTCGCCTTTGGAAAAGGGAAGGGCCGGGCCGGTCCCGGGGCAGAGTATCTACAGCACGCTGTGCCCGGGGCGAGTTTCCATCAGGGAGCTTCGCCACTTCGGACAGCGCTCGGGGCTGCACAGGGCAGGCCAGGCTTGTCCTTTGGGGGTGGGAAGGCTGGGGACCCCCCAGGGACATACCGTTCACAGCACTCTGCAGTGGGGGGCAGCTGCGGGGAGACAGGGGCCACCCCATTTGCTCAGCCCCGGCCAGGGCATGCGCCCGACTTTCAGCTTTCCCGGGGCGTTCGGCATCCTGGGTCTCCTGTCCCAGCGCTTTCACAGGCTCCTCCCCTCCGGTCTTCAGGCCCCTCCCACCTGCCCACGCCCCCTGCCTGGGGCGTCGCTGGAGCTCACCAGGGGAGGAGCTCGTCCACGGCCCACAGCTCATGTCACGAGGTCCCACTCGCCTGCCTTTGCTTCTCCTCCCGCACAGGGCTGCGTCTCACCAGGGACAGGTAGGTACCATCCCCGCTCCTGCCTCTGCCAGCTCCCTGCAATGCCCCCCCCACGCGGGGTGCAGGAACCTCTGCCGGCCCACGCGTGCCCCCAAGGGCAGTGCCAGGCACGGGGTGGGCACTCCAAGAGCAGACTTGGAGCCGCGGCTGAAGGGCGCGCTGTGCTCCCGCCAACGCTCGCCCCTGGAGGGAGAGACGGCAGAGCCCCCAGCATGGCTCAGAATGCAATCCCTGGCGCAGGCCTGAGCGGGGACCCACCTCCAGACGCCCCCATCTGCCTACTCACTGAGTTCGGGGTCAATGGTGCTCCAACCACATCGATGATCTGGTCCTTGGCGTCTCCCTTGCCCTCCTCCGCGCTGAGCCCGGCCTGCCCGTCTGCGCGGGCCCCCTCCATGCCAACGGGGCCCAGGCTGCCCGCCTTGGCCAGCGCCTCGTGCCGGTGACGCAGCATCTGCAACTCGTACTCGCAGTTGGCAAAGGCCTGCTTCAGCTCATAGAGCAGCACCAGGTCGCTCCGCAGCTCGTTGAACATCTGCACGATCTCCTCCGTCGGCATGGGGCTGAGATCTGGGGGAGCAAAGGGAGCTCAGAGCTGGAGACCCCGGCCAATCCGGCCCTGGGAGTGGGGAGACACCCCAGCTCCCATACCCACACCCACTGCTGGGGCCTCGTTCCCAGCAGTTAACAGGGCTGGAGAGCTCTGAGGGCCCTGGCCAGGGGGTTAAAAAGCAACCTAGCCAGGTCGGGGCCCAGTAGCCTTTCCTCTCTGGGACGCTGGTTCAAATCCAACTCCAGGCAGGAGGGCTTGGCCATGGCTTCCACCTCGGACCTGCGAGCTGAGTTTGGGTCTCAGGCCAGTTCCCAGTGGACAGGTGTTGACAATACAAACCCCAGCTGGTCCCCTTGTTGATAGAGGCCCAGGACTGACATCCCCTCTGCCTCCAGGGCAGGACTGAGGCCATTAGCCTGGCCTGGATGCTAGCTCTGCTATTGCCCATCATGGCCCTGTGTTACAGCCGTGTCTCCCACGTCACCACCCCGTACCTAGATCCCACCCCCAGAGGGACAGGCCCCTGCTATGAAGAGCTCACAATTTCAGAAGAGCAACGCCTGAAGTGGGGGAGAAAATCCACAGGCCGATCCCTCTCCACGCAGCATTGCCTGCATGCCGGGCTCCCGACCCGGCTCCTTCCCCCTGCACCGCGCTGACCTGGCGTGTGGCCATGCCGGAGCGTGCCAAGGGCAGCAGGAACTCTCCTACCTTAGCGGGGGAAGGCGGAGGTGCAGAACCGCTGCCATGAACTGGCCCAGGCAGCTCCCAAGGCTGCCCCAAGAGCGCAGGTGGGAGCCATGCTCTGCTCCAACTTCACAGGCCCAGCCAGCTTCCAGCAGCTCCTCTGTTGCAATGGGGCCTTCGCTACCTGCCCTGAGAGACTCTGCACGCCGGGCCACTGGGCAGCGGCCAAGGACTGTCCCCGGCCATTGCTCCTTCTCCTGCACTGAAGCTGTCTGAAGCCTGTGACCCCACCCCCAGCGTCCCTCATGTCCTCTCATTGCTCTCACAGCGCCCCCCAGCTTTCCCTGGATCAGCATCTGCTCTTTTAAGCCGGAAAAACAACCGACACACCTTGATTCTGTGGGCAGGATGGGGGGCTTTGTCGGTGCCCCCACGGGGATTCTATACCAGCCTGGCAGTGCTAGTGTGGCACGGGGGGGGACCCTGTGACTAGGGCCTTTAGCGCTGCCCATAGCCAACGCTGCTTCTGAGGCATTACAACAGGCCACAGACGATGAAGTCTGAGCACTAACAATGGCTAGGCCATGTAGTTACTGAGCATGCTCAGTAACCTCTGCCAAACCTCAGAAACTTTGCTTTTTTGGGGGGTGGAACATTGCATGCTGGGCTCCGGCGTCCCTTCGGGTGCGCCTGCGAATGGATTTCAGCGGCTGGGCGCAGCGCAGAACTCTGTGGGCTGCGCTCCGGCCACCCTAGCGAGGAGCGAGCATTGTATGTGCGAAGCGAACGTGCCTCTCCGCTGTGAAGCCACCAGAGTTCAAGAGCGAGGGATGTGGGTTTACTCGCCGCTCAGCGGTGGCCCGCCGGAGAGTCACCCAGCAGGCCAGCTACAAAACGGAGCTGCACAGCCCCAGAGGCATTCTGGACTTGCCACCAGGAGCAGTAAATTAGGAGGAAAGTAAGCTTGAAAGCGAGCCAGGGCACCCCTGAACAATGCACATGCCATGGCCACTAGCACCCTTAGCAGGCACGGCTGAGACTGGCCTTCTCAGGGCTGTGCTTCCGCTCTTGATGGTTAAAACAGCCCAAAACAAGAGAGACAAAGGCCCTTTTAAACCAGTTTTCTTCTGGGAGGGGGGGAAAAAATCCCTGTGCATCTTGTTCTGGCTTTTGCCCTTTTTTAAAAAAAACGTAAAATATTATTTTAAAACCCATTCACATACTGTTATTTAAGAAACTAGCTGTATTACTAGGGGAAAAAATAGCCTATCTAGACTACAAAGGCTTGCGCCGTGTGTCTCTTTCTCTCTAGCATGCCCCCTTTACTCACCTACTCCTAGTTCCATCAGCATCTGCTCCAGGGCTTTAATCTTCTTCTGTCCCACCGAGCTTGGCAGTTTCATCTGGAACATAAAGGTAACAGAGCCACACAGCTCCAAGTTAGCCCTCACTCACAGCCATCTAGTTCAAAAGGCAAGAGAGCTTTTCTTTTTATAGTGCAGGGGGAAAAAAAAGAAAGGAAGCGAGAGAAAGGAAAATCAAGTGGTAGAAGAGGGAGCCAGGGGCTGAAAGTTTTCAGACTAGGTCTGAGGGCAGGTATTGAAAAGCCTGGTCGTGAGGGCTTTTATTTTCCCTTGTGTGTGTGTGCAAGACGCACTGTTTTACAGCTTCCACATGTCACTGAATTAACAACAAAAGTTCTTCTTAGCTTCAAACCCGCTCCCGCAGCGCCTGGCCCATCAAAGGGCTCATTTACACAGCGGCTAATGTGCAATGCTGCCCTACTTTATTCGCTTTAGCCGCCTTGATTAGACTCATGCGCTAACAGACTCACTTCTCGTTGTCCCTGCTGAGCCCCAGACCTGTGGGATTCATTTACAGAGCGGGCTGTATAACAAAGGGAGAGACAGAGAGCACAGTTACTTGACTGGCGGAAGTGTGAACACACATTTACATTGGAGCTAAGGGGCTAGGGGAGTGAGAAATCATCAGATGTGAGCTATGAAAGGGAATGCGAGTGGGCCACAGGAGGAAGAATGCATACACTTAGCAGGGTCTCGTCCGCATTCCCTTTGGGCTCTAGCTGCTCACACCAAACCAGCCCAAACACGCCGGGCGAGCAGGGCCGCCCAGAGGAGGGGGGGGGGGGCAAGTGGGGCAATGTGCCCCAGGCCCTGGGCCTCACAGGGGCCCCCACGAGAATATAGTATTCAAAAGTGTCTTTGGTGGTGGGTCCTTCAGTGCCGCCGAACACACCCAGAGTGAGTGAAGGACCCGCCACCGAAATGCCGCCGAAGACTCGGAGCGCCGCCGGGTGAGTCAAAATGAAAAAGGCGCTTAATTAATTAAAGAGCCGCCGAAATTGCTTTGCCCCAGGCCCCCTGAATCCTCTGGGCAGCCCTGCGGGTGAGAACGGGATTCCAGCACCACACGCCAAGGGGCCAGCCACGCTCTCAGTCAGGGGAGTTTTGCTCTCGCAGAGAAGGAAGCTGAGAAGTCCATAGTGCCTCCTATGCCTTGTCAATGCTAGGTGACCAGCCAGGATGGGCACGGCCCCCACAACACAACGCATGCTTCCCACCCAGACCACTGCGAGTTGTGCCCAGAAGGGACCAGCTACCGTGGGGACAGGGAGCTCCATCTCCATGCTCTGCCCAAGGTTGTCAACAGGCAGAATGATTCAGTGATGTGCTAGGGACCATGAAATAATCAGGGCTATCAACACACACACCAGCAGGGTAGGCAGGATGGCCTAGTGGCTAGGACACTGGACTGGGGTTCACTTCCCAGTTGCACCACAGACTGGGTGTGACACCTAGCCAGAGTCACCTGTGCCCCGGAGAATCCTTCCCTGACTTAGGGACCCACATCAGTCAGGAGTGTGGGGCTTGCAGACACTATGATGATGCGTATTGTCACATGGCAACAAGGAGGGCCACGTGCAACTGGCTGAATCAGCCCAGACCAATGCACAGGATGCAAAGTTACATGTTAACTTTAAAAAGGGGAGGAAAGGAGGACTTGTGGCACCTTAGAGACTAACCAATTTATTTGAGCATAAGCTTCCGTGAGCTACAGCTCACTTCATCGGATTGAAGTGAGCTGTAACTCACGGAAGCTTATGCTCAAATAAATTGGTTAGTCTCTAAGGTGCCACAAGTTCTCCTTTTCTTTTTGCGGATACAGACTAACATGGCTGTTACTCTGAAACCTTTAAAAAGGGGAATGACGCCAGGGCAGGGACACTAGTTAGATGGAAATTAAAGAGAGGAGCCACAGGGTAAAAAGCCTGCAAGCAGCAGGGAAACCCCGTAAAACCACCAGAGAGAGGCTCAGATTCAATTACACCCCAAATCAAAAGAGACGGTCGAGTGCCAAAAGAACGGCACCATGGCTGAACTGCAGAGTCACGGGGGCCATTAGAGGCAAAAAGGCATCTTTTAAAATTTGGAAATCCAACCCTAGTGAAGATAATAGGAAGGAACACAACCTCTGGCAAGTAAAATATAATCGGCCAGACCAAGAAAGAATCTGAGAAGCAACTTTCTAAAGACACAGAATCTAACAGGAAACAAAAATTAAGTACCTGAGAAGCAGGAAACCTGCCCAGCAGGCAGCGGGATCACTAGCCAACAAAGGTGCTAAAGGAGCACTCAAGGAAGAGAAGGCCATGGCAGAGAACCTAAATGAATTCTTTGCAGCAGTCTTCACTACAGAGGATGTGGGGGAGATTCCAACATCGGGGCTGTCCTTATTGGGTGACAAATCTGAAGTACTGTCCCAAATTGATGTGTCATTAGAACAAGTTTTAGAACTAACTGATAAACTAAACAGTAATAAGCCACTAGGACCAGATGGTATTCAGCCTAGAGGTCTGAAGGAACTCAGATATGAAATTGCAGAACTACTAACTGTGATATGTAACCAATCGCTTAAATCGGACTGTACCAGATGTCTGGAGTGCAGCTAATGTAACAACGATTTTTAAAAAGGCCTCCAGAGGCGATCCTGGCAATTATAGGGCAGTAACCTTAACGTCAGTACCAGGAAAACTGGTAGAAGCTACAGTAAAGAACAGAACGATCAGACACAGAGATGAACATGATTTACTGGTGAAGAGTCAACGTGGCTTTTGTAAAGGTTAGTCAGGCCTCACCAATCTTTTGGACTCTTCCAGGAAGTCAACAAGCATGTGGACAAGGGGGATCCAGTGGATATAATGTACTTGGATTTTCAGAAAGCCTTTGACAAGGTCCCTTACCAATGGCTCTTAAGAAAACTAAGTAGCCATGGGATAAGAGGGAAGGACTTCTCATGGATCAGTAACTGGGTGAAAGACAGGAAACAAAAGGTAGGAAGAATTGGTCAGTTTTCACAGCAGAGAGTGGTAAATAGCAGGGTCCCCCAGGGGTCTGAACTGGGACCTGTGCTGTTCAACGTATTCATAAATGATCTAAAAAAAAAGGGGGTGAACAGTGAAGTAGCAAAATTTTCAGGCGATACAAAACTATTCAAGATCGTTAAGTCCAAAGCAGACTGCAAAGAGTTACAAAGGGATCTCACAAAACTGGGTGACTGGGCAACAAAATGGCAGATGAAATTCAAGACTGATAAGTGCCAAGTGATGCATACTGGCAAAAAATAATGCCGAAGATACCTATACGACTGGTTCTAAACGAGCTGTTATCACCCAAGAAAGAAAATACTAGAGTCACCAAGGATAGTTCTACACAAACTTCAGCTCAGCGAGCAGCAGTGGTCAAAAACAAAATGTTAGGAACCATTAGGAAAGGAACAGAACATAAGACAGAAAATATCACATCTCTGGAGTGCCCACCCCTCGAATACTGTGTCCAGTTCTGGTTGTTGCACCTCAAAAAGGATATAGTGAAACTGGAAAAGGTCCAGAAAATGGCAAAAAAGATGATCCAGGGCATGGAAAGGCTTCCATCCAAGGAGAGACTAAAAGGATTAAGGCTGTTCAGCTTAGAAAAGAGACGACTAAGGGGGGATATGACAGAGGTCTATAAAATCATGACTGGTGCGGAGAAAGTGAATAGAGAAGCGTTTTTTACGATACAAAAACCAGGAGACACCCAATGAAATTAGCAGGCAGCTGTTTAATATGAACAAGAGGAAGGACTTTTTCACACACTGCACAGCTAACCTGTGGAACTCATTGCCATGGGATGTTGTGAAGGCCAAAAGTACAACTGGGTTTTAAAGAACTGGAGAAGTTCCTGGAGGCTAGGGTTATTGATGGCTATTAGCCAAGAGAGTCAGGGATGTAACCGCATGCTCGGGGTGACCCTAAGCCTCTGGCTACCAGAAGCTAGGAGGGGAAGATGGGGTGGATCACTCCAGAATTGCCCTGTTCTATACACTCCCCCTGAAGCTCTGGTACAGGGCACTGTTGGAGACAGGGTACTGGGCTAGATGGACCATGTGCTGACCCAGTATGGCCGCTCTGATGTTCTTATGATTCTTCAATCATGAATCTACAGATCTGGCAGTGGGTCAGTCTGGAAGGAGGGCTCCAGCTGGGTGGCCTGGGGGCACTGGGTTTAAGGAACAGTTATATTTAACCATTTGGACATGAACAGAACCCTAATGAAGCTTGTAGAAGACACTCAACTGGAATGAGTTGCAAACCTCAGCGAGGATAAAAAATGCCGGGGAAGGGAACCTAGAGAGGTTAGAGACAGGAACTAACAGACTGAGCAGCCACTGCATGTAAGACAAGGCAATCCACAAACCCGTACCCTCTGGGAAGTGGGCATAGCTGAGATACATGCTGTGGTCAGAGAGGCGGAACGCTGGACAGGAGTTTGCAGTGCTAGACGGCAGCTCAAAAGGCCAGCGTCACTTTGAGGCTGCATGCACTGAAGGGTCAGATCTCGCAGCTGGGAGGGGTCAGTCCCTCTTTCCGCAGCTCTGCGGGGTGTCCTGCAGGCCCCACGCTGCTGGAGAGACATCGGCCAACGGGAGGGAGCTCAGAAAAGAGCTACACAATTGATTAGGTGACATGGGGGAAAGGAAGATGAAAGGAGCCAAACACATCTCATTCGTCTGGGAGACAACAAGCAGGGAACCACATTACAGCCGGCAAGTGTGTGACTAGTCTGAAAGCCAAGGAAGGAGAGGAATTATTCAGTGTGCTTCACACGGGCCCAACAAGGAGGGACAGGGAGGGCTGGCAGACTGCACAGCAGGAAGCTGTTCCCAACCGCAGGACGGATGAAGCTGTAGAACAGAGGAAGTGGGGTATATCCCATCACTTGGGAGCTTTAAAACGAGGTGAGACAACTGGAAAACACTGTGTAGGGGCCAATCCCCCGCAGGGAGATGGGCTGGAAGATCTAAGAGGTCTTTGTGACTCCCAGCTCCCACGACAGGAAGTGTTTACGGGGAACCCATCGCCGAGGAATTGCAATTCTTTCCCTCTGTTTTCTCTCTCGACACAGAGTTCTGTAGCTAAGTATTTTCCACCTCACTGGAGCCCTGGGCACCATGCCTCAGCCTCACCTCTAAGGCCTGCACTGGGGCCACCATCTCTCTAGCCAAGACAGGACTCCTCTGCAAGCCTGCCACACCCATGCTGAGCTCCACGCCAGCTGGCTGCATCCTGACCCAGGCAGTCCCACAGGATAGCTGTCACCCCGCACGGCAGCCCTGGCCTGGCTGGTTGCTAGGGACATGCCATCAGGAGCAGGGGCTTTTCTATAAGCAGCAACCTGGTGCCCTATCAGCAGCTCCGCTGACTGTTCTGGCAAGGCCTTCGGCTGTAACTACACACGCTCCTGGCCAGAGGGTGCCTGGGAGCACTCAGCACCTTCTCGCTGTCAAGCTCTTCAGTCAAAGCTACTGGGAGGCTAGAGGGTGGGGCAGGAATGGGGGGCACCAGTGGACCCAGACCTCCCTGTAAAAGGCGCGGAACGGCAGCACAAGAGGAACAGGGCTGTTTGGGTTTGCTTTGGCTAAAAACACATTAATGAAGCTTCCCTTTAATTCTGGGGGAGGATCTGCTCTGTGAACAAGAAGGCTTCATCGGCTTCTCAAAGCAAGAGTATATTTTAATTTTACCATCATTAAAGAAAATGTTATGATTTATGTGGCTGCTGTCGAACTAATATCTTTAAAATTTAGCTGGCTAAGCCAATTCATCTTTAAGACTGATGAAGGTTGATTGCTCTCTATGCAAAATGTATTAAAACTAAATGAGGAGTCTATTACTCACACGCCGCTGATAATCTGTTAGGTCGGCTCCGTTAGCTATGCTGTCTCCTAGCAGGGGGAAGCACTGGTGCCCGGCGTGAAGGCGAGCGGGAACACGCATGAGCCAGCCCTGGTTTGGGCTTAAACAGCCATGGGTTTTAAGCAGACACTGCTTTGTGAGAGCTGCATCACCCAAAACAATCCAGAAGGCCAAAGGGAGATGGCAGCACTCCCACCAAGCGCTAGTGACCAGGAGACATGCTGAGGTTGAGGACAAAGGGACAAGCATCAGTCTGGCTCGCTGCTGAGCCTGCAGCGATAGGGTCAAACCCCGCTCCAGGTCTTGGATTTGTGCCCAGTCGTGAGAGGTGCATCTTTAACCCGAATCTGCAGACCCCACAGGTCCCAGCATGCAATGCTGCATCCCGAATTGGAGAGCTGGGCTGCTTGGCTCACAATAGAGCACTGCATGCTGGGATATGTCGTGTCTGAAGATCACACCTGTATTAAAGAGGAAGGTGCTGAGAGGCAATCGGCAGGCCTGGCCCTCGAGCTCCTAATGAGTTACCAATGTGGCCCCGGGCTGAGCAAGGCTTGGGCACCCCCCCTGCAGAACACGGATGAGAAGTATGTCCCTACTCGAGTTTAAAGGGAGAATTCCCAGAGAGCAACGACAGCTTCCTAGGTGAGTGCAGTTGCCCTTTTCATTCCCTCTTCAGAGGAAGCGGTTCTTGTTATTTATTATTTGTAAAGTCCCCCTATCACAACAGCCGGGAATAGATTGCTCTAGTCACAAAACTGATTAGCTGGGATTTTGGAGGTTAATATATTTTGGATGCTTTCCTCCTCCGACAGCATCTCCTTATAGCTCTTTTAGCAACACAGCCCATGCTTATAATTACACCAGCACCGCTTTTGATTTAAGGACTGCAATTCTTTGTCATTGCTATAAACAACCTGTGCTAAGCGCATGAACTGGGTGTATCAAGAGAAAAATAAAAAAAGGGCAACACACCAACATGTCACTCAAAGCCGCACAGCTACAGTACCCGCACCTCCCAAGACGGAAACAAGGGCGCTTGGCCTGCGCCCCCGGTTGCTGGGCAGGCAATGCGCCTGGCCCGGGAGCTGCCTACTCACCATTGCAGGAGGGCATGCTGGGCAGTAAGTGGGTTATGCAACGAACAGAGAGAACCAAGATCACTTTCGTAGCCCAGGTCCTTGCTGGAGCAGTCCCTTGAGTTGGTGGGGGAGAGGCCTGTCCAAACCTGGGCACTGAAAGACTTTGACCTTGGTCTCAAAGCTGAGCACCTGAGGGCAACAGAGTCACCTGCGCCTCAATTTAGGGCCGAGCCACACCTACCCAGAAACTCACGGATTCACGCTGATTACTGCGAGACCTACTGCAGATTAACGAATTTTGTCAATTAGTGATGAAACACAAAAAACATGGTAACAAAGAGGCAAGGACGCAGCCTGGCAAAACAGACTCGGTTCATTTGAGTTTTCTGCGTCGTTTAGTTTTCCCAATTTACGATAATACGTCAGAGCAGACCAGTAAACTTCCTGGAGTATCGCTTGGAGGAGTAATGAAGTCTTAGTAACACGAGACCTCACCACAGAGTGCCCAGGGATTACATCGGTGCTGGGAAGTGGTTACAGACTGCTGTCTGCTGGGGGTCTGTACAGAGAATTAACAAGTTTACGGATTAACAAGGAAGGACTCAGCGAAGTCCTGCTCAGGATGATTATATCATATTGGATGCTCTGCCATTGCCTGCTATAAACTTAGGACTTTCGTTATGAATCTGCCATTTTCAGAACCTCATAACTTTCTCAAAAACTCTACTTCTGGGGCTGAAATTTCCATGCTTGGTCTCTCACTAAAATGGTTTTGGTTTGTTTTTTAAAGTTTGAGTAGCATTTATTAAGTCATTTCACACAAGTTGTTCCCTGTTTTAATTCAATATTAGAACACATTTTTCTTCACGCTGAGTTTTGCCATTATAAACCTTCAGCATTGCTAGCCCTGAGGACTATGCCCTTCTACCATTTTGCAAAGTAAGTTACAAGCATTTAAAGATTCAGTTGTGTGCACACACGCTCGTAATGCTGACAGACACCGGGCCCTCATTAGCACTGCAGCTGGCCTCTACAAGGAAGGTTTTCAATGCAGAAAACTTTCTCCGTAGCCAGCTTTCAGTGTGAGAATGAGTTCTGCGCGGACGTCTTTCTACTCCTGCAGAGCCTGGAGGTTTGCAGGAGGAGGGAGACCAAAGCTGCACATGAGTAATGCTCTTTTGTTCTGGGTGGCATAGGAGGAGGTGTAAGGGCAGCCTCTCCCATGGGGTGCAGGAGCAGGTAGCTCCCTCTCTCCCACAGCTTGAAGGAACCACAGGAGGAATCTAGCAAATCTGGAATTTTAAACAACAGGGAAATTAAAATACAAAAATGTACGATTATGGGACTGAGCATTTAAACTCAAGAAGGGAGGAAATGAAGACTGAATGTGCAATCTGACCTTGGCCTCCTCGTGTGCATACATTATAAGGTTTTAATTAAACAATCATATTCTATTTCTCAAATAAAATGACACTTTTTCCCCCCGTACAGCCTCAGATCCACCGTGTGGAATCTTGTCGTTCTGCACAGTGCTGTGGATGAGCCAGAACAACAGAGTTCAGGAAGGTCATTTAAATGATGAGACAACAGCAAACATACTTGAATGTCATTTGTACTATCTGTTGGCACACAGGATAGTTCACAATTAAATTACAGTATGAACTCTCAGTAGCTACGCATCGGTATCGGTGATGCTCAGTACAATACCATCTGGGGTAAACAGGCTACTATTCAATATACGAATGTTCTTAGAAACAAACCTGTGAGTGCTGATTTATGGAAATTATTATTTTACAGTTTCCTTGGCTTGAAGGTAAACCTATTGCTAACTTTCAAATCAGCCGTGAAAAAGTACAAATTCTGTACACCATAAATTCTTCTAGGAAGTGACAGAAAAGGTTTTACTAGCGAGATTTCCTTTCAGAGATTGCAAAATCTTTCTCAAGGGTGTGAGAGAGACTCGGAACCAAGGAAAGAGGAAGTTAGCTCAGCTTCCAAATAACAGATATGGAAAAAAACAAGAAATAAAAAAATCCCTTTGAGATGGAGGACACTGCGTTGCCCTGATACATGGTTTGAGTAACTACAATCAATTAGAAAACTGCGCTAGTGTAACTATCTCCAAAGGAAATGTTTTGTTTCAATGTACAATACTTCTGGAGACTACATTATTAACAAAGGATGCTTTATAAATAACTCACCGTGTACCCCAAAATGGAGGGAAGAGATGTAGACTACATGATGATAACTTACGGTAAGAATAAAAATATACAGTACAAGATGCTACAGACTTGTAGCAAAGGTTGAAACAAAGCCATCGTTATCTGAGAAATAACGTGATCATGACGCGAAAGACTGTATGACAATGGATGTGCACAACAGGATTACAGCTGCACACTCAGCCTTAACTTGGGCAATTCTTGACCTCAGCACAGGAACTGCCAGACTGGATCAGGCCAGTGATCCACTAGTCCAGTATCCCGTCTCTGACCCAGGTTGGTACCTGATGCTTCAGAGGCAGGCCCAACAAATCTTGCAGTCGGATGTTATGGAATAAACAACTGATATTCTCCCTAACCATGTCAGGGACAGACCCTGCCAGTTCTAGATTGCCTGACCCTGAAGCAGGAATGTGTATATCAATTCCATGTTATTTTAATCCTTGCTATTGTAACTCTGCATGATCTCATTATCCACATAACATTCAACCCTTTTCGTATTTCCTTTTAGCAATTTTAAATTGCCTGCCTTTCAATTTCATTGACTGCCCCCCTTGCTCTTGTATTCTGAGCAAAGATGGACAGAAGAACTTGCTCTACCTTCTCTAGCCCATTCAATATTTTGTATCCCTTTATCTATCACCTCTTCAAAAAAAAAAAAAAAAAAAACCCTCCCAAATTTTCCACTCCTTATTGTGACATTCAGGTACGTTTTAGATACATATAGGTATTAAGAACGCATGCACATGTCCCCACAGCCCTTGCTAGTTATACTATATATGAATATTACTCCTGGGGGAATTCTGCGTCACTGCGCACGCACAGAATTCATGTCTCCCGCAGATTTCTTTGCTTCCCCACAGGGAAATGACTTTCGGACAGGGAAGCGAAGGGAAGCTGCAAGAGCAGTCACACGCCACTCCCTAGCTGCGCAGGTACATGGTTTCAGGCACCCAGAACAGCTGGCAGAGACGTAAATCACCTCAGGGCTGGGAACACCCAGGGCAGTGGCTTCGACCCTGAGCCGTGATCAGCTGCTAGTCCCAGCTGGGCTGGAGGCGGGAGAAGACAGGACTTCCTCTTCCCCTGCAAGGAATGGCTGGGTCTGTGTCAGACCCACCCCCAGAATCCTCCCCCAGCTGCAGGAAGCTCAGCATCCTCCCCAGCCTCCTGCCCCCATCACTCCTCAGCTGCGTGGGGAGGGGTGACTGTATGTCCGGATGCTCCCCCTTCCAACCAACCCCCGGGGCATCCGGACTTCCCATACACAGACACCCTTGCCAAGCCTCACCCCATACACCCAGAAACCCCCCTCCATACCCAAACCCCACCGCATTGAACCTCAACCCCTGCATCTGGAGCCCCCTGCCTCTGGGCCCCCATCCCTGCACCCAGACCACCCCACAGTGAGCTCCCTGCACCCAACCTCCCACCCTGATGAGCTCCATCCCCCTGCACACACCCTGCTGAGACCTCCAAACCCACAGACCCCTGCACTGAGCCCCAACCACCTTCACCTGGAAGCCCCTGAACAGTCCCATCGCCCCTGCACCTGGAACCCCCCTCCCCACAAGCCTCTGTGCATCCAGATCTCCCCCACACCTAGACCCCTCACTGAGCTGCCTGCACCCAGACTGTCCCACACAAAACCATCTCATCCCACACCTGGATCCCCCCACTCTGAGCCCCCCACACTTGGATCCTGCCTGGTTGAACCTACCTGCCCCACACGTGGTGCGTCTGGCGCAGCAGGGCAGGGCCCCAGGGTGTTTCTGGGACAGGCCCAGGCCTTGTGCTGTGTCAGGATCGGGTACAGCATCACCACTGAATCCGTGTCCCTGGGGTGGGGGTGGGGAGGCTGTAGGGTGATCTTCCACCTTTGTGTAGCCAGTTGCCTGTGCTCCCTGCTGCCATGCTGGAGCCTCTGCATTTATTTACTAACAAATAAAACTTGCAGAATTTTAAAATATTGTGCGCAGAATTTTAAATTTTTTTGGCGCAAAATGCCCTCAGGAGTAATATAATACACCCACTGGCACATTCCACAGGCATGAATTTGGATCAACCTGCATAACTTGCTCAGGCCCTCATCACTCATGGGTAATGTGAACACCACAAATGCAAACCAACACCCCATCATAGCACTAGGTCCATCCTGCATTTTTCCCCTATGAAGAGTAATGTCTTGTACCGAAGTCCATTGCGGCATGCAGCCAGGATTTGCACCCAGTGATTTCCCTACAGCAGAGGTGCTAGGAGAAGCGACAGGAACATTTCAGCTATCTGATCCATAGGACGTTTCAGACTTGGAAACATATGCTTTCCTGCCTGATACGGATGTGCTGATTACCATCAGCTTATCTTACCAAGATGCCTCGGAGTGCAATCAATACTAAACAAATAAATTATTAATTGCTTCAAGTAATTAAATTTATCAAATCCAAATAAATATAACTGATATTTTATGTCGCTGCTTTCCAAGCCCAGGCTCTGAAGGGACGATATTGATCAAGGGAGGGGAGACAGATGTTTCACATGTTAGCAGCTGATGAGGTCTGGGTTTGCATTAATGTCATGCAAGGAGCAGAGTCAAGAGCCTCTGATGGAGAGTAAACAGGCAGCGTGCTTGGCCATTTAATTGTGGGTCAGATCAAATATGAAGAATAAACATTATAAAAGACATGCATACAAACCCCCTCCCCCTGCCCCGATCTTTCACGGGAAGCCTCATTCATCTTGGAGCTGTGGCAGAAACCCAACCCCTGCCCCCAAAGAAAAAAAAGCAACCACAGTAAATTGTAACTCATTAATCAGTGCTAAGAAAATGCTCAGCTGGCTAGTAAATATTTAAAAGCCAGTGAGGGCGAATATTTGAATCAATGGGAACTAAAGCTGTGTTCAAAGTTTTTCTTCCCCTATTTCTTTTTTAATTGGCCTGACCGGCAATTTGTCTACAAGATTCTAGTTAGCAGGTAGCAAGTCAGCTTGCTGGCTGGAAGCCTCGTTTGGAGGGAAGTGCCCGGCTGTGAACTAAACGAGTGAGCTCGAGAGTCCCTCAGAGCATTTGGCGGATCTGAGCGCTCAGAGAACTCCTTTTCATCCCAGGGTTTTGCTTTGTCCCCAAAGGAGACAACACTTAATTCTTTCTCTTCCAGCCAGCTGGCCCCCCACACACACACACTTAACAACAGGACAATAGCTCCAACTCAGTCCCCCAGCACGGGGACAGGGCTGTACGCTCCCACCCTTCCTCCTAGCCCGTGGCCAAGTGCTCTGTTACTGCGGGGGCCTGCTGCTGCATTAAAACAACTCCTCGTCATTCCTAGACAAAACTGTTATCGTGGAATTAAGGCTGAGAGCACAGATAAACAATTTAGGGTAAAATACATGACAGAGATGTTGTAATTATCCCCAAACCAAGCACAATAAACCCAGGAAATTCAGAGTTAGAGGTTAAGCTTGAAAGCAATCCAAACCCACTAAGGTATGGACATGCAGTTACGACACCCAAACCTCCTTAACTCTGCCCTGCAGCGACACCATGTAATAACCATATGATTAGGATTAAGGCTTGTTAGTGCTTTGGGGCCTGGAAAAGAGTCCAAGGATTTTTAAAGGCACATTCTAGTTTTTCTTCTCTTTTCTCTCATAGCGTCGCACCCCTAACCCCCAGTTTCCTTCCCTCCTGTCTTCCCACTTCTCCCTGCACACGCACCCCACCCATGCCTCGTTTCCTCTGCAGCCTAAAATCCCCCTCCGAGGAATTCACAATGAATCGCACTTTTTCAAAATGTCCACCCGGTTCCAGTTGTTCTCAATGGGACTGATGCTACAGGCTGCCCTCAGTTAGGACACCCTCTTTTAACATGGCCACTGACTCCATGCTACCCTCATTCAGGATGGTAGCTCCAGACACCAGGAAACAGCAAGAAACTCTGTGAGGAGCAGGTGACAGGAGACCATCTCTGCCAATAGCCTCCGTCCCACTGAGAACAATAGGGGCTTGCAGCCAGTGTGAACGAAGGCAGCTTGTGGGATTCCCTGACGATTATTCTTCAGCCTCTGCAGAAGGAGAAACGATCAGCTATGAAGAATAATGGCAATAAGTGAACACTGATCCTAAAACAAATGTCTTTATATGCAGGTGATGCACAAGATTTCAGTGAGCTTCAACTAGATGGGAAGTTTGAAAAGTCTGTGTCATTCTATTATTATGACCACTAAAGACAAATCAAATCCAACTCTGGAGACTTATGTTCTTCAAGGACCAGGTTAACATTAATTTTAAGGAACTAAACTATTAGTTTCAATTAACGGATGAATTCTAAGCAATCCGTTCTACAGCCAAAAAGTAAGTGCTGTCATTTTGAGGAGGATCAGGGGCATTTTTCATACAAAACAAAGAAGTTGAATCCCTGCTCTGAGTGCAAAATTCCACTTAGCCTTAACTGTGGAGTAGCAACTGGTGCCTAATAAAACATAACATAAAAGATACATCTGACTGTCAACAACAATACCTAGATCTGATACAGCTCTTCTCACAGAACCCTGTAGGAGCGGCCAGGCTTACCAAGCAAGAGGACTGGGTGAAGGGAGAGACCACAGGGGCAAATCTCTTACACCCAGCCTTGCCAGTAAATACTGGAGCCTCAAGTGCTTTGTACAAACGCTGCCCCTCGCACCAGAGCGGCTGCTCCCCCTTGTCATGTTCATGCTGTGGGGTGTGTCCAGGGCCTGGCTGAGAGCGGTGTACAGAGCAGAGAACTAAAACCCCCAGGTCAGCAGAATTTGCAATTCCACGTTCATGCTGCTTAGCACTGTTACAGTGCCTCACAGGTTCGACCGCACCACACACACGTCAGCTCGTGAATCCTCAGCCCTCCCAAGCGAGTGAGTCCCTTAGCCCCATTTTACCTGTAGGAAAACTCAACCAAAGAGGTTCAAGTGAGTGGGCGAAGGCAGCAAAGGGAGTCCGTTTCAGAGCCGGAATCAGGACTCAGAAATGCCCAATTCCCACGTTCTGCCCCTTTACCCTGACAGCCCTGCCCTCCCTATCCAGCCGGAGCCCACAGCACCCATTGCCATTCATGTGGGCCTCCCATCCGGCTATTTGGCCTGAAGAAAGTGGCTGGCTCTGCCAGATGGTTCTGTCACCGACATGGTGTTGCTCAGCTTTGCTTCCAGTTAAAAAAAATCCAGCCACCCCTTATTCGTTTTCAAAATCCAGCTCAATCTCCGTAAATGACTCTATTTATCTTGGTGCCAGAGAACGCATCTGCCATGTCTCCATGAATCTTCACACATGTATTGCCGCCCCGAGCCCATGTACCAGAGACTGTGACCACCCGACTGCATTGCAAAGCTGAGGGCAGTGGCAGCTCCTCAAGAAATGGGATTCCCACAGCTTGCACGCCCCTCCGTAGGCTGCCTAAGCCAAGCCACAGCTAACACACACACAGCCCATGGGCGCCGCACAATTCCC
Organism: Eretmochelys imbricata; assembly: GCF_965152235.1. Classification (NCBI taxonomy): domain Eukaryota; kingdom Metazoa; phylum Chordata; order Testudines; family Cheloniidae; genus Eretmochelys; species Eretmochelys imbricata. The sequence goes on from NC_135579.1 coordinate 106,474,048, forward strand.
CAGAGACGGAGCTCTGCTTCCCCGTGCATTTCGTGCAGGGGCTGAACATCTCTTGACATCCCCTGGAGCAGACCAGAAAATTTACCAGGCTAGACAAAGTACCTGCTTGCCCCCCATCACCTTGACAACAATAAAGTAACTAAGGGTGTTTTTTACTTGCCTATACAAAAAGATGCTCTTTTCCCAGCAAATGGGATTTTGTAAGGCGGATATCGAGGCCCCTGAGAACAGTCAGTCACACAGGTGGGTTACCTGGATCACTACTCCCCAGCCTCGTGCTAGGAGAGAGATGTCGACTCTTGCACATAAAACAATGCCAGGGTTTATTACTTCTTCACCCTGAGGGTGAAACAGGCACCTGGAGCTTTTCAAACCAATATTTAGTGAAGTTAAAAAAAATTATGTACCTGTGACAGACCAGCGTGTGCAAGGCACAACAGGAGAATCTGCCCTCAAAGGCATCTTACAGCAATGCACCAACATCTACACTCTAGGAGGCGTATTACATTCAGCTGCAGCCTCTCTTTGGGCCAGGCAGCTCCCCTGGGCGGGTCTGACTGCTCAGGGGGCGGTGACCAGTGACGAGACACCGGCAGGGTCAGGCGTTCGCATACAAGAGGGCCTTTGACTTTATAAAGTAAAGCAGAGCTGGCCTAGAGTTCAAACACAGCCAGCGTTCCTGGCTACAGCCCACACTGCTGCTGGAGACCAGACTCTGCTTATGTCAGGGGCAAGATCTTGATTTTCCACAGCTGTAAAAGGAGAACAGATAGGAGCAGAGAGACAGGGAGAAAGATATTAACAGCGGCCCCAAAGGGCCAGGGCAGCAGCCTACCCTCTGGCTCCGCAGCGTGACACCTGCAGATTTGAAGTCGGGAAACTTGATGCCAGCAGTCTCAGGAACAGCCTGAAAGAGATTGAGACAGGATGTGTTGACGGAGGAAACGCATGGGGTGACACAGAGGCTATCTGAAGGGGAAACACCATTTCCTGACACACAGCCACCTGCCAGAGCTGAGGGAAAGGAAAATCCCAAGCAAACCCCATAGAAACCACTGAGGAAAATACTCAGCTCCAAGACATCTTTGGAAAACACAAAGCCACCTTTGTGCAATGCTTTCCACTGAGTCAGCCAACCACCACAGAGGGTGTGAACCCCAACCAACACACCTCCAGTGGGTGAATGCGGCCACTTGACCCGGGTCTAATTTAAGGCCCAACTTAGCAGCTGAAGGCACTCAGCACTCACAGGATCTGGCCTTTCCACTGCAAGCCTTATGGGACAGGAGCCAGGCATTCTATGATTTGTACAGCTCCGAGCACCCTCATGTGGTCCCCTATATAATAAGGACTGTTCTCCTTGATTGAGGCCTGCATTTTACTATGTATTAAGTCACTTATTTGCAGCTTTTCCTTTCCCTCCTCACGCTCTGACCACAGCTTGCCTCTCTGTATTGCTTGGAAGGTGCTCACTGATGAGCAGGGCACCCGATTTAGCAGGAGACGTTTGGTTGGTTTTTTTTTTAAATGCAACTGTGGAGAATGCTGTGCGACTGATCAGAGCATTCAGTGACCTGCCTTTTTAAACGACAACTATGCCAACCTGAAGATATTAGTGGGAATAAATCCCTGCAAGATCCTTTCATGTTGGGCTTTCACCCTTTCTGCCCCAGTGACAAGCTCCAGAGCTGTATTCTACTTCCCGTAAACTCCCCCTAAAGTTTCAGATGGAGAAATCTCTCTTCTCTCACTTGAAAGTCACCAGGATATTGAGTCACTTCCATCGACAGCAGCCACATTTCTATGCTGGAGGGAACTGCATTTCACAAGCAGGTGCGTGATCCCCAGACACACAATCTGCTAGGCCCTCTGGGGTGAACGAGTGCAACGGAACCACTAAGGCTCGATGGGAAATACACCTGTAGGATATGATCTGGTGGTTTGTGTGCTCTCCCTGCCAACCATGTCTCTCTCCTGCTCACTCGTATGCTCCCCCAAAGGAAAAGCCATCTCAAAGTCCTGGCTGCCCCCGCCACAGAATCAGTCACGCTGCTCTCTAACCTCATTTCTCAGAGGCTCTCCAGTTTGCTCTTGCTATTGTTCCTGGATTGAGACTACAAGGACAGCGACTCAACTCCCCGGGTTTCCTGCTAACAGTCACCACCTGAGTCAGAACTCTGCAATGTGCTGTGCCATGCATCTCACCTCTTGCCCCTGCCTGGCCAGCCCAGCACCGTGGGCAACGGGCCTGCCAGGCAGTAACGGCACTCACAGTTAGCCCTAAGCAGGGAGTATTTGACCCAGTAACTGGGTGACACACAAGCCAAATAATCAATCCCTCAAGGCCCCAGGCACTGTTGTTTCTAAATGTCGTTTCTAAATACAGGGATGGTCAAAGCGTGTCCCAGGGGCCAAACAAACCCATCGAGGTGTACCAGCCTACAGCTTGGATTCTGATCGGAGCACAGTGAGTGGGGGACCTGTAGTGTCCAGAGCACACTCAAGACAATGTGCCCTGCTCCATTTCACACAGTGTGGCCCTCAACCAGGCACCCTGGGGCAGCGGGGATAAAACCAGGTCTCTTGCTCAGCCGAGTCGGCTCTGACTGCGCTGAGTGCATAAGCAATTAACGGGGTTCTCCTGCCTCGCACGCCTGTACAAGCTGTAAACGCTTCAACCTCAATTGACTCTTTGGTAAATGATTTTCCTTTGTTGGAACGATGCTGATGCAGCTCTCGATTCAAATTCTTAGTTAAAATGCAATTTTTGTTAACGTTTCCCTGCTAGAGTTGGTAATTGACTCCTAATGGACTCTGTCATGGTTGAAATGACGCTCGTGTAACAACAGAAACCGCCTCCCTGCCTGCCCTGCGGCACCTACCTGGGCACGTACATGCAGCCGGACACCAACCCACAGCTGCCACTCAGGGGGGGACAGACCAAACCAGCTGGGAGCTTTAAACGCCTTTGATGCCATTTCCCATCACCACCCCTGTTCTGCTCCCACCACTTCTGGGTTCTCTCCCCTCGAACGCAGGATGCTCGGGCAGTGGGGGAGCTGTGCTCTGCCAGCCCAGGGAAGCTCACACCATAGTGCCCTGGCTTTTCGGGTCTCTTTATTCATGGCACAGAGACCCCCTTTTTGGAGCAAGAAGGTGCCTGACGAGTAGCTGGGCAAGCACCATGAAGCAACAACAGCCAGCAGTGCCCTTCTCCTCCCTCCATCCACCCCTGCTTCAGCTAGACGAGAACAGTCCTGGCTGCGGACAGCGGGGCAGCAATTCCCAGCCATCGGGTGGCTTGGCTAGCTGGCACCATGTTCGGTGCGATTTCATAATTCAAGTAACCCCTAGCATTTTACAAACATGAACTGATTCAGCATCAGGGCCCCTCCTGGGAGTAGAGAAAGTAGCATCACCCCCATCTTACCTGGGGAAACTGAGGCACAAAGCGGTGGAGCCAACTGCCCAAAGCCACAGAGCAGGTCAATGGCAGAGCTGAACTGAAACCCGCAAATCTGGGCTCCCTAGTTTCTAGACCACATTGCTACCAAAAATATACCTGTCTTTGGGCCCAGACAGCAGCCTCCCCCTGCCCCAGCTGAAGCCCAGCACCTGGCACTGGCAGGACGAGACCGGTCCTGGGAGGAGAACTCAGGGAATAAATGTTACCCAGTGACAGCGAAGACAAGAAATGTTTACAGGCTTCTCTGTCTCCTTCTTCTGGGGCAGCTTCTTCTTGGGAGCCTTGCGCTCCGCTCGCCTCTGCTCGGTGGTGGTGTCGGCAGCGGTGATGAGTTTCTGCAGGTCTTGGGTTCTCTTCTCTCTCTCTTTCTTCCTGGCTTCAATTTTCCGGAGCTCCTGGATCAGATATTCCTCTTCTGCCACCTGCCGGCCAGAGCGAGGAAAGGCAGTTAGAGCAGCCAAGGGGGCAAAGCAAGGCAAGGGGGCCACCTACCGACAGCAGCTCTGCTCCCACGCCCGTCCCCACACTGGCCCTGCACCCAGGTTTTAGCTTCCTTGCCTTACCCAGCCCAGGCACCCAACACTGCAATTCCAGGAGGCATTCAGGGCCCAGTGGATGGCTGCTAGATCCCGCCCTGGGCCCAAGTTACTCCCCCGACAAACCCGATCCCTTGGTTTTCCCTTGAGGGAGAGAACTCAGCGTGACACGTTCTGCAGGGCTGCTTGGTCCAACAGGGGGGACGAGAGTACCGTGGGTCAGTACCCTTGGCCCCTGGGAAGGCAGCACCTTGCGTCACCCCAATGACTCCTGTTACCCTGCACTGACGGGTGTCCGATCCAAACCCCCATGGGCCAAGGGAGAAGAGCAGCACAGCAGGACTTGGATAAACCGAGGGGCAGGAAGTCGGGTGAGTGACTGGAGGGGATTGCTCTCTCTCACCAGCTCCCTGGGAACACGGAAGAGCCGTCCTGGCAGCTCCTGACTTGGCAGCACTGGGACCATCTGCAGCTAGCGACCATTAATTAGCCAAAGAGGAAGAGCGGAGCCTCATGTGCAACATTACAGTCCCCAGTGTATTCCAGCAGGACTGACGCTCCTGCCTGCTGCCATGAGGGCTAGGTACTGCCTGCGCTCCCCAGAAGTCTGAGATAGCTGGGGGGAAGCCCGGCGAACGCACACCCTGGAGAGAGTTCAGAGGCTGCCAGGGATCTCACTTCGTTTCAGCCCTTAGACCCAGGAAAACAAGGCTCAGGCCATGGCCTGTGCTAAAGGCTGGAACCCCGTGCTGGGTATTCGGCCACCTTAGAGCAGCCATTGTCAATTTGTGACCCCCAAAGAAGCTGTTGCTAGAGATCAGAACCCTGCTTCTCTCCCTTCCCCACAACCTTCTGCCAAATAACCGTGCCAAATCATTGCCCCACTGCGCTCGGCCTGCCTCATGCAGCCACCCGTTACTGGTCAGACACACAAGCTGTAAGCCCTGGGGGACAGGGGCCACATCTTTGTGCAGTGTTTGTGCTGCGCCTAGCACAAAGGGACCCTGAGGCATGCCAGGGGCCTGTAGGCACTACAGTAATACAGAGAAGGACTAAATCCTACAGGGCTTCCTCTGTGGCAACTGCCACAAGGCCTCGCAGGCTGCGCTGGGGACGTACGATTGACAGTGGAGAGGGTGTGGGAAGGGGAGGCCCGGCTGAGTTACCTGCTCTGGAGTCCTGTTGTACAGCCTCTCCAGCTGCTCCTTCCTACGTCTCTCGTGGCCGGCGTCAAAGACGGGGATTTTCAGGTCGGTGCCTGGAGCAGCGCGGACGTTGGCCAGCTTGGTGCAGATGTGGTAATACCGTTCCTTCAGGTCCTCCACTGACCTTTTCTGTGGAATACCCCACAGAACGGATGACGTTACAAGAGGGCTGAAGGAAACCCAGCTCCCAGTCTTTGGGGGAAGGAGGCCATGCCTCCAGAAGCAAGGCGAGGGAGAAGGAATAGCAGAGCGTGGAGAGGCCTGTCCCTTCTGACTGGCCCAGTTTCTGTGAGGGTCTGTGTAGGTTGCCACCCGCTGTTATTAGCACCTTTCACTACTCGCCTGCCACTGCTGCTGTCTCGGGGCTACAGAAAAGGGCTGGAAATGAAGAGACCTGGGTTCCAGCCTTGACAGTCACTGACTCATGGTGTGACTGGGAGAGCATCTGCACCGTGCCTCAGTTTCCCTATCTCTAACACGAGATGATGATACCGTTCCTCCTTTATAACGTGCCTTCAGATCCTCCAGGCAGGTACTATAGTCCTACTTCACCAGTGTTATCCCTGTCACGCTGCTTCTTCTCTCTCCTGCCGGCAGAGGCTGGCACTGCAGAGGGGGCCCAAAGCTTCCTCCTGGCGGCCCACAAGAGAAAGCTGTTCTCAGAAGCTCCTACACAGAAAATGGGGCCTGGTGTCTGAGCTCCCAGCCACAGGCCTGGATTTCACATGGAGCACGTGATAAATGCCTTGGGGCCCTGTGACAAAGAGCGCTAGTGATTCACGCTCTGTGCTGCATTGTACCGAATCAGGTCTGAACGGTGTGTGACACAGGGGTGCAAGATGCAACAGTTTCCCTGGATTCCCCTGCCTGGCTGGAACCAGGGCAAGGAGAGAGTGGGCTGCCTCAACCGCCCTTTGAGCTTTGTTATAAAGCTAATACTCTGTCCTGCTACCGCGCCCTTCATCAGAGCATCTCACAGGCTGTTACAAGCTTCAGAACCAGGCAGTGACTCGGTTTCCCCAGCATGCTCCCCTACCTCACAGGAAACAGGGTGGGCTAGTAGCTAGTGGAGAGGACTAAAAGACAGGACTCCTGGGTTCTATTCTCAGCTCGGTGACTTGCTCCTTGCTTCACAGGCCTGACAAAAGACTCGCGCAAGGTCATGACGCAAGCCAGTGCCGCTTGCTGGAGAAGAACCCAGGATGCTGGCCCTTCACTGAACACTAGATGATCTTCCTGCCCAGAGGTGAGACTCGAACCCAGGAGTCCTGACCTCCAGGCCTCTGCACTCCCCACTAGCTCAGCCTGCCTCTCTTTCAGTGCTTGGTGAGTTGGTTTCCTGGCAGGGACAATTTTCTCAAGGGATTCTGACTTCCTAATAAAATGCAACAGGGAACCGACGTGAGTTGTGGCGGATTTAATTATAAACAAAACGAGTAGTAGTACCCTGTGCTGGAAATTCAATATTCCTCCCTGCCAATAATTCATTCTTTTCCCGTAATTAAGTTGATACAACGGGTAATTTGCTCCTCGCCACGCGGCAGGCTCAGCACACCTCCCGGCTGCGTATTCCCGGCACTCACCTTGAACTGCTGGTGGTCGTAGCGGTCATGGATCACCACGAAGCGCAAGTCGAACCTGCGGGAAAGGTCGAAGAGGTGATCTGTCTCCACCTTGGTCCAGGCGTCGTCATGCAGGTACATCTGATACTCCTGCTCCGAGTACACAGGCACCTGCACTGTCTGCACAGGGAGAGAGAAGGGAGGTGGCTCACTCGTCGGGCTGCCCCGCCCCCAGTAGCTGGGGCCTCTCTCAAGCTGCCCTACAGGTAGAGACAGAGCAAACCAAAACCACAGGGCACAGATGGGCAAAGGGGCCATGAGTCTTTGCCCAAGTGGTCCCCTTACCCACCCAACTGCACCTCCTGTGGACACTGCACATGCCCCAAGGCAGCCACTGCCACAATGGAGCTATGGAGCCAAGTGGAAGGGGTCACGTGGGGTCCTCCAGCCCGCCAGGGTTTATTTGGTAATTATCCCTGTGCATTTCCAATGTGCCCACTGCCACCGTATCCAAGCACCAAGAGGTCCAGAAGACCTGCCTTGGCCTCCCAGCAGGGTCTCACTTCCACCAGCCCCCAGCCTCTCACTTCCAAAGGCCCAGCCAAGGGAAGGTGTACAACCAAGAGGGACCTCTCTGAGAGGCAGGGACTCGAAGTCAGGGTTTCAGACATTATGCTCTGGGGATCATTCTCCGCCCAGACAAACCGTGTTCCCCATTCCACCTGCTCTCCTAGAGGGAACTGCATGGCCAGGCAGTGGTCACTGGGCCCTAGCCTGGAAGCCCTGACTCAGGCTAGCCAAGAGCCTGAAAGCAAACAACCTCGTGTTTGCAGCTACCCTCCTCCCCATTCCACAAAGCCCTTCCAGCTCAGTCCTTCCTGCCCTCCTGCAGCGGCACCTGGGCATTCACTGTGGCCTACCAAACAAGGAAGGCTCCTGTGCTGTCATATATTCCCCCCGGTAGACTGTGAGCTCCTCCTACAGGCAGCACCTGGCCCTGTATTCCCCCGGCACAAAGGTCTGAAGGTTGGATGTGGTGCAGCTATGGGCCACCAACCCAGCTGCCACCTGCTCTCTTCCCCACCGTCACTGGCCCTTTGCGAGCGGACAGCTGGCCCTCACTCCTGTGTCAACCCTGAGTCCCCAGACACCGTCAGGGCAGGGAGCACAAAGCCAACACTGGGGTCAGTCCAGCCTGCTTTGCAAGGGTTGGACACTGGATGCCAGCACATCACAGGCATCACATGGATGCTCAGAGACAGCAGAAGAGCCTGCTGAAGTCACAACACATGGTAACACAATGGGATGAGAGTACAGCCTGCATCCTAGGGAAAGGGCTGCTCCTTTAATCCCACACCCCTAGAGTCTGGAGGGCAACTTCCTGCCTTCGCAAAAATACCCCCCAACACATTTTAATAGGCCCCCGGTGCTGGGCACCTGAGCAGCACACCCTCTCCTGGAAACCCAGATCCCCTGCCAAGCCCTAGGCCAAGCATACAGAGCATCTGCCCCAGCTCCAGCCACTTCGGTGCAGCATCTCTGAGGGGCAGCCCCTTCTGTTCACGAGTGAAAGGTCTGCCTGGGCACGGGGAGGCAGCCTGTCAACTGGCCGGGCACTGTGCAAACCTCACTGCTCTCAGGAAGCATCTCTTAACCATGGAAATCAGGGCGAGAGCACTGCGTCAGATGGCTTATGGGACACCCAGACAGTGGGATCATTTACTTGAGTCTAAAGGATACAGGGGCTGGGAATGGGTGAGAACGACCAACCCGGACCAGGCTGGGGAATGGAGGAGAAGAGAGTGGCTGGCTCACCAATTTCGGAATGGGCCCCAGAGCCTCTCATCTTTAGGGGACAGCTACCCCGCCCAGGGACTGCTATTCTCTGACAGCGAGGTGTCTCTGAAACACAAGCTGCTGGCCCCACCAGAAATGGCTCGCGAGAACAGTGGACTCTCTTTTGAATTGTGAGAAGTGGGGCGGAGGCAAGGCCACGTCCTGCCTGTGTTAGCTCAGTGCCGTGCCGCGCCGCAGCACGATGGCCGGCATGAGTAGGTGGCTCTGAATTTCTCAGAGCCTCCCATTGCGAGAGCGCTTTTTGGCCGGGGGATCCCAGAGCGCTTCACCGCACAGATACACTCACTGAGGAGAGCCAGGCTCCAGCCTGGCATTCTGGCCCATCCATGGTACCTGCTAACACCTGGCAGGGGTATTTTGGGTGCGACAGTGGCAGAGATTATCAGTGCCCCTTGCGAGTGGGCACAATGCCGGCACCCCTCAAAGCTCGACTGTGGGTACCCGGACGTCACCTTGTGAATCGGCTTGACAGCCCTGCCAATTGCTGCCCAATCACTGAACCCTTTGCAGGTTAGGGCACCAACACAGGAGATGCGGGTTCAAGTCCCTGCTCTACCAGACTTCCCATGTGACCATGGGCCAGTCACTCGGGCTCTCCGTGCCTCACCTGCTGCCCTGTCTCACGGCAGTGCCGAGAGGAGAAATACATTCAAGACTGTGAGGTGCTCAAATATTACGGGAATAGGGCCACAGAAGTACCCCGGCCTGCAGAAAGATGCTGGCGAGGCAGAGCTGACAGTCCCTGGACCCTTCCTCACATTTCCCTGAACTCCTTTTCTTCTGACTTTAGACCTGGGAGAGGCACAGAGACTGCCCTGGTCTTGATGGCTGGTGGCCACCTCCTGGCACCGGTGTCCATGTGCTGATCTGATATCTGTCAGCAGCCTGACACCAGGGACCGTACGGGGACCCTGGTGTGCTGCCCATGGCATGCCCCGCCAGACTTGTGCTCCAGTAGAGCAGTGGACGAGGCCTGGCTACAGCATAGCAGCAGGCTGACAACACTCCGCTCTCACACCTCTCAAAGGCCCAGACAGTGCAGTGCCTGTCAAGTGCTGGGCTTGGGTGATGGCTGGCTGAGTGGACAGGACTGAAGTGAGATGGGAACGGCCCCTCCAGACGGCAGATGTTGTATCTGCTCCTTCAGTTCAGGGGGCTGTATCTGCCCTCAGAACAAGCAGCACAAGCTTGGAGCCCTGCTGGATTTCTGGCTTCTCCCAGAGTTCCAATCAGTAGCAGCTGCGAACGAGGCTTTCCCTCCTTGCTGCATGGCAAGAAGATTGTGATATGGACATTACCCAGGTCTTGGTCACTTCCAGACCCGGTAACCACTAGGGCTACTGCTCATTTGGAACACTCTCCACTTCTGGTCACCCGCCTCAACAGAGAGACAGCGAAAGGAGATGGGGTTCTGAGGCGAGGAGCAAGAATGATTAGATGAAAAGACTAGGAATGATTAGCTCAGAGAGGAGACGAATGAGAACATAAGAATGGGCACACTGGATCAGACCAATGGCCCATCTAGCCCAGTACCCTGTCTCTCTGACAGTGACCAGTGCCAGGACTTCAGGGGGAGCACACAGAACAGAGCAGCTGGAGTGGCCCACCCTTGTCTTCCACTCCCAGCTTCTGCTACTCAAAAGTTTAGGGTCCCCAGAGCATGGGGTTGCATCCCTGACCATCTTGGCTAATGCCCACTGATGGACCCTCCATGAATTGATCTAGTTCTTTTTTGAACCAGGTATACTTTTGACTATCACAACATCCCATAGCAATGAGTTGCACAGATTGATAGTGCATTGTGTGAAAAAGTCCTTCCTCCTAAACCTGCTCCCTATTCAATGGGTGACCCCTGGTTTTTGTATTGCGAGAAAGGGCAAATAACACTTCTCTATCCACTTTTTCCACACCAGTCATGATTTTATAGACATTATCACATTCCCCCTTCGTTGTCGCATTTCTAAATGAACAGCCCTAATCCCTTTAGTCTCTCCTCACATGGAAGCCATTCCACACCCTTGATCATCTTTGTTGCCCTTCTCTGAACCTTCTCCAGTTCCATCATATCCTTTTTCAGATGGTGCAACCAGTACTAGACACAGTATTCAAGGTATGGGCGTACCACAGATTTATATCATGGTATTATGATTTCTTTTGTCTTATTTTCTATCCCTTTCCTAATATTCTGTTAGCCTTCTTGACCACTGCTGTGCACTGAGGGGAAGTTTTTGGAGAACTGTCTGCTGTGACTCCAAGATCTCTTTCTTGAGAGGTAACAGCTAATTTAGAACCATCAGTTTGTATGCATAGTTGGGACTACATTTTCCAATGTGCATTACTTTTCACTTATCAGTGTTGAATTTCATCTGCCGTTTTGTTGCCCCGTCCTCCGGTTTTATGAGCTCTTGAATAATTTTGTAACATCTGCAAATTTCGCCACTTCACTGTTCACTCCCTGAGAGAAATACAACTTAATGACGAGGACAGAGAAGGGAGATCAGGTTTTCTATTTACCTCTCACAATGCAAGAATGAGGGGACACTCAATTAAAGGGAAAGGTAGAAAATTTCAAAGGGAAAAAAGGAAAAGCTTGCTTATCAAACAAATTAACCAACCGGTGAACTCATCTCCACCAGATCTCATTGATAAGAGCCTAGCAGGATTCTAAGACCCATTAAACCCATATATGGGTACTGAGAGCAGCCAGTCATGTTAGCTCAGGTAGAGAGGGAAACCCTTGTGTTTCATGGCATAAGCTGACCACTAAACGACAGGAAGCAGGGAAAAGCTTCCCTTTGGGGCAGGGGCTGTCACTTACGACGCGTTCTGCCCAGCACTCAGCACAATCGGGCCCTGAATGGGCCTCTCGGCGCCTGCAGCATAAATGATAAATAATTAAAACAGCAGCAGCACGCTATTCCACAAATCTCCCACGGCAGGGGTTTTAGCTCTGAAGCGTCTGGCACTGCCTGCTGCTGGAGACAGGACCCTGGGCCGGATGGACCCTGGGTCTGCTCCAGTCTGGCAATTCCTGGGGAATGCAGCTGCCCGACTCCTTAGTGGGGTTTTTTGCATGGAGCTTGGCAGGCTGACACGAAATCGAGCGGAGGGGGTGCACTGAGATTGGAGAGAGGTCTGGAAGCAAGTGGGGATGGAGAACCTGGTGGGAGGGAGGGAGAGAGATCAAACGAGGGCCTAAGCAGGAGGAACTGAGACTGAGACGGTGATGAAAAGACTAAGGGGAAAGGAGACAGGCAAAAGGGGTCAAGCTTGGGGAGAAAAGGGGCAAAAGAGTCTGCACCCACTAGAGCACACTCCCCTCCAGAGCCTGGAATGGGACCCAACAATCCTGAGTCTCACCATTCCTCCACCCTCAGCAATATCTGTGCAACGCACTAGCAAAGTGTTTTATCCCCCTCTGGTGCTGGTCCAGGTAGCAGTAGTGTCATAGAATCCTAGAATCTCAGGGTTGGAAGGGACCTCAGGAGGTCATCTAGTCCCACCCCCTGCTCAAAGCAGGACCAATCCCCAGCTAAATCATCCCAGCCAGGGCTTTGTCAAGCCTGACCTTAGTAGGTAGTAGGTTGCCATCCTCTATCAGTTACTCTCTTAGCTCAGTGGCAGAGGTGTGTGTGGAGGATCTAAAGATTCCAACCCTGCTGACGACGTGTGGGGGTGTCAATATGATGCCAGGTGATGAAATTTGTTTCTTCAGTTTGCTTTTAAAACTTAGGAAATAACACACACAAAAACGGCACTAAAAGAATATTATGAATGCGGCAAAGTCCAGCCCTCCAAAGTTAGGAAACGCCAGAGTTCAGATTGCCTCTTGTGCATATGCAGGATATAGTCTTTAATTACATGGTCACATATTATTTTTCCACAGGACCCTGCCTCATTTGGCACAGGCTGGCCCTGCCCTGGGGACGAATCAGGGCTGTGCACTGAAGGAGGCTGTTGTCTGTAGGACCTGGCCCCGTTTGTTGCAGGAAGAGAAAGGATGGTCTTATGGTTAAAGGAGTTGAATGCTGCCCTGGGCAACTGGATTCTCTCCCTGCCCCTGACACAGAGTTCCTGTGTGATGTCAGGCAAGTCACTTAATCCAAACTTTTCACAGGGCTCCCTGTGTGTTCCTCATTTCTGGTACCTGACTTGAGACTCTGGGGTCTGATTTGCAGAGGTGCGGAGCAATCAGCTGCAGCTGATGTCTGTGGGAGCTGTGTTTGGAACAGTTCTGCGGAAAAGGACCTAGGGGTGACAGTGAACGAGAAGCTGGATATGAATCAGCAGTGTGCCCTTGTTGCCAAGAAGGCCAATGGCATTTTGGGATGTATAAGTAGGGGCATAGCGAGCAGATCGAGGGACGTAATCGTCCCCCTCTATTCGACATTGGTGAGGCCTCATCTGGAGTACTGTGTCCAGTTTTGGGCTCCACACTACAAGAAGGATGTGGATAAATTGGAAAGAGTCCAGCGAAGGGCAACAAAAATGATTAGGGGTCTGGAACACATGACTTATGAGGAGAGGCTGAGGGAACTGGGATTGTTTAGTCTGCAGAAGAGAAGAATGAGGGGGGATTTGACAGCTGCTTTCAACTACCTGAGAGGTGGTACCAGAGAGGATGGTTCTAGACTATTCTCAGTAGTAGAAGAGGACAGGACAAGGAGTAATGGTCTCAAGTTGCAGTGGGGGAGGTTTAGGTTGGATATTAGGAAAAACTTTTTCACTAGGAGGGTTGTGAAACACTGGAATGCGTTGCCTATGGAGGTGGTGGAATCTCCTTCCTTAGAAGTTTTTAAGGTCAGGCTTGACAAAGCCCTGGCTGGGATGATTTAATTGGGGATTGGTCCTGCTTTTGAGCAGGGGGTTGGACTAGATGACCTCCTGAGGTCCCTTCCAACCCTGATATTCTATGATTCTATGATATAAAGTACTATATCATGTTAAATACTCTGAAAAATCAGGTCCAAGCTGTCTCACATTGGGCACCCAGAATTAGTGGATACTTTTGGATTTTAACCTCTCTGTGCCACAGTTTCCCAACTGTAAAACGGGGAAAACACCACCCCATCACCTCAGAGGGTGTTGTGAAAATAAATTTGTTAATGCCTGTGAAATACTAAGATACTGTAGTAATGTGCACCATAGGAAAGCCCAGGAGGAAAGCAGTCATTCTGTCTTCAGAGCAGGGTTTGAATAGTGTGCTGTGAGCAAGGCATGGGGCGACACAATGAACAGCTGCTCAGGAAGTGAGCCTCATTCACCCTGATCCTATGGGTCCTATGGAAAAAACGAGTATGTGATCGTGTCACTAATGACTATTGTAAGCACATTTGCAAGGGGGCCGAATTAAGGGTGCCTTAATTCTGGCATTTCCTAGCTCTTCTGTGCTTGACTTTGCAACCTTAATAATGTTCTTTTAACACTTTTTTGTGGGTTTTACATATATTTACATAAAAACACTAGCCACTGAACCACAGTCATGTCTGACACAGAAGACAGCAGCTATTTATAACAAAGCACAGCAACATTTCAAATGGACAGCTTGGAACTAACACCAGCTACGCACCCTAGGACAGGAAGCAAAGTAAACTGCACTTAGTGCTCCGCGTTTTCCACTTTTACCGATAAATTATCAGGTTTAATTAATGGAGTTCAATTTTTACTGATTTACATCCATTTATCAATTCACTCAATTTTTTTGGATTTTTGATTTAGTCCTAAATGGAGCACAGGATCAGGTCCAAGAGGAGAATAGAGCTGGACCGCTTGGTAACCATGACCATAATGTAATGAAATTTAACATCCCCGCTGTGAGGGGAAAGCCTCAGAGCGGCCCAACACTGTAGCATTTAATTGCAGAAAGGGGAGCTACACAAAAAAAAGAAGGCAGCTAAACAGAAATTAAAAGGTACGGCGCCAAACGTTGAAATCCCGGCAAGCTGCATGGAAGCTTTTTAAAGACACCATACTAGAGGCTCTACTTAGATGTATACCCCAAATTACAAAACATAGTAAGAGAACCAAAAAAGCACCACCGTGGCTAAACAACAAAGTGAAAGAAGCAGTGAGAGACAAATAGGCATGCTTTCAAAAGTGGAAGTTAAATCCTAGTGAGGAAAATAGAAAGGAGCATAAACTCTGGCAAATTAAGTATATAACTAGGAAGGGCAAAAAAGAATTTGAAGAACAGCTCGCCAAAGACTCAAAAAGTAATAGCAAAAATATGCGTAAGTGCATCAGAAGCAGGAAGCTGCTAAGCAACCAAAGGGGCCACTGGCTGATCAAGGTGCTAAAGCAGCACTCAAGGACGATAAGGCCATTGCGGAGAAACGAAATGAATTCTTTGCATCGGCCTTCATGGCTGAGGATGTGATGGAAATTCCCAAATCTGACCCATTCTTTTTAGGTGACAAATCTGAGGAACTGTCCTAGATTGAGGTGTCATTAGAGGAGGTTTTGGAACAAATTGATAAACTAAACAGTAATAAGTTACCAGGGCCAGATGGTATCACCCAAGAGTTCTGAATAAACTTGAATGTGAAACTGCAGAGCTACTAATTGTAGTTTGTAACCTATCATTTAAATCAGCTTCTGTACCAAATGCCTGGAGAATAGCTAATGTGACACCAATTTTTAAAAAGGGCTCCAGAGGTGATCCTGGCAATTACAGGCCGGTAAGCCTGACTTCAGTACCGGGCAAACTGGTTGAAACTATAGTAAAGGACAAAATTGTCAGACAGATGGATGAACATAATTTGTTGGGGTAGAGTCAACATGGTTTTTGTGAAGGGAAATCATGCCTCACCAATCTGCTAGAATTCTTTAAGGGGGTCAACGAGCATGTGGACAAGGGGGATCCAGTGGACATAGTGTACTTAGACTTTCAAAAAGCCTTTGACAAGGCCCCTCACCAAAGGCTCTTAAGCAAAGTAAGCTATCACGGGATAAGAGGGAAGGTCCTCTCATGGATTCCCAACTGGTTAAAAGATAGGAAAGAAAGGGTAGAAATAAACGGATGATACAGAATGGAAAGAGGTAAATAGTGGTGTTCCCCAGGGGTCTGTACTGGGCCCAGTCCTATTCAACATATTCATAAATGATCTGGAAAAAGGGGTAAACAGTGAGGTGGCAAAATTTGCAGATGATACAAAACTACTCAAGATAGTTAAGTCCCAGGCAGACTGCGAAGAGCTACAAAAGGATCTCACAAAACTGGGTGACTGGGCAACAAAATGGCAGATGAAATTCAATGTTGATAAATATAAAGTAATGCACATTGGAAAACATAATCCCAACTATACATATAAAATGATGGGGTCTAAATTAGCTGTTACCACTCAAGAAAGAGATCTTGGGACTGGGAGTCATTGTGGAGAGTTCTCTGAAAACATCCACTCAATGTGCAGCAGTCGTCAAAAAAGGGAACAGAATATTGGGAATCATTAAGAAAGGGATAGATAATAAGACAGAAAATATCATATTGCCTCTATATCAATCCATGGTTCGCCCACAGCTTGAATACTGCGTGCGGATGTGGTCGGCCCATCTCAAAAAAGATCTATTGGACTTGGAAAACGTTCAAAAAAGGGCAACAAAAATGATTAGGGTTATGGAATGGCTGCCGTATGAGGAGAGATTAATAAGACTGCGACTTTTCAGTTTGGAACAGAGACGACTAAGGTGGGATATGATAGAGATCTATAAAATCATGACGGATGTGGAGAAAGTAAATACATGTTATTTACTCCTTCTCATAACACAAGAACTAGGGGTCACCAAATAAAATGAACAGGCAGCAGATTTAAAACAAACAAAAGGAAGTATTTTTTCACACAACGTACAGTCAACATGTGGAACTCTTTGACAGAGGATGATGTGAAGGCCAAGACTACTACAGTGTTCAAAAAAGAACTAGATAAGTTCATGGAG
The DNA here is from genome assembly GCF_965152235.1 of Eretmochelys imbricata. NCBI lineage: Eukaryota > Metazoa > Chordata > Testudines > Cheloniidae > Eretmochelys > Eretmochelys imbricata. The sequence continues at coordinate 106,490,606 of NC_135579.1, forward strand.
GACAGGTCCATCAATGGCGATTAGCCAGGATGGGGGGGGGATGGTGTCCCTAGCCTCTGTTTGCCAGAAGCTGGGAATGGGCGACAGGGGATGGATCACTCGATGATTCCCTGTTCTGTTCATTCCCTCTGGGGCACCTGGCATTGGCCACTTTCGGCAGACAGGATACTGGGCTAGATGGACCTTTGACCTGAGCCAGTCTGGCCATTCTTATGGGTACTTATTTTTGTTAAACACTAACACTTTACGCGATGGTTGTGTGCTGCGGCTCTGAGAATGAAGCAGTTCCGCAGCGTACAACCCAGAACACACACACGGTGGAGGTCGGAAAAATCAAGCAATGTTAATATAGCACTATGATTGGCTCACAAAGAGATGCTGCCTGCCTGTCCGTTTAGTGCGGTGCTGAATTTAAACAATCAACCCTCCACAGGTAAAGATAAGGTAAAAAGACAAACATGGAGCAAAAACCACAAATCTATGCCCGAATACCAACAGGAAAGCAGTGCTTAGAACTTTCCAAGGAAAGTAAAGACAGGCACAAAGAGGATGCATTGTGCTGCAAATATTGCAGCACTGAGGTCAGTGGTCATGCTGACAGGATAAAGGAGCATGTCAAAGTCAAAAGCAAGCAACACAAGAAGCTTAAAGAAGAAAGCGAGCTTCAGGACAAACAGTCAATATCAGGGGCTTTTACCAGGGCTTTAACAAAAGGGAGGACACAGCACGATTGTGTCAATGAATCTGTACGTGCTCTTTGTTTCACCCAACGACCGCTGTTAATTGCAGAGGAGCCTATTGATGACTTTATACGACAATCCTGTCCAGCTACAAAACCCTTCCTAACGCAGACAACCTCACTCGTAAGTATCTGAAAGAAAACGGCAACGTGGTAGCACCTAAACCGATGGAACGACTTGATGGAAATGTGCTGCCTAGTCTGATTTTTGACAAGTCTCCTTGATGCTTTGGACCGTCCGATTCTTTGGCCTTTTGTTTTCAGGTTTTGATTTCAAAGCGAATAAACCCGCATTGTTTTGTGCCGACGTGCCATTCATCCCCTCTGCTGACAGCCGTTTTGTCGATGCAGCAATAACTGGCATGTTTGAGATGCACCAACTAACTTGGGAAAACGTGGCCACAACTAACGCAGATTCTGCTTCCTGCATAGCTAAGCTGGCACAGAGATTACACTCCATCAGAAACCAGAGCTGCTATGTATTACCTGTCTTCTCATCTGATTAACATTGCGCCGTCAGCAGCAACTGCTACGGAGGAAATGAAAGACGTGAAATCTTGCATCTCTGGATTTGGGGCCGTTTTCAAGCATGCGAACAGGCTGAAGGCTGTGTTTTACACAGTGCGAGACGAGCGCAAAGCCGACTGCTGTTTACCCACCATGGTTGGGCCACATCAGGAGATGAGCTTGTACTTCACTGCCTGCTGTGTCAATCATGTGTGGAGTGTGCCACTACATCTCCTAGATCAGCCCAAGTTTGTTGGTTCTAAAGAAAAACTCTGAAGAGACGGGCAGATAACCAGGGTGACTGTGAGATTCTGCGCACCAGGGTAATGGTCACTGTTGAAAACTTGCAATCACTGTGCGACACACAGAGAACACTGGAGTTTTCTCTGACTACTGCCAACACGTTTGCCAATACAGACGTTTACCAGATCATGCTAACCAAAGTCTCAATTGAATTAAGCACAAAAGCTGAAGGAGAAAGATACAGCGAGAAAACACAGCTGTTTCTAGAAATCCTTCTGACCCCGGAACATGAGAAAACAAAAAATTATTTAAAATCTTCGACACAACACCCAGGGAGAAATGGGAGATGACCGTGGCCCGTAATCTGAACCTCAAAGTGTTTGGTGCCAAAGGTTCTTTTTGCAATGTCATTCAGGTGTTGCACCCCTTCCTCCAGGTGAATTTTACAGCAGACTATGATTGTTATGCCAGAGTGTTTCAACCATTTACCACTAAAGAGGAAATTTTAAATCTGAAAGGGGAATTTACTACTCACGTGAACTTGCCCACCCCTGACAACCCAAAACTGGATGTGCTGGCTTTGTGGAACAGTCATCCAGACACACTTCCCAAAGTCACCAAAGTGGCACGGAGGGAGTGCACCCCCTGGTTCTACCGATGCAGAGTGCTTATTTTCAAAGTGGGACTACCTCCAAGACAGCAAGAGGCTCAACATGAGTGAGGAGACTTTTGAAGACCATTACCTGAGCGTACACAAACCAGGATTTCTGGACAAGCTACTAGGTCTGAGAGACAAAATACACCTTTAAACATTTAAAAAAAAAAAATCTTATAGTCGTAAAATGTGGACATTATAAAAGTCCCCCCCGATTTTTTTATTTGTAACCCAATTTCATCCCAGTTTTAATGTTTGGAAAATAAATATTGAAAAGTTCCCAGATATTTGTAAAAAAATAAAATAAAAATAAAAACTGAAAACACGGAACACTAACTGTACCACACCCAACGAAAACCCCAGTGGAAATTTCAGGTAGGTGGAACGTAATTATTTGTGTTGGAATTTGGCAAGGAAACTGCAGCCAACACCCAAAATTTGCCACGTGATCCAGGGTGACAAGGGTAAAGACCTTATCTTTAAGTATCATTCAAGACATGAGCCCTCTTGCTACACAGCAGCCCCGAGATCCATGATGGGGCTCTGAGCCAGTGCTGACGCAGAGGGAACAACGCTGCCCCCTACTGAATCATCCACAGCACTCCCTGGAGCACCAAGGCTGTACTGCCAAGCTCCGATCCCATTCCAAACCCACTGAGCTCGAAGGATCAGGTGAGACTGCAGCCTGAGGTCACAGGCCAGACTGCAATTGAAAATGCTACTGCCCAATATAGCGCGAGTCCCTGTGTGGAAGGAAGGGGCTTCTCAGGCTCTCATCTGAGACACTGTGCAGAGGGTAGCTCCCTGCTGCGTAATGACAGCCAGCCTGTCCACTTCCCCCATCCCCACATGCTCCCACTTACTTTATTGAACCTGGCGAAGGGGTAATCCTTTCCCTCCTCTGCGGCCCTCCTCCAGTGGTAGAACATGGCCCCGTCTTTCCTCGCGGGGTTGGTGAAAGGCATCCACTTCCAGGGCCGCACTTTCTTGGAGCCCAGCTTCGCCTTGACTGTGCGGTAGCCCTGCGTCGTGTCACTGGGCAGCAGAGGAGGCGCATCCCTGCAGAGGAGAGAAGGCCCAGCTGAGAGAAGCAGCAGTCCGCACTGCACTCCTCTGGAGAGTCTTTGCCATGGATCCTGGCAACACAGTAGGTAGTGCAGGAGACCTGGGTTCAAGCCCCATTCCTGGTTTTGCACCCCCCAGGACGCAGACACCACATAGCTCCGGGGTGACATTCTGGCTTTGGGTCACGCAACAGCATCCACCCCGCAATCACCCTGAATCAACTCAAGCTCACCACTGAGAGCTCCAAAGGGGAGTCAAAGCCACCATGGTATAAAGAGTGATGAGGGTGCAGAGCCTGCTAGCAAGGTGAGATTCATTGTGTGTCAATGGAAAGTCACATGCCTGGATCTGGAGATGGAACAAACAGCATGAAGACGTTTGAAAGGAAGAGCTGTCTGGAAAGCAGACAGTGTTAGAGACCTCTGGGCCGATAGCACAGTCCATAGCAAATGCCATATTTCGGGTTAGGAAGGAATTTTCCCCCGGTCACATTGGAAGAAACCCTGAGGGGGTTTCGCCTTCCTCTGCAGCATGGGGCATGGGTCACTTACAGGTAAATGGGGAATTCTCCATAAACTTGAAGTCTTTAGATCATGAATTGAGGATGTCAGTAACTTAGCCAAAAGTTAAGGGTCTGTTACAGGGTGAGGTTCTGTGCAGTGAGCAATGTGCAGGAGGTCAGGCTAGATCATGATGGTCCCTTCTGATCTTAAAGTCTATGAGGTTGCAGCATAACACTTGCGGAAACAAAAGCTGGTGTTGCTCCCGGTGGCACACACAGGGGAATTAGATACAAAAGGGCATATATGCTGCCCCAGGTGATGTAGCTCTGGAGTCACTGCACTTTTCTCATCACATGCACAGAGCAGAGCCTCCCCATTCTGAAATGAGAAAGAAAATATAAACAAGAGAAACAAAAATGATAAAAAGCCTGGAGGAGATGAGACTGAAGGTGCTAAATTTTAGGGGCTGGATTGTCAAAGATTCCAAGTGTGACTAGGCCAGGCACTGACAGACTGGAGCCATTGGTGGGTGCCAGCTCTCCCATGAAACTGTGCAGAACACTAACCAGAGACACTTACTTTTTATCGGAGTAGAGAAGCGCATAAACCTCTCGGTGCATCCCCTCCGGCCTCTTAAATGTCAGCGTCTCAGATGATTTCTTGGATTTTTTCTGAAACAGAAGATTTTGGTTATAGATTGAGAGTTTAAGGCAGAAGAGACCATTAGATCACACAGACTGACTTCTTCTATATATCACCGGCTATTATATTTCACCCAGTTATCCCTGTATGGAGCCCAATAACTTGCGTTTGGCTTTCAGAAAGGTATCCCGTCTTGATCTGAAAGCATCAGGAGATGGGAAATCCACCACTTCCCTTGGTAGTTTGTTCCAGTGGTTTAATCACGCTCACTGTTAAAAATGTGTGCCTTACTTCTCACTGAATTTGTCTGGCTTCCACTTCCAGCCATTGGTCCTTGTTCTGCCTTTCTCTGCTAGATTAAAGAGCCTTTTACTACCCGGAATTTTCTCCCCAGGAAGGTGCTTATACACTGTAATCATGTCACCTCTCAGTCTTCTTCTTCATAAACTAAACAGACTGAGCTCTTAAAGTCTCTCACAGTAAGGCATTTTCTCCAGCCCTCAAATAATTTTTGTTGCTCTTTTCTGCACCCTCTCCAGTTTTTCAACATCTTTTTTAAAATGTGGACACTAGAACTGGACCCAGTATTCCCGTATCGATCTCACCAGTGCCGTCTACAGAGATAAAGTCACCTCCCTACTCCTCCAGCTAGCACTTTTTGAATATTGGGACATTAGAGCTCTTCTACTCTTCTGGCGTTATCCCAGTATTCCAAGAGTTATAAAAATGAACATCAGTGAGCCAGAGATCTCCTCAAGACAACTCTTTTAGGACTCTTGGTTGCAAAATATCCAGGCGTCTTGATTTTTAAGTATTTATTTCTAGGAGATATTGTTTAACACCCTCCTTAGTCACTAAGGTACTGGAAACTACTTCATTGTCATGCATCTTTCCAAACACAGAACAGAAATATTTATTGGACACTTCTACCTTTTCTGCATCATTAACAGTTTTACATCTCCACCTAGTAATGGGACTATACTATTCTTGGAATTTCTTTTGTTACTAATATACTTTAAAAACTCTTTATTTTCCTTAGCCCTGCCAGCTGTGGAGTTTTCCCTTATGACTTCAGCTTCCCTTATCAATTTTCTACTTTTGATAGCTTCCTAACTTATATTGATTATCTATTTCCCATTTACTCCATTTGTCATATGTTGCTTCCCCACGACTGCTGCCTTCACTCTGTCATGGAGCTAGGATGGGATTTTAATCAGTTGTCCTCTTTCTTGATAGATGGCCAAAAAGCCACAAATACACTTCTTTTAAAACTCCCAATTTTCATTTAAATTTTTCTGTCTACATATTTCCTCTGAATCAATTTTTCTCATATTTTTCCTCAGCTTTGGGAAATTAACCCTTTGGAAGCACCAAGTGTACACATTACTGGTTGGTGCTGTCCTCTATTTGCTCATATTGAATGTAATCATGTCATGATCACTGGTCCCTAGGCAAACACCAACTTCCAGCCCATTGATAAATTCATCTTTATCTGTCATAATGATGTCTAACATAGAGTTACCTCAAGTTACTTTTGCATTAGAAAATGATCATCTAGAATTTTTGGAAAAACTAGTGGTGTTTTACTACTGGCTGCATAAGAACTCTAAAGTGTGTCTCCCAAACTGAAGTCCCCCATAACACTATTTATCTTTCCACACATTACAGATGGGTGTTTAAGGAGTAACTCATCCTGGTCTCTGGTTTCCACTGGTGGCATATAACAGATCCACACCAATACACTTTGTTAGTTAGCACAGTGATCCTTATGCATTCAAGATCCTGTGGGTCTGAGTTATCAATAACTTTCAAACAAGTAATGGGGTCTTTAAGGCAGAGTGCCACCCCACAACTCTTTTATCCACTCTGTCCTTCATGCACAGGTCATAGCTAGTGATTTTAACACTCCAATCATGCACATTCTCTCACCAGTTTTCAGTACTACCAGTTATATTAGTCTTTGCACTGATGACAAGGCAGCCCCAGGGAGCTGCACTTCTGTGTGGAGACAGACATTTCAATGGAGAGGAAACAGTGGCTGGGGAGTGCTTTGAGTGTGATGGCATTCTATTATTATATAGTTTCATCTCAAATTGCGCAGTCTGGGACCTATGCTACAGTCTTGGTTCTCTTGGATCTGGAGTTCCTGTCCATCTCTCAGGTTTATATTGTCCCATCCCCATAGCATCTAAGCACAACAATGCCCCTGTGAAGTATGGAAGAAATATTATACTCATTTAACAGGTGGGAAACTGGGGTACAGCGCAAATACAGATAAGGCCTAAATGACTTGCCCGAGGTCACACACAGATCCTGTGGTCAAGACAGAGACATAGCTCGGGGTCTCCCAAGTCCCACTTTCAACGCCTTAACCTCAAAGCCATCCCTTCTTGAGTTTGCCAGACATTTGGCATTTGACTGTTTTGATTTCTGACAAAATGTTTGGATTCTGTGAACACAACCCTCCAGAAAACAAGGAGATGGGTAACTGAAGATACAGGGAAGCCAGGAAATGGACGTACATGTAAGATGCCATATACTCCATGGAAATGCCCCAAGTCAACAACTATAATAGTAAGAAATATTTGTTTTCCTCCAGTCTCTTTCAGTTATAGTCATTTGAGATGACACTTGTGAGAACAGTAGGTAAAAAGTTTTCAGACACAAGTGTGATTTTCAAGTTGGTGTCTAGGGCAAAGAGTTCAGGCCCATAACCCGGTACCTTATCAGAATTGATGATGTCCTTCTTATTGATGGTTCCCGTGTTCTCTGACTCCACACCCCCCAGCTCCAGAATATCCCGCACATCTGCGCCCGTTGCCATCTTGCTCTCTGGGGGCAGAAACACAGCTGTCAAAACAAGAGGCCTATGAACAGGCATCCACAGGGCATACATGCAGATTGTCCTCTGAAAAATGAACCACTTTGCTCATCCCTCTCCAGTGTCCAGCAGCCCTTGCCCGTCCTCCCCACAGGGCAAACAGACCAAGTCATTCATCCTCGTTCAGCAGACATTTTATTTGATTCTAAAATGGACTTTGTTCTTCAAATGCTTAGCAATAGAAAATGAGGGGTACCTGTTCCTGGAAGAGAACAGAGACATCACCATACTGGCTCACACCAAGGTATTTCTAGCCCAATAACCTGTCTCTAAAAATGGCCAGCACTAGATGCTTCAGATATCTTTAAAATGGCCAAATTATTTTGACACGGAGGACAGAGGTCAAGTCTAAAACTACTGACAAGCTGAGGGAAAAAATGACTTTTCCAACATAAAACAATGCAAAATTTACCAAATATTTTCAACTTTATATGTACTGCACCAACAGAGATGCAGCCACCTCTGGGGTGGCACCCACTGTCACACAATGAAGAAGGGGACATTTCTAGCCAAATGCTCTCTCGCTATCATGACAGTGACCCCACTGGATCTTTAGTGCCCACACAGAGCAGAGAAGACCGGCATTTGTAAGGTCTTATCCAAAGCTCCACACACAATAAAGTGCCTGGAATTCTACTTATTTATTGTGGATCCAGGGCTGCTGAGATTTGAACCAGTGGTTCCAGGGAGACTAGCCATCTTAAACACGATGGTTAAATTGCTAAAACATCCCCGCCTAGATCTTCATCTCCTAAGAGTATAAAAGATTCCTGCGGATGACTGCTCATCCGTTCACCCAGCCAGCTGAGAGAGGACGACTTTTATTAGAGCACATTCCTCACAGTCACCAGTACGGCTGTGATACTTTCCCATGGGCTCAGTAAAAAGAAACTTTTAAAAGAAGGAAAATCCTGGTAAGTGAGAAGCTACCGCTTGCCCAAATGGGATGGGGTGTGACAATCAGTCCTGTTAGCTGCCTGGATCCCAGACTTCCACTCTGTACAGACCCCCTCCCACTGCAAAGGCTGCTAGTGCTGGCTTCTCTTTGGGATTTACCAACAGGAGAAAATGCAAAATGACACCTCAGTCAGAGCCCAGGGCTAAAACTGGCTGGGATTTCTTAGGGTGCTGAGATGGTGATTAAGGCCCATTGGGTCCCGATGGATCCATTTTCAAATCACGATGGGATGTTTTTCTAACAGATCTGCTCCAGGAATTCTTGGGGGCAGCTCTCTGGCCTGTGCTACACAGGGGTCAGACGTGATGATCAGAATGGTCCTTTCTGGCCTTGCATCTGTGATCTCTCAGGGCACCCACCTGGATACAGATTCCCCAGGGCCCACTATTCCCTGCCCCACCTCAGGAGCAAACTCCCTCAATCCCTGCCCAGAGACCCTATGTCCAACCCTACCCCCCAGGACTCCGACCCCAACTTCAGACCTCCCCCCAGCCCCACGCCCCAGGACCCTGACCCCATCCTCAGACCTCTCCAGCCCTTCCCCCCAGGACCCCGATCCCAACTTCAGACCTCCCCCCAGCCCTTCCCCCAGGACCCAACCCCATCCCCAGCCCTTTTCCCCAGGACCCTGACCCCATCCTCAGACCCCCCCAGCCATTCCCCCCAGGACCCCGACCCCATCCTCAGACCCCCCCAACCGCACCCCCCAGGACCCCGACCCCATCCTCAGACCCCCCCAGCCATTCCCCCCAGGACCCCGACCCCATCCTCAGACCCCCCCCAACCGCACCCCCCAGGACCCCGACCCCATCCTCAGACCCCCCCAGCCCCACACCCAAGGACACGACCCCATCCTCAGACCCCCCCAGCCCCACACCCAAGGACACGACCCCATCCTCAGACCCCCCCAGCCCTTCCCCCCAGGACCACATCCTCAGACCCCCCCAGCCCCACACCCAAGGACACGACCCCATCCTCAGACCCCCCCAGCCCTTCCCCCCAGGACCACATCCTCAGACCCCCCCAACCGCACCCCCCAGGACCACGACCCCATCCTCAGACCCCTCCAGGACCGGACCCAATCCTCAGACCCCCCCAGCCCTTCCCCCCAGGACCCCGACCCCATCCTCAGACCCCCCCCACCTGGGCCGGTGGTACCCGCGGCAGCGGAGCCGAGGCTGGTGTCACAACGAACCGGGTCCGACCAGAGGCACTTCCGGTCTCCGCCGCCACGAAGCGGAAGTGCCCGGACTGTGAGCGGGACGGAACGGGGCGCCCGCCCGCTTCGGAGCCTGGGCCGGGGGCGGGGCAGTCCCGGGGCGGGGGCGGGAGGGGCTGTCCTGGGGGCGGAGCATGGCGGGCGGGGGCAGTCCTGGGGGCGGGGGGCGCTGTCCCGGGGGCGGAGCACGGCGGGGGGGGCAGTCCCGGGAGCGGAGCACGGCGGGAGGGGGCAGTCCCGGGGCGGGAGGGGCTGTCCCGGGGGCGGAGCACGGCGGGGGGGGCAGTCCCGGGGCGGGGGGGCAGTCCCGGGGGTGGAGCACGGCGTGGGGGCAGTCCCGGGGCGGGGGGGGCAGTCCCGGGGGCGGAGCACGGCGGGGGGGCAGTCCCGGGGCGGGGGGGGCAGTCCCGGGGGCGGAGCACGGCGGGGGGGGCAGTCCCGGGGCGGGGGGGGCAGTCCCGGGGGCGGAGCACGGCGGGGGGGGCAGTCCCGGGGCGGGGGGGGCAGTCCCGGGGGCGGAGCACGGCGGGAGGGGCTGTCCCGGGGGCGGAGCACGGCGGGGGGGGCAGTCCCGGGGGCGGAGCACGGCGGGGGGGGGGCAGTCCCGGGGCGGGAGGGGCTGTCCCGGGGGCGGAGCACGGCGGGGGGGGCAGTCCGAGGCCCCAGGGCTGCTGTTGGGGTGAGGTTCCCGCCGGGACGGGCCCGACGTTGCGGGGACTCGAGAGCCGGGTCCTGCGAGCTCGGGGCCCGGCCTCAGGCAGGGGCCGGCCCCGCTGCGGCACGGGAGCCCCCCGAGCAGCCGGGCCCCCCACCCCCGCCGCCGGGCCTCCAGCCCCGGGCACGCTCCGGCCTCTGCAGGAGCCGGGGGGCGCTGGGGTCGCCAGCCCCCCCCCCCCGTCAGGGCTGCAGGCGGTGGCCGAGGCCCGGAGGTGGGAGCCCGGGGCACCCTGGAGACTCACGGGTTTATTCGGGCAGGAGATTCCGGGGCAGCAGCGACCGGGTCGTAGCGGGGTCTGGAGCCGGGGTCCGGGCCGCTGGAAGCGCCGCCCCGAGGGGAGCAGCCGCAGCCCTAGCCCTGGGGTGGAGCCTGGGACGGGGAGGGTCCTCGGGGCCGGGTCCCCGCATCCCTGGCACCGGGACTGACCGCCAGGGGCGCCCTTGCCCTTCCCCCCCTCGGCCCAGTGGGCGCTGCTTCTCAGGGGGAGCCCCTCGCACACACTGCTCCCCGGGCCCACCTCTGCTGCCCCCCTGCCTGAGTACCACTCCTCCCTGCTTCCCATCACCCCCCTCCACACCCCTGAGCCCCCCAGTCCCGCCCGCCGCACACCCGTCTCAGCTCCCCCATGGCCAAGCGCAGCAGAAGGAGTTAAGGGAACTAGCCTCGGCTTAAATGTTCATGGAGTATTTCCTGGAGCCACCATGGCTATCTCCTCTCCCCCCCCCCCAATGCTATAAAAGCCCCAGGGGGGTTGAAAATATTTCCCGGGGCTCCATTCCAGACAGCTCTGGCAGAATTTAAGCCCTGGAACTCGCCCTGTAGGAAGCCACATGAGGTTGTTTCTTTAGCACCATTCACTGATTTCCGTGTTTTAGAAATAGTGGCCGCACCATCAGAGGCTCAGGTCTGCAGGGGGCACGGGGAAATGTGACCCTTGGGCGTTACCTCGCTTCATGCTGCTGTCTGCCTGGCCTTCGCATCGCTCACCAGGGCAGGCCAGGGCCAGCGCCATGTGTGAGAGAGGCCCTCTCTTTGGTCAGGTCTTTGTGTAGTTAGACCAGTAGATTATATCAGCAAAGCACTCCTAGTGTGGACGCAGCTTTTACCAACAAAAGTGTGCTTTGGGTGGGATAGCTTATTCCGGACCCACCTGCAGCGTGGTCCACACTTAGAAGTTTTGCCAACATAACTGTCAGGGGGGAATCAAACCCTTACCTGATTTTAGCTATGCTTGCAAAAGCCCTAGTGTAGGTGCAGTTATACTGGGTGGGGGAATCCTTTTGTAGGTATGGGTTGTTTCATTTGAGGAACTGGTAAAAGCACAGTTTGGGGCCAGTGTAAGTTTTGTCCACACTAGGGGCTATTGCCAGCGTAGGTCTGTCAGTCACAAATCACACCCCTGACCAACATAGCTATGAAGGCAAAAGCTTGTCATGAAGGGACCAAACTCTCTTCATTCTGATGGGGGAAGACACAGATACAGCTAGGAGGAATTAGAGGGGGAATGAAGGCAGCTGTGTATGTGTGTGTGTGTATGTATATATATATATATATATACACACAAACGGAGAAAAGGGGAAGTTGATAGTAATTAATATAAACCAGAAGCTAGGAATTTCAGAAAATTGATAAGGGAAGCCACGGGACCCAAGGAGAAATCTATGGTCAGCAGAGTTAAGGACAGTCAGAAGGAGTTTTTAAAACATATTAGGAACAAAAAGAATCCTGACAATGGTATTGGTCCATTAGTAGATGGAAATTGTAGAATTATTGATAATAATGTAGAAAAAGCAGAAGTGTTCTATTCTGTATTCAGGGAGAAAACAGATGATATTGTCTCACCATATGGTGATGACAATACTCTTTCCCTTCCACTAATATCTCTGGAGGGTGTTAAACCGCTGCTACTAAAGTTAGACATTTTTATTATTAGCCAAGATTTTTAAATCAGCAGGTCCAGCTAACTTGCATCCAAGAGTTTTCAAAGAGTTGGCTGAGATATTCACTGGACTGCTAATGTTGATTTTCAACAAGTCTGGGAGCCCTGGGGAAGTTCCAGAAGACAGTTGATGTTGTGCCATTTTTTAAAAAAGGGTAAACAGGATGAGCCAGGTAATTATAGGCCTACCAGCCTGACATAAATTCCTGGCAAGACAATGGAGCAGCGAATACAGGACTTGATTAATAAATAATTAAAGGAGAGTAATGCTATTAATGCCAGTCAACATGGGTTTATGGAAAACAGATCCTGTAAAATATTTTTATGAGATTGCAAGTTTGTTTGAAAAAGATGATAGAGTTAATGTAATATAATTAGACTGCTGTAAGGCATTTGACTTGATACTGAGCCACATTTTAATTAAAAAGCTAGAAGGATCTAAAATGAACATTGCACACGTTAAGTGGATTAAAACTGGCTAACTGATAGGTCTCAATATGTAACTAAAGGGGAATTGTGAGTGAGCAGGTCTCTTTTCCTTGGTGTCTGCAGGGATCTGTTCTTGGCACTACGCTGCTTAACATTTTTATCGGTGACCTTGAAGAAAACATAAAATCATCACTCAAAAAGTTTACAGATGACACAACAATTGGGGGAGTAGTAAACAATGAAGAGGACAGGTCACTGATTCACAGATAAATTGGGAACAAGTAAACAATATGCCTTTAATATGGCTAAATGTGAATGTGTACAACTAGGAACAAAGGGGAAGCAGGATGAGCCAGGTAATTATAGGCCATGCTTACAGGATGGGGGACTCCCTCCTGGGAAGCAGTGACTATGAAAAAGATTTGTGGGTTATGGTGGATAATCCACTGAACATGAGAAACCAGTGCGATGCCATGGCCGAAAAAACTAATACAATCCTGGGGTGCATAAAAAGGAATCTCAAGTAGGTGCAGAGAGGTAATTTTACCTCTGTATTTGGCACTGGTGCAACTGCTACTGGAATAGTTTGTCCAGTTCTGGTGACCACATTTCAAGAAGCATGTTGATAAATTGGAGATGGTTCGGAGATGGGGGATGCCAGCATAGAATCATGGAGATGTAGGGCTGGAAGGAACCTCAAGAGGTCATCTAGCCCAGCCCCCTGGGCTGACGCAGGACCAAATAAACCTAGACCCGCCCTGACAGGCGTTTGTCCAACCTGTTCTTAAACACCTCCAGTGATGACGATTCCACGACCTCCCTGGGAAGCATGTCCCAGAGCGTAACTCCCCTGAGAACTAGAAAGATTTTCTGAATCCTAATATCGGACCTAAATCTCCTGTGCTGCAGGTGAAGCCATCACTTTTTGTCCTACCTCCAGTGGACATGGAGAACAATCTGTCACTGTGCTCTTTCTGACAGCCCTTAATGTAGCTGAAGACTGTCGGGTCCCTCCCACCCCCTCAGTTTTCTATTCTCAAGACTAACCAGGCCCCATCTTTTTAACCTTTCCTCATAGATCAAGTTTTCCAAATCTTTGATCATTTTTGTTGCTCTCACCTGGGCTCTCCAATTTATCCACATCTTTCCTGAAGTGCAGGGCCCAGAACTGAACACAGTGCTCCAGCCGAGCCTTCACCAGTGACATGCAGAATGGGACAATTACGTCCCGTGTCTTACATACAACACTTCTGTTAACACAGCCCAAGATGAGATTAGCCTTTTTTGCAACTGCGTCTCATTGTTGACTCATATTCAATTTGTGATCCACTATCACCCCAGATCCTTTTCAGCAGTATGTAAGAACGGTCACACTGGATCAGATCAAGGGTCCATCTAGCCCAGTATCCTGTCTTCCGACAGTGGCCAATGCTGGTAATGAACAGAACAGGGAAACATCAAGTGATCCATCCCCTGTCGCCCATTCCTAGCTTCTGGCAAACAGAGGCTAGGGACACCATCCCAGCCCATCCTGGCTAATAGCCATTGGTGGACCTACCCTACATGAATTTATCTAATTCTTTTTTGAACCCTGTTATAGTCTTGGCCTTCACAACATCCTCTGGCAAAGAGTTCCACGGGTTGACTGTGCGTTGTATGAAGAAATACTTCCTTTTGTTTGTTTTAAACCTGCTGCCCATTAATTTGGTGACCGCTCGATCTTGTGTTATGAGAAGGAGTAAATAACACTTCCTTATTTCCTTTCTCCACCCCATTTTAGAGACCACTATCATATCCCCCCTTAGTCATCTCTTTTCCAAGCTGAAAAGCACCACCACCTACCCAGTGATTCCCCATTTTGTAGTTGTGCATTTTATTTTTTCTTCCTATGTGTTGTACTTTGCACTTGTCTTTATTTAATTTCATCTTGTCCATTTCCAGTTCTCCAGTTTGTCAAGGTTGTTTTGAATTTTAATCCTGGCCTCCAAAGTGCTTGCAGCCCGTCCCAGTTTGATGTCATCTGCAAATGTTGTATGCATACTCGCCACTCCATTATCTAAATAATTAATGAAAATGTGGAGGAGTACCAGACCCAGACTGACCCCTGCCGGAGCTCCCTAGAAACGTTCCCCCCAGTTAGACAGCGAACCACTGATAACTACTCTGAGTATGCTCTTTCAACCAATTTTGCACCTAACTTCATAGTAATTTCATCTAGACCACATTTTTCTAGTTTGCTTATGAGAATGCCATGTGGGACTGTGTTAAAAGCATTGCTGAAATCAGGCTAGCTCACAACTACAGCCTCCCCCATATCCATGAGGTCAGTAATACTGTCAAACAAGGACATTAGGTTGGTTTGGCAGGATTTGTTCTTGACTCATAATAGTCATGCTGGCTATTCCTTATACATCTAGTATCCCTAGGCACTTGCAAATTGTTTCATAATTTGTTTCCAGGTATTGAAGTTTGCCTGACCGGTCTATAATTCCCCAAGTTCTTTTTAAAGATAGGCACAATGTTTGCCCTTCTCCAGGCCTCTGGGATCTCACCTGTCTGCTATGAGTTCTTTCAAAGATAGTTGCTAATGTTCTGAAATTGTTTCAGCTATTTCCTTCCATACCCTGGAATGAATTTTATCAGGCCCTTCCAACTTGAATACAGCTGTTATCTAACTATTCATTAACATGTTCTTTCCCTATTGTGCCTTGCATTCCTTCCCCCTTGATGTTAATATTAATTGTGTTAAAGTACCTGGTCACAATTTACCTTTTTAGTGAAGATTGAAGCAAAATGGGCGTTAAACACCCCAGCCTTCTTGATATCATCCATTGTTAGCTCTCCTTCCCTCCTCAGTAGAAGACCTACACCTTCCTTTGTCTTGGTCTGGCTCCTAATGCATTTATAAAACCTTTTCTTATGGCTTTTTTATGTCCCTTGCCAGGAGTAACTCATTTTCGGCCTTGGTCTGGCTGATTTTGTCACTACATGCTTGTGCTGTTCTTTTGTACTATTCTCTAGCAATTAGTCTATGTTTACACTTTCTGTAGGGTTCCTTTTGATTTTTTTTTCAGGTCATTAAAGAGCTCCTAATGGGGCCTCTTACTATTCTTCCTATCTTTCCTTTGCATG
This sequence comes from Eretmochelys imbricata, assembly GCF_965152235.1. Classification (NCBI taxonomy): domain Eukaryota; kingdom Metazoa; phylum Chordata; order Testudines; family Cheloniidae; genus Eretmochelys; species Eretmochelys imbricata. Next base: position 106,506,236 of record NC_135579.1, read on the forward strand.
GGAAAGTTTACTGTTGCATCTTTAATATTGTCTCCCTGAGAAACTGCCAGATCTCCTTTATCCCTAAGAATTTCTTCCTATGGGACCTGAGCTACCATTTTGTGGAGATGGTTAAAAGCTGCTTATTGGACATCAGCTGCCCTACTCTGCAGCTCTCTCTTCTTTCTTTCCTTAGGATCATGAAATGTCTCATGTCATGGTCACTGTCACGCAAATTTCCTTCAAACTTCAGATTCACCACTAATCCCTCCCTGTTGGTCAGAAACAAGTCTAAATTAGCTGCCCCCTGGTTACTTCCTTCACTGCCGGAACCCAACCATTCCAACACATTCCAAAAACATACTGACATTCCGTGTTTTGCCATTTTGCTTCACCAGCAGATGTCCAGGTAAAGTCCTCCCGTTCCTACCAGAGACTTTCAACTGGTCTGCCTCTCCCGTCCTGCTGGATCTCAGAACAAGTGCATACAGTCTCAATGCATAATTCAGCCCCCCTCCCTGGCATTCCTTAACAAGCTGTGCCCCTCCATACCAACATGCCAGTCATGAGGCTGATCCCACGAAATCTCTGTGGTGCCACTTAAGTCATAATTTATATTATGGACTAATTCATCCAGTTCTTCCTGTGTATTCGCCATACTACTTGTGTTTGTCTGTAGACATCTAAGATGTTGAGCAGATTCTAACAGGTTTCCCTCTTGTTGCTCCTACGACTCTGCTGTAATTTTCCATTTCCCCCTCCCCCAACATTCAGCCCTCTGTTAAGGTCACTTTTTTTTTTTTAATAGACCTACATGTGGGTTTTTGTCATCTGTCCCCTTTGACCCTAGTTTAATTTCCTCCTTTTAGCACATAGTACAGTTGTGGGGTGGATTTTTCCATACTCCTGACCAATATATGTGTGTGGGGGAAACTTTGCAGCATAGACCTGGCCTTCAGTTGTAAGCTGCTTGGGGCAGGGCTGGTCTTTGTGTTCTTTTTTGTACAGCCCCTGGCATAATGGGGTCCTGGTCCAACCATCGGGCTCCTAAGTACTGGGACAATACAGGTAACAATGGTGATAAATCCAGATAGGCCAGTAGTGTCAGTCGCCGGGCTGCTCCTGACCCCTGTGGCATTTCAGGCTGCAGATTCCCAGCTCTTGGTTTGAAAATGGATGTTTCCATCCAGCCTTTGCCCTTTCAAGGTGGGGGAGGGGAGACTTTCCAAATGTGAACTGAGTATAACTGGCCCAGTGATGTTTGCCTGAGTCTGCAGCCAGCCTGGGAAAAGATTCTACAGGCTGAACTGCCCTGCTACCGAGCGGTTTTCCTGGGGTGGTGACATGTCAGCATTAACCGCTTCATTGCTGAGCCTTCAGCAGATGGAAAGGGTGGGGGTTAAGCCCCCAGTGGAAGTGAGGGTGGAAGTTAGGAGTTCGTTACTGCAGGAGGGGACAGGAGAAGAAACCGGGAGAGAGGATGGGGAAAGACGAGAAACAGAGGGCGCCCCTGCAGTTGAGCAGAGTTGCACTGTCAAGGCCCTGGCACTTCGTGCATTCCTGAGGGAGCTGCTCTGCCCTGGAAGCAGGCGGGGGCCCCAGGTGTGCACCCCACACTGTATTTAAACCTGCATTCAGGGGAGCTGGCCCCGCCCCTCAGGCCTGCAGAGCTGTGGTTCACGCTGCTTCTTAGTTCAAGCTGCTTTTCATTCATGGCTTGATTGAATCACTTCAAGCTAAACCGGGCAGGTGCTTTGAAATCCCCAGGGCTGCTGGGCTGCCATTGTATGACACCCCTGTGGAATTAACCAGTTTCTGTCCCACTGATTGACTCAGTGCCAGCAGGGGCTGGCTGATTGCTTCACAGCTAGGACCTGTTTGGGGGACAGCCAGGCCTGTGTGGGGTCCTTGCCTGCCCTCTGTTCCACAGGGCACCCAACTGACTCAAGCCATGCGGCTGCTACTGCTTCCTGGGCCTGGCAGGGCCTGGCCCTACACTGCACAACAGGCCCCTGCAACCCTCAGCCGAGGCGGCAGGTTCTGGGGCAGCTTTGTTTAAATGAGACGATCGTAGAATCGTAGGCCTGGCAGGGACCTCGAGAGCTCATCTGGTCCCGTCCCCTGCACTCACGGCAGGACTCAGACCATCCCTGACAGGTGTTTGTCTAACCTGCTCTTCAAAACCTTCAGTGATGGAGATTCCACAACCTCCCTCAGTAATTTGTTCCAGTGCTTCACCACCCTGAGTGAAAAGGAGGACTTGTGGCACCTTAGAGACTAACAAATTTATTTGAGCATAAGCTTTTGTGAGAGGAAGCTTTTCCTAATGTCCAACCTAAGCCGCCCTTGCTGCAATTTAAGCCCATTGCTTCTTGTCCTATCCGCAGAGGTTAAGGAGAACTATTTACCGCCCTCCTCCTTATAACCTTTTATGTACTTGAAAACTGGTATCATGTCCCCTCTCAGTCTTCTCTTCTCCAGACTAAACAAACCCATTTTTCAATCTTCCCTCATAGCTCATGTCTTCTAGACTTTTAATCATTTTTGTTGCTCTGGACTCTCTCCAATTTGTCCACATCCTTCCTGAAATGTGGTGTCCAGAACTGGACATAATACTCTGGCTGAGGCCAAATCAGTGAGGAGTGGAGCGGAAGAATTATTTCTTGTGTCTTGCCCTGGGTTGGTGGCTTGAATGCTATCCCCCAAGTAAATCATCAATGATTTAGATAATGGCATAGAATGTACCCATAAAGTTTGATACCAAGCTGGGAGCGGCTGCAAGTGCTTTGGTGGATAGGATTATAATTCAAAATGATCTGGACAAACTGGAGAAGTGGTCTGAAGTAAAGAGGATGAAATTCAATATGGACAAATGCAAAGTACTCCACTTAGGAAGGAACAGTCAGTTTCACAAATACAAAATGGGAACTGACTGCCTAGGAAGGAGTACTGTGGAAAGGGATCTAGGGGTCATAGTGGACCACAAGCTAAATATGAGTCAACAGTTTAACTCTGTTGCAAAAAAAAGCAAACATCATTCTGGGATGTATTAGCAGGAGTGTTGTAAGCAAGACATGAGAAGTAATTCTTCCGCTCTACTCCGCGCTGATTAGGCCTCAGCTGGAGTATTGTGTCCAGTTCTGAGTGCCACATTTCAGGAAGGATGGGGACAAATTGGAGAAAGTCCAGAGAAGAGCAACAAGAATGATTAAAGGTCTAGAAAACATGACCTCTGAGGGAAGATTGAAACTGGGTTTGTTTAGTCTGGAGAAGAGAAGACAGAGGGGGACATGCTACCAGATAAAGGGGTTTAGGCGCAGCTCCTCAAAGGGAAATCAACTGGAGTTAGGTTTCAGAGTGGTAGTCAGCTAAACCTCTGTGGGGATCTGGGCCTTACTGAACTGAATATCAAAGTGCAAACCCCAATCAGCACACCAGCCCTTTGAACAGATTTAATAATTTTATTAAGATGATGTTGAAGTAAAAAGAAAATGGTATAGAGTTTAAGCATAGAAGTTTCTGGTTATCAGGGAATAAGGTACAGATTATCAAGGGGTGCGAAATTCGGTTTAGGAACGGGTGGCGTAAGGAATACATAATCTGCAATATCCCCGATGGGGGTAAAAGGTTAACGGGTCAAAGTACAGACATTGAGATATGGGGGTACGTTGTTCATATAATGGCTATGTTCAGGTGTGGAGTATAATGAGTGGGTACAATGATGAGAATGGATTTACCCTCATTTGGTGGGAATTAATGTTCAGTGAGTTTATGCTTCCGGTTCGTATGGTCCAATGGAAAAAGTCTCTCAGTCCCTTTCCCACAGTGGATCCACGATGTCGTACCGGCTCACACCTCCTGGTACTGTCGGTGGCCGGTGATGTGTTCGATGTAGATGTCCCTGGACCACCAGATGGTGTCCGAGACCATGAGGCACCGCACAACCGTGCGTAGCTATTACATTCCAGGCCCCTTACACTGCCCTTAGCTGCCAGGTTTTGTGGTGGCCCCACAAATGTGTATCACAGAAGGTGGAGAGGCATTGTGGACTTGTGGGATAAACACATTAGCTGGAGGCTTCTGCTAAAATAGCACAGTGAAACACTTCACAGCCTGTTGAGATAAAGGGGGCAATTAGCACCCCAGGTGTTAAGTTCTGGCTCTGTGGACACCACAGCCCTGGTTTGAGCTTGGGTCATCTTAGAAGGCAGGTTTTTAAAACAAAAGCCAAAGTTTCCCTGCAGTTTCCCCAGGCCTGGAATTGTGGGCTCCAGGGCACCCTGATACAGACCAGGTCTCCAAATACTCAGACAAGCTGGGTCATTGTCCAGCCTCAGGCCCCCAGTTCAAACCCCACTGGAGCGAGCCCTTATCTGAATGGTTGACACTGATATGACACTCCTCACTGTGTGTGGGGCTGTTTGATCTGGGTAGCCCAGGAGCATGGCAGCCAGGAGACTCAGGCCTAGCTCTGCTCTTGAATTTGGGGTCCTTACAGCACTTTTGCTCTGAGTCACCAGGCTGTTACATTTTGCGGTTGCCTAGCGAAAGGGGCGGGTAATAGGATCTGGGGGACAATGAAGGGTCCTTGTAAATGCAACCCCCCCAAGTGAACTTGACCTAATCCCATTAACCCCATTACCTCCCCCCTCTCTTTCAAGGGGCTTGTGGAATGCAGGGTCTCTTGGGAGGCCAAGTGCATTTTGGGGTGGGGGTGCTGGCATGGTTACCCACGTCGGAAAACACCCACACATGCATGCATGCACACACGTATGTGCGTACACCCATGTACACGTACACACACACAGACACACACGCTGCAGGTATCGTTCACCTGCCCTGATGGTTGTGGGCCCACTGCAGGAAGTGGCTTTGCCCGTCCAGTGCACCCATACCCTGGGCCATTCCCAGCCTCACTCATGGCACGGTCGTCTCCCAAGCAGCCCCTCCGCTCACCCATCCCAGCTGTCCTTGTGATGATGATGCCCAGGTGATCCCAGCACTGCCCAGCCCCCTGCAAGGCGCAGGTCCTTGCCACGTGCTTCCCAGCCGCCCATCCTGCCCCACTGCAGCCCTTGCTCTCTGCCATTGCAGTCAGCTAAGCCCTTCTCCCGTCCGCCCCAATGCATGCCCCACGGGATGCCTGGCCCCCCCGGTGTCAGCTCTGCTCCCCCGCTCCCATTACTGGGCCAGGCTGTGCGCCGTCTCTCCAGCCCAGCTGGCACTGTCCAGAACCCACTTGGGCATTCCCCCCTCCTCCCGAATCCAGGGCTGAGTTCTCAGCTGGGGCTCCCCCTTGCCATTGCTACCACAGGGCTGCCCTGGCTGTGCCGGACCTGAGGGCCAAGTCGCGGGGGGAATGGAGACAGGGGCAGAGCCCCAGGGTGACAATCCCTGGACTGCGCGGGCCCCAGCTCGGGGTCGTTCCCTGTGTTCTGACCCTGAATGCCCGGCCCTGGGCTGCACCCCACCCCCTGGGTGCCCGGGCATGCATGTTGCAGGCTGGGTCAGCAGCTGGAGCCGTCCTCACCAGGAGGAAGCTGTGATGGGCAGAGATTTCCCCTCCCTCACCCTGTGGGGCTGGGTGACTCCAGAGTAGGGCGTGTGTGTCTGATCTGGAGCAGCCCACGGCTCAGCCCAGGACAGGCCTGCTATGCATGGTCTCTGCAGCCACCTTCTCCCATCCCGGCCCCACCCCGTCAATGCCAGTCCCCCACTGGGAGCTGAGGGCTCCCAGCCCTCGCCAGCCTGGCCCTGGCCCCTCCCCGAGCAGGTGAGACCCTCCCCTCTGAGGATGTGCTCGACGGATCAGGTGCTCTGCTGAAGGGCTCCCCGGGAGAGCAAGCCGGCCAGCCTGAGCCACCCTCCCTGGGCACCCTCCCCCTCTCACCGCTGCCCCCTCCCCATGCCAGCACTCGGCTCTGCTGCAAGGCGTGGCAAGGGCCTGCCTGCCTGGGCACCCATTAAGACCCTGCTCCCCGGGGGTGTTGGACAAACAGGCATCCAGTGTCCCTGTGGTGGCAACCCCCATTCCACTGCCCCACTGAAAGGGGGCATTGTCCCTGCTCACTGGCGGGGGTGAGGGGAAGAGCTTGAAGGGAAGGTGAACGCTGGAGGGATGGAGGGATCTGTAGTGGCTTTGGGCCATGTCTGCGTAAGCCCCCTTCCCCTTCACAGGGGCCAGCCACAGGACTGGACTCCCCAACCTTCAGCACATAGGCATCTCCCTTGGCTGGCAGCAGTACTAGGCAGTTACCCTCTGGGTACCAGCCACTACAGAGGGGTGCAGCCCTCTGCAAGGGTGGTGCAGCCTCCCTAGGGGTTTTGAGCAAGGCCTCCCCACTGGTGCTGCTGCTGGTTCCGCTGCCCCGGGGGAGCCCAGGATGGACTGGGCCCTGGCAGCTTCTGGTGTTTTCACCCCGTGACAGCTAAATCGGCAGAGGCCTGGGGAGGGAAAGGGGGGTTTACCAGACTGTTTTACTCAGCTCGGGCTTCTGGTTCGCTGCCAAGCTCTGTTCCTTCTGCAGCTGCACCCTGTCTGTGTACGTTGCCTGCCTCTCCTGTCCTGTCTGACGCCTCTCTGGGCCAGGGACCGGCTCTGCTAAGTTGCACGTGCAATGCCCAGCACAAGGGGGCCTGAGCTTTGACTGGGACTCCCGGTGTTCTCAATTCCCCCAGTTTTATCACGAGTCTGGAAATAGTTGGTGTTTTTCTGCAAGGCCCAGCTCCTGGAGTCCTGGGATTTTGTGAGAATCTCAAAAAAAAAAAAAAAAAAAACCCAAAAGGGGAGGGGTAAGTTTCTAGCCCTTGTCTCTGCTGAGAAAAGCTGGAAGATGTGACCCCAGTGCAAACTGGGCCTGACTCGTGGTCTCTGACTGCTTAGGCACCACTGGGTTCCTGGGCATGGTTGTGAGACGGCCTGTAATTAACACTTGGCGTGGGCGGGGCTGTGGAAAGAGCTCGGCCCTTGGCTGGGAAGCCAGCTCAGCTCTGCAAAAACACCCGGCACATTTCCCAGCCCACTCACAAGATCGACTTGTCCGTCCTGGTCAACTCCAGGGATTGGTGCTGCTGACAAACCTAACCAGGCTCACCCCCCTGGGAAGATAGATGTGGGGGTGGAGGGACTGTGCACCATTTCCAACGCCCCCTAAGCAGGCAGGTGCTAAGATCCACATCCCCCACCCCGGGGGACTGTTTCTGGAGTCAAGCGCGGTCCAGACTGAAAGGGAATTGCCGTCTCTGTCCTAATCTCCAGCCCTCTCGACCGTGTGATGATCCTACAGCAGCCAGCTAAGCCTGAAACCACGGCCTTCCCTCCAGCCTGCCGCCGGGTTACCTCCTGGGCCCTGCCTGGCGCCCTGCGCTGGCATCTGGCACAGGGAACCCTGCAGCCACACAGACTACTGGGAAACAATCGGTTTGTCTGGCCAGGTCAGTTCCTGCCTTTGAGAGACACCTGCGTGGCGCCGAGAGGGTGCTTCCAGAGGGCCAGCACCACTGTGCGTGGCTAACAGGTGCCTGGCCGGGGACATGAGCGTGCACGTATGTATCTCTTCCTGGGTTAGTCCCACAGCCACCCCCACAGTAGGGGGCTAGAAATACCCCAGGAGGGGCAGCGCCTCCTGTGGGGTACCTCTGCCTGATATGCCAACACCCAGGACCTAAGAGCTCAGAAGAATGGGACATTTCTGTAGTTCTTTGTTGCCAAGCTCCCAGATTTGCACAGACTTTGCTCGCTGCTGAAATGAAGCCACTTCTGGAGTGGAGCTCAGCAGCTGTTAAACTGTCTGGCAGTGAAGACTCGCTCCCTGACTGCCAACGGGAAGTGCAGGGGGGAAAGGGATTATCCATATTGCAACCTGGCCAGGTCGCTGCGTAGCCCGCTCCCCCTCACACCCCACCTCCGCCCGGCACAGAATCGAGTGACCAGGGAATTGGTTTTAGAGCTCATGCAAAGGAGCACCTCTTTCGTAGTGCCCCCCTTGCCACACTGGGGTCAGCACTGACTCTGCGGGGAGAGCATCCCTTACAGAGGCCCCGCACGGCTCCCTCAGCCCCACACCCCCTAGCACCCTGCTGAGACGTTGGATCCAGCATTGACTCAGTGGGGACAGCACCGTGGCCACCCTGCAGCCCTTGGCTTCCCCCAGGGCGTCTCCTTATCCCTGTACAAACCAGGCCAGGCCTGCTGTGCTGTGAGATCCAACAGTTATTAGGCCAAGGAAGTGTCACTTCTTTCACCTCCACGCACACACACGCTGGTCACCGGGCCCTGCTGGGCCCTGGGAGAGACAAGTCTCTCCCCCAGGCCCTGGCGTGCGCGCGTACTTGTGGACCTCTGCCCTCCTAGCGGAGGAGGCTGCGTGCAAACCCTGGCCCAGCGAGGCAGGAGGAGGTTATCTGGGGCCCAGCGATGAACAAACCCTCAGTGTGTGACTAAGATGCGATAGGGCCAGGTGCAAACGCCGGGCAGGGAGTGTGAGACTGAGAGTTATCGCTCCCCTGGTGGACTCAGGTGCCCAAAGCCAAATGTTTCCTAAGGGTGAGGCAGCTCCTGTGGGCGTGTGCATTATCACGACGCCCCATTCACCGCCATATCAGGGACGCCGGGAAATGGATGGCAAAATGATTGCCAGGAACAGCCCCGCTCTCTGCAGCGCTGCGGATGCCAACTCCCATGGGGCATTCCTCCACAGGATCCCTGCCAGGAGCCGGACCCACCCGAGCCTGCGCTCCTGCCTCGCTCCCTACAGCACCCCCTGCTGGGAGAGGCTGGCACTGGGGCAGCTGGGATCTGCCCCCAGCCCCAGCCAGCACCCATGCCCCGGTCCCTACAGCACCCCCTGCTGGGAGAGGCTGGCACTGGGGCAGCTGGGATCTGCCCCCAGCCCCAGCCAGCACCCGTGCCCCGGTCCCTACAGCACCCCCTGCTGGGAGAGGCCAGGGCTGGAGTAGCTGGGATCTGTGCCACCAGCCAGTGCTCCTGCCCTGCTCCCCACAGCACTGCCCCCCACTGGGAGAGGCTGGGACTGGGGCAGCCAGGAGCCCCCCGACTGCTGGGGCTCTCGAGCCCCGTCTTAGAGAGGAGGCGCTTGCCATCGGTTCAGTGAGGCAGGGGACGCGCGTTGCTCCGGGGAACAATGGAAGGCACTTCACAGCCTGCGTGGAGACCCTCTAACAAGCTGGGGAGCCGGGGTCCATTTGGGCCCCAACTCTCAGATTCTTCCCTCAGCCCTTTGGCTGGGGATCTCGCTTTCCAGCTACACCCCAAAGCACCCAGGTCTGGGCCCAGATGAGAGCAGCCTGGGCAGTGGGGCGTCCTGGTGGCCGTTGGAATCAGCTGCAGGGGAGCTCCCATGCCAGGGGGAACCGCCAGACAAGAATCCCTGACGGTCGACCTGGGCAGCTCTGCCCTTCAGCCAGCGTCAGACTGCCCTTAGCACTTGGCAGGTGCAGCGCAGAGAGGCAAAGGGACACACGCTTTGGCGGGAGTGATCCGGCCCTTGACAGAGCTGCCGCGAGGGGCCCAGGGCACTGGGGCTGGGCTGTGGGGCTGTCCCTTTTGGGCGTTGCTTGGGATCCACTCCAGACCTGCCGCTCCTGATGCTCAGCCCAGCCCAGCTGGGGATGGGTGGTGATTCTCACTGCAGATGCCTACATCAAACCAGCCCCACTGGCGCAAGCCAGCCCCATGTCAGCAGAGAGGCCAAGCCTTGTGTGGGCCCTGGCACTGGATCTCCCCACCCTGGTACCTCCAGAGCCACACGGGGTGCAGGGCCCAGAGCCTGGGGGAGGTGACCCCGGCGCCGCGGTCTCTGGGGCTGTGCAGCTGGAGCCTTTTCACAGCCCTACGGCCCCCCCGGAGCGAAGCGAGAGATGCGAGAGATGCGGGAGGGGGTTCTAGCCAAGGCTCCTCTGCGGCCAGCATGTCACTGCCCTTGGGGCTGTCTCCGGCACTGCCAAAGGGTGGGGGCATCAGCCAGGGAGGAGGGGTCGCTGGGCCGCAGACAGGCTCAGACTCAGCAGGGGCAGTGCTTCCAGATGATGGCCCTGAGGCTCGCAGGCGTGTGGCGGAGACCAGCCACAAAGGGGCCTGATTTCCCTGCTGACAGCTCAGCAGCCACGTGTGGCTGGCCCCCATGGGCAGCTGCCAACACACACACACACCCCTGCTCCCTGCACGCCCGCCCATACCCCCAGAGCTCCAGCACCGCAGAAGGGCTCCCAGCCCAGCTGATATGGCTGCTGCTCCCCTCTCACCACCTCTAGGCCGCTCTCTACCTTGGGCTTGTTTTCCTTTGATCAGCCCCAGCTTCACATCCAGTTTCTCGGTTTGGGGGGGTGCAGTTTGCTCTTGTCACCCATGGGCCCAAATGATGGGCCATCGAATGACTCGAACAAGGGGCTGGGACTCAGGGCTCCTGGCTTCTAGCCCCAGAAGAAGCTGTGTGACTCTGGGCAAGTCACTATCCCCCATGCCTCAGTTTCCCTGGCTGTAAAATGAGGATTACAACACTTGCTCCGCACAGGGAGGGGTTCTGAGACTGAGGTGCAAGGGATGAGAAAATTGCCAAAGAGGGTTACAGCTCCCCAGGCAACTAGCCAGGGGATATGGCAGATTCACCACCCCACAGCCAGACCCGTGGAGCTCAGCCAGGTGGGATGGGGGACTCGCTGGGCTGGATTATGCAGATCAGGCTCCACATTCAGTGTCCCTTCTGGCCTGAGAAGCTCTGAAGTACCTGCCTGGTGGCCTTGGACTCCAGAGCGCGAAGGGAGAAACAGCAGGGGTGTCTGCTCTGGCTGGAGGGGTTCTGCTGATGATGCACAGGAAGGACGAGATCCCAGCTGCCCCCGGTGCCCGGGCAGGCTCTGGGGGGCCTACCCGAGGCCCTCCAACAAGCAGAGCCGATTCTGAGCCGCCCAAAGCTGCTGAGTGAAAAGGCGTCGTTGTCCTGGCAGCCTGGAGCGGCTGCACACAGGGCCTGCGTGGCGAGCGTAGCACTTTCCTTTTGTCTTTGTGGAATTTCATTGCGTCGTCTACAGCCCAGCTCAAAATCCCTCTGAACTTTAGCTCCTCCAAAGCGTTGGCAACCCCCCGAAGCTTCGTGTCCTCTGCAGACTTGGTCAGTTCTCTCTATTCCTACACCCAGGTTGTTAATAACGATGTTAGACACCGACCCAGAACAGATCCCTGGGGAACCGCGCTGCAGACCTCCCTCCAATCCGACATCATCCCGTTAATAGCAACTCTTATTGGGTTAAAAGAGCAGGAGGACTTGTGGCCCCTTAGAGACTAACCAATTTATTTGAGCATAAGCTTTTGTGAGCTACAGCTCACTTCATCGGCTGTAGCTCACGAAAGCTTATGCTCAAATAAATTGTTACTGGGTTGTTTCTCTCCAGCCAGCCCCCTAAACCAGACTTTGCTGGGCAGTTCATTAACAGACTGAGGAGCCAGGGCTGGTGGGGCCGACACCTGGATTCCCCCAGCCCCAGCTGAGACCCTTGGTCGAAAGGGGCAGCGGCTCTGGGGGGAAGCAGGGTGCGCACGGCCCTCCTCACTCTGCTGGACTGCTGAAGGGCATCCCTCATCCCCTCCCCTCAGTCCCCTCAGCACCTGGTAAGACTCAGATTGGCTCTGGGTGTTGTGGTCAGTTGTCAGCTGAGTCGCTGGCATGAATGGCAGAGCTGGGGGAGTTCTCATGGGGACAGCAGCCTGTTCACTCCCTGCTGGTGCTCCTTGGCAAAGGGGGCAACCCGGGGGCCGCGTTTTCCACCGAGCTCCTCGTTCTGTTTCCTTCTGGGAGGAAACAGGCCAGGTCTGATTCCTTCACAGCCCCTCTGGGCTGAGAGACCTGCTGCAAAATGGGGCAGAAAGACAAACCAGGGACATGCGACTGTCTGGGCAGGAGCTGGGCTGGCCCAGCCAGACTGGGACATGGTTTGGGGATTGCACTGTCTGCCTGCCCTACCACAGACCCTTAGCCCCCTGCCTGCCCCCCCATTCACCCATCTCCTCTCTCACTGTGTCACCCCCAAGATTCCACCGGCAGCTTCCTGTCTCCTCTGCTCCAGCCACTGGCTTTAGGGCAGCAAACGCTGTAGCGAGCCTGATGCTGACTCAGCCACAGGGGACATGCCACAGGACCTTCCCCATCTCCCTGAGACCTGGGTCCCCCTGCAGATGTAGGGAGCGGGGGAAGAGCTTACAAACGTTACCAAAGCAGCTCAGTGAATCTGCAGCTTTGCTGCTTTCTGGGGCTGGCTCAGAATCAGTGGGTTTTATTAGTGAATTAAACCTGTGGTGGTGATTTGCATTCCAGTCCCAGGAATGCCCACCTGAGCAGGCACTGTACACGCACCAAGGAAGAGCTGACCGGCTGAATAGCCAGAGCAGGGTTATCATCAAGTGTCTTGCCCCAGGGCCCCATTTCACCTCACCAAGGTTTTGACCTGAAATTGCAAAGTCAAATATCCCCAAGAAAGACCCCAAGCTCCCAAAGGGAGCATCAGCAGCCTCAGCATGTGTGACGTGAGCTTCCCCCCGTCGCCTGCAGCCCATTCTGGGCTCAAGCCCAGCGGCAGCACGTGGCTACTGGTGGGGGCCTTGTGGCTAGAGACAGGCTGGCAGGCTCCAGGGTGGTGAGGCTGGCCCTGACCTCCACATCTCCCGCTGGCTGCCCCCTTGGAAGGCTCCTCTCCCAGCTGTTTTGGGGTCATGAAGGCCCCGAGAACAAACTTGTCAGCGCCTGTGGGCAGCTCACCCTGCAAACGAAGGGCTAAGTGGCAGGCAGGAAAAAGTCCGGGCCTTGCACTGCGCTTCCCTCCCCCGCACTGCCTGGCAGGCCCATGGGATGATGAAAGGGGACCTGGAACTGGTTTTTCCTCCCTGCAGGGTTCAGCTCGGCTCACCGGGGAAGGTGAGCTGTCACTTTGGCTTGGCAGGTGCCTAGGAAGGCTGGGACAGCAAGCACCAGACCCAGCCACTCCAATGTTACAGGAAGGCTGTAGAAACACAGTTTACGCACCCACCCACATGCACGCACGCACACACCCCCCTTCCCCTGGAAATAAACCCCAGAGCCAGGGATTATACACACACAACACCCAGCTGGCTTTGCCGGCCTGACTCACTGCTTAGTCAAACAGCCCACACCTTCCCTGTAAGTCGGCAGCTTGACATTTCTGAACAAGTCACTGGAGAATTTCACCAGCGCTGGAGGTTTCCCCTGGAGCCTGGCTCCTTGCCAGAGTGGCCAGCAGAGGCGAGGCAGGTGCCCTTGAACCAATAGGCCAGGAAATCCATCCCTCCCTCCCCCCAGAGCCAGGCCCGCTGAATCACCCTGGCCCACATTTGGGGGTCTCTGCCAGCAGGGAACCTGCATCCACTAAGACAGGGGAAGCTGGGAGGCTCATTAAGCATATGCCCCGGCTGTCCCTTAGCACAGAAATGCCCCCCCATTTTAGATGCCCCCTCAGGGCTGTGAGCAGTGAGGCAGAATGGAACCCCAGGGTGTGGAAGGATTTGCAGGCAGGACAAATCCTCAGCACCCAAAAGCCAAATGAATGTCCTGGAGTCCCCTGCACCTGCCCCTGCTTCCCCCGTCCTGGCACTGCCATTTCTAGCTGACACCCTGGAACAGTCACTTCAGCACCCCGCAATACTCCCCTCTCCCCCCCTCCCCAGGCAGCACAGGGGCAGATCCTTGGTGGGCTAGGAAGGACCCAATGCTCCCAGTCACTAGGCTGCCAGTGGGAGATGGGCAGCTCTTTAGGGCACAGCTGGGCCAGCCCTACAGGCTGTGACCGGCTCATCCCCTGTGCTACAGGGCTCAGCCCAGTCGAGTTTCCAGGGGCCGGAACTCACAAAGCAGCCAGCATTGCAGGACTCACCTCTGCAAGGAGCTGGATTTTACCCGTCAGGTCTGTGCAAGCCCCAGCCTTCGGAGCAGTGTGTGTATCATGGGTAATTGGCTGTGGGAGGGATGGAGACAGACCTGCTTGCTGGGCCTGGGACCTGCCAACAAGCCAGCGCTTAGTCACCACCTATTAATGCATAAGGAAACCTCAGCACCTGAGTGGAGTGAAGCTGCCTGGTAGCTTGGTTGGGGCGTTCCACTGAGCCACAAACCTGGCATGGACACAGGAACTCCGGCGGGGGGAAGCATCCTGGGCTGTAACCACCTGACAAGGGGGTCAGGACTCCTGGGCTCCATTCACAGCTCTAGAAGGGGGGGGGGGAATCTAGTGGGTAGAGAAAAGGACAAGGAGTCAAATCTCCTTGGTTCAGTTCATCTTTGGCACGGACTTGCTGTGACCAGGTCACTTCACCTCTGTGCCTTCATTTCCACATCTGTAGAATGGGGAAACAGAGGCAGAGAGTGGTGAAATAAGGGACGCATTAATGCTTGCTCTGAATGCTGGCACTCATGGAAGATGCCGAGACAAGGCAAAGGCCGTTGCCACAGATTCCTTCACGGCTATTTTAAATAGAAATCGGCATTGAGGCTCATAATATTGACAAACAGTAAACCCTGCCATCTGCTTCTCACTCCTGGGGAGAGTTTCAAAGTAAACTCTGCAGGCTCCTGCTGCTGAGGTGTATTCATTTATTTTACATCCGATCACAATAGCGCAATGGTTTGCATATAAAGAAAAGTAACATTTCAAAGTGGGGGAGAGCTAGCGTGCCCAAGCAGAGAAATGTTAATTGACAATATACACAGAGAGGAACAGGCTCTTCTCAGAGCTGGGAGTCCCAGCAGGAAGACAAGTTCTATAAAACCCAACTAGTTTATATCCCTGCTCTATTCCAACTCACAGTGCACTTTGCAGAAGCTGCACATCAAGCCTCCTTGGCCTGCTCTTTTAGAAAGAAGGTTTCAAGTACAGCAGAGACCTGGGAATTCATAGGTGGACAAAACTCCTTGTTCTCTTTACACAAATAAGAGTTTTAGGAAGCAGCTTGGAAAGGGGGCTGCAGCAGTACCTGGTTTCCTGCTCACCCTTCAGCAGAAGGGGAACAAACAAAAATACAGTTAAAAATGACAAGACAAATCCAGAACAGACATTGCAAATATGAAGGTTTTCGAGAGATGCAGCTGCTTTGTACAGGCACGGGAGCAGGCTGCCGACTGTGTCCCCCCGTGAGGCACGGGCTGTCTTGGGGCTAAGGCAATTCCAGTAGGATTTGGAACGCTCCCTGGAAGGGTATAAAGGTAGATCCCTGGCCTTGTGCTGCTCAGCAGTATTCAGAGTCCTGAAGTCAGGCTCCCAAACAATCACGAGATTGCTTCACGAGGCATGAGATTTTACAGCGTGGGTCATTTTCTTTCCACACGCCAGTCACATTTTGGGTTAGAAATTCACTTTACAAAGAAGTGGCAGTGAGCAATCTGGGATTGCAGCCGCTGGGCCTTGAACATGCCGATACGTCATAGGAGTGGGCAGCAGAGTTACTGCCAACACACCACTGGGAAGTGATCCTGCTTCAGGGCGTAAGCCAGTCCCCGACTGACTGGGTGGGGAGCGGAGCACGGCGTGACACCAGAGCCGATGGCCCAGGAGTCCCACCTACGCTGGCAATTCCGCTCTTCCTTTGAAGAAGGCTTAAAAAGGTGCTAGAAGCCTACAGAAGATGGCTTGTTTATTTGAGCTGGATTTTCTTTTTACAAAACGCGTCCGTCCCACTTTAACCCAGATCCACGCCATTGCTGCCCAGTCTTTACATTACAACATTATTAAAAAAAAAATCAAACTGGAACAAAATGTATAAGCTTAAAAATCCCTTTAAAAACGCCTCCGCTCATTCTGTACAGTATTCTACACCCTGGGCTCTGCACTTCCTGGGTAGCTATTTCTATAGACCTGGCTGTGGAAGATCCAGCTGGTTTTACCTTTAAATACTGAGTGTTTGCTCTTTGCCAGACCTCGCTAGCAACATAAATTAGTGGCATCAATAAGAAAATATTTCGTGGCTTCATAAATAGCGTTCAGTCTCTCCCCGCCCAGCTGCGGGTCCCCAGAGGCGGCTCTGTCCATTACATGTGTCTCTTCATGTGCAGCGCCAGGTGGTCCGACCTGGAGAAGGCCCGCTCGCATAGGTGGCACTGGAAGGGCCGGTGGCCGGTGTGTTTGCGGTAGTGACGGGTCAGCTCGTCCGAGCGGGCGAACTTCCAGCCGCAGCCATCCCAGTTGCAGTGGTAGGGCTTCTCCCCTGGGCAGAGACCAGAACAGCGTTAGCCTGCCAGCCCGGGCACTGCTCTGCCTAAGAGCCTGCTCCCAACCCCCCTGGGCAGAGACCAGAACAGCGTTAGCCTGCCAGGCCGGGCACTGCCCTGCCTAGGAGCCTGCTCCCAACCCCCCTGGGCAGAAACCAGAACAGCGTTAGCCTGCCAGCCCGTGCACTGCTCTGCCTAGGAGCCTGCTCCCAACCACCCTGGGCAGAGACCAGAACAGCGTTAGCCTGCCAGCCCGTGCACTGCCCTGCCTGGGAGCCTGCTCCCAACCCCCCTGGGCAGAGACCAGAACAGCGTTAGCCTGCCAGCCCGTGCACTGCCCTGCCTGGGAGCCTGCTCCCAACCCCCCTGGGCAGAAACCAGAACAGCGTTAGCCTGCCAGCCCGTGCACTGCTCTGCCTAGGAGCCTGCTCCCAACCCCCCTGGGCAGAGACCAGAACAGCGTTAGCCTGCCAGCCCGTGCACTGCTCTGCCTAGGAACCTGCTCCCAACCCCCCTGGGCAGAGACCAGAACAGCGTTAGCCTGCCAGCCCGTGCACTGCCCTGCCTAGGAACCTGCTCCCAACCCCCCTGGGCAGAGACCAGAACAGCGTTAGCCTGCCAGCCCGTGCACTGCTCTGCCTAGGAACCTGCTCCCAACCCCCCTGGGCAGAGACCAGAACAGCGTTAGCCTGCCAGCCCGTGCACTGCCCTGCCTAGGAACCTGCTCCCAACCCCCCTGGGCAGAGACCAGAACAGCGTTAGCCTGCCAGCCCGGGCACTGCCCTGCCTAGGAACCTGCTCCCAACCCCCCTGGGCTTTCCAGCAGCCGCTCCATCTCCTTGGCTGCAAACAAGGCCCGGTGCACGCAGCGGGGCGCCTCCAGCTGCAACCGCAGCCAAGGGGGCACCGCTTCCCGGCCCGTCCCCTCCTCAGTTTAAGGGACACAACTTTGGCTCTTTCACCCACCACTATCTCGTCCCCCCCCCGTTCCCCAGAGCCCGCTCCTGCCCTCCCCCAAGTACTGTCCGTCCCCCGGGCCCGCTCCTGCAAAATCTCCCCAGCCGCGCCTCATGCAGCCCCTGGGAGTAACTACGCTGCGGGGAGGAATCCGACGGCGGGGGTCGGGCCCAGCCCCTCTACGTTGCCAGCTTCCCGTCCTCTTCCCTCTGTCCCAGGGCTCCTGCGGGGCTTGGGAACTCCCACAGCCCCCCAAGGAGTGACTCGCCCCTGCCCCGCGGTGCGCCCCAGGAGCGCGGGGAGAGCGCAGGGGCGCCCCGAGCGCCGCGGGCCCCTAGCAGGGCCAGCCTTACCGGTGTGTGTCCGCATATGCGCCTTCAGGTGCGAGCTCTTGGTGTAGGTCTTGCCGCAGCCCGGGTATTCACAGTTGTGGGTGGCCGTGCGCTTCCTGGCCCAGGACCGCCGGCCCCTCTTGGGCTTGCAGTCCTCGGGGGGCGCCCCGGCGGGGAAGTAATCCAGCACGGGCGAGTTGGGGGGCGTCACCAGCATCCTGTGCAGGCCGGGGTGCGCCTTCAGCGGCTCCCGGAACACGCTGAAGTGTCCATGGAACTGGGCCGGCCCGTGGGCCGCGAAGTGGGCCGGATAGTGCTGCGGGGGCAGCGGGTAGTGTTGGGGGCCCAGGTGCGGGTGCAGGTCGCCCAGCAGGGGGCACTCCCCCGCCGGCCCCATCTCCTCGGGGGGCCCCACCCTGGGGTGGGGGAAGCCGGGGTGTGGGGGGTAGAGCTGCTCGTGCGGGGGCATCATGAGGGGCTTGTGGTCCATGGCGCCTGGCCCCAGGCACTCGCCCCCCATGCCCAGCATACAGGCCTGCTCCTCCGGCTGCTCCTTCTTGATCCGGGCCCCCGCCTGCGGCGCCCGGTGGTCGGGGGGCAGCGGCCGGGCCATGGCCGGGTGGCCCAGTCCGCCGGGGACCCGCAGCTCCGTGTACTCCCGCCGCTGCAGCTCGCAGGGGCCCGGCAGGTCGGCGGTGAGCAGCTCGGCCATGTAGCTGCGGCTGTCGGGGTAGGGGGCCCCGAACTTGTTGCCGGGCGGGTAGGAGCCGTCGCCTTCGGTGCAGCAGCTCTCCGGGGTGTCGGGCAGGGGGTAGGCGGGGCCCGCCTGCTGCGGGCTGCTGGTGTGGGCCAGGATGAAATCCAAGTCCACGAACTTGCCCAGGTCGTCCTCCTCCCTCTTGATCCCGGCGGGGCCGCCCTCCATGGCGGCGAAGCGGGGCTGCAGGGCGGGGAGACGGGGAGTCAGGGGCCGGGCGCCCCAGAACCGGAGGAGACGCTCATCCCCAAACCAGCAGAACGGGTTGCGCTCGCTGGCGAGGAGCCCCCGGAAGGGCAGGGCAGGGCGCGCCTGGCGCACCAGTGACCCCGGGCTCCCTGGAGCGGGGTCAGCTGGAGCCACCACCCCCCCGGGGGTGCTGGGCCACCCAGGGTCCCCCCATCCGCCAGCCGCTGCCTCGTGGGAGCCCAGCTCCTGACCGCAAACCCGCCCAGCGCCCGAAGGAGTGACGGACTCCCATGCCCGGCCGCGCCCCCTCCCCGCCGCCAGCGCACATGACAGCCCCCCTGCCCCGCAGCGGGCCCCGGCCGCCCCCCGCCCCAGCCCGGCCCCCCCCCAGCCCGGCCCCCCCGCATTCTGCACAACCCTGGAGTTGCTGGAGACCCTACAAAAACTTCCCTGGCGCCGCTCCCAACCCTGCGGGGAGTGGCGGTACCTTGGTCCCTACAGACTCTCCCCCCCCGCCCGGCGCCCCCGGCTGGCAGCGCCCCCCGGCTGGCAGCGCCCCCCGGCACCTACGTGGAGCAGCGGAGCCCGCTTCTCCTCCACGGGCAGCAGGCTGGCGAAGGAGGCGATGGGCGGCAGCGCCGCTTCCCCCACGGCCCCGGCCATAGCGCGCTGGGCTCCGGGCAGGCAAGGGGGCGTCGCGCTCCCTCCCGGGCGGCTGGGCGCTCTCCCGGACAGCCCAGGTCTAGCGCAGCCCGGCCCGCTCCCCAGCTGTTAACATCCCCAGCGCGCCCGGATTGGCCCGCCCCTGCTTGCATATTCACAGCCCTCCGCCGCCGATTGGCCAGAGCGGCGGCGGCCCCCCCCCCCCCGGTCCTTAGGCCCCGCCCTCTGGATGTGCCCCGAGCCGGGTGCTGGAAGGCGCACCAAGCCGGGCAGCCGGTGGGGCGCGGGAGACCCGGGGCGGCCCCGGGCTGCGGTGCTGGGCTCCTGCCCCCCCGCCCCGTCTTCTCCCTCGGTGCGCGCCCCGGGCCCGCTCGCCCGGCGGGCTGAGCCCGCGGGGGGAGCGGCGGAGCCGGGAGGAAAGTTGCTCCCAGGCGGGGGGCCCGCGGGGGTTCAGGGCTCGGTGTGGGTCCCCGGGGGTGTGGAACGCAGCGTGCCCTGCGTGGCCAGTGCAGTGCCGGTGACTGTCCGGAGTCCCTGCCCTGGTGAGGCCCCACTGCACCCGGGTGCCCTGGGCCCGCCCTGGGGCCTCCCCAGGCTGAGAGCTGCCCGAGCGTAGACCCAGGGCCCGCGTCCCCAGCGCAGCAGGGTCTGCAGCTGATGGCCCAGGACAGCCTGGCCGGGTGCTGCTGGCGGGCGGCGTTTCTCTCCCTCCGGAACAAAACACCCCCAGCCAGGCACCTGACAGCCCAGGGAGGGGGGACTGCAGGGCAGCAGGGAAACTTCGGGGTACCTGTGAAGCCAGGAGCAGGTCACACGGACCCCTGAAGAGACCTCCAGCCAATACAGAGCGGCCAGCTTGCGAGGATTGGCCCAGCCAAGCCATCGCTGGGAAGACACAGCCTCCCACACCTTCCTCTCTTGGTTTGAGTTGGGCTGGCCTCCCTCCAGCCAATACCAGGAATGGCTTTTTGACTGTTGAGCTTGCCTAGAAGCGATAAGGTTTATCTCCCCAAGCCTCTCCCGCTCTGGGGCTTTCCATCTCTCCCTACCTTTCGAAGAACTTGGGGTTGAGCCCTCTGCTATTCCGAAGCCAGAAAACTATTTAGACAGTAATAATGATGCTACCCACACAGGTAAATGCTCACAGAGCTTCCCTGCTCTGGACCCTAAGCTACACTACCAGTTGCTTTCCGCACTTGCCTTTAATTATAAGGGTGGAGCACTGCAATAAATGAGTGCAGGAATCCAAAGGGAAAACAACTATGCAAATCTTTCCCCTTTTACCAAGAACGCGTGGACTCATTTCCAAAGCACGCACTGGCCTGGACATCAGCTGGCTGCTTGTTATTTCAGAATCCTGTTTTGTTATCCAGACTAAATTCCACCCGCTGGGCTAAAAGCTGGAAAGTCCTTCTCCATGGAGCAGGAGCTTTGGCATTGGAAGGCCACGCGTGCCCGGCGTGGGCGGCTCTCCTGACCTGCCTGGCTGCTAAGCCTGTCAGCCTGAAGTCTCCTTTGTGCAGGACACTGATATGGCGGCCGCTGCTGCCCCAAGAGCTTACAGAGAACAAGACAAAATGTCCTGGAGCCAGAGGAAAGAGCAGCCTCTCCTTACCCTTGGGTTGCCCTCTTTCCCCTCCATTTGAATAGCTCAGGGATTTTCAAACTGGGGCTCAGGACCCCTCAGGGGGTCAGGAGGTTATGGCCTGGGGGGCTGTGAGCTGTCAGCCTCCACCCCGAACCCCCCTTCGCCTCCAACATTTATAACCCAGTTAAATATAAAAAAAGTGTTTGCAATCGGTAAGGGGGGTGGCACTCAGCGGCTTGCTGTGTGAAAGGGGTCACCAGGACCAAAGTTTGAGAGCCTCTGGAATAGACTCAGCCCTGCGATATTGGCTCATTTTCAGAGGGAGAGAAAGAGCCGCCGGATGGGACTCATGTCTGTGGCCGGGGGTCTTGGCCTGTGGAGTGGTTCCCAGGTGGTTGGTATTCGTCCTGCTGGGCGCGTTGAGAGGCCCCGCCTGAGACCAGGCCCTGCCTGAGACCAGGGCCCCGCCTGAGACCAGGGCCCGCTTGAGACCAGGGCCCCGCCTGAGACCAGGCCCTGCCTGAGACCAGGGCCCCGCCTGAGACCAGGGCCCGCTTGAGACCAGGGCCCCGCCTGAGACCAGGCCCTGCCTGAGACCAGGGCCCCGCCTGAGACCAGGCCCTGCCTGAGACCAGGGCCCCGCCTGAGACCAGGGCCCTGCCTGAGCCCAGGCCCTGCTGTGCTAGGTGCTGGAGAGCCCCAAATGCAGCCTCCGAGAGCCCCCTTATCGTTTGGACAGGAAGCTTTATCCCCATGGCACAGCTGGGGACGGGGTCAGTGGCTCCCCTGCTGTCACACCAGGAGTCTGTGAGAGCCGGGACTTGGAACCGAGGCTTGTCCAAGGCCTCCACCCCTAGAGAGAGACCAGCCTCCCTTTACATTCCTCTCACAGACCCAATGTAGTGGACGCTGTGACTTGTGAGTGAGGAGCTGGTGGGGCCCGGCTGGAGATCAGCTCAGGTCCCAGCACAGGGGGGCCCCTGCGAGTCCCTGAAGTAGGTGCTGCCCTACTGTGTGTGGGTTTCAGATGGGCCCAGCTGGGCAGGAGAGATGTAACCAGCCCTCTCTTTACAGAAGCCCAAGAGCTGCATTTGGGAAACGAGAATTATCTCTCCAGCCACTAAAACAGGCTGTAAAGAAGGGGGCATTAGACAAGATCAAACAGCAGCAAAGCAAACAGGACAGGAAAGTGGAGGGATGAATGAGGCGGTGCGGGGAGGAGAAGAAAGGGTTAAAGATTAGCTCTGCTCCTGGCAAACCTGGAAGAGCAGCTGGCAGAGGAAAGCTGGGGGCTGCTGCACAGAGGGGCGCTGGCATCGGTGGGCACTACGTCTAGCACCCGGCTGGTGCCAGGGGCCGGGCAGTGCCCGGGCGCTTGGCGAGAGACAGACCTCGTTTACAAGTGAACGAGGCAAAGGAGGCCTCAGCCCCATCTGACGTGCCAGGAAAGCGAGGCACAAGGAAGTTCAGTGACTTGCCCAAGGTCGCCTGGGAAGTCTGTGGCATAGTTGGGGACTGGTGCCAGCCCATGACCCACCACAGTGACTTAGCCTCACACCTGGTTCCCTTGCCAGGGCGTGGCCCCTTCAGGAGTCCTTTACTCCCTGGGCCCCAGGGTGGAAAGTGGGGCAGCCCCACTAGGCCCCTGTGCCCCATTCCCTGCAGCAAGCGTTTGGGCTACAAATACCGCTGCCCAAGGGGCCACGGTCACCATCTCCCATGGGGCACGAACCAACCGGCCCCTTGGGCTTATTTTCTGCTAACAAGGAGGAACTGGGGAGCCCCGAGTGGCAGCAAGGTTGGGAACTGCCCCAGCATCTGCCTTGGCCTTGGCGGGATGGGGACCTGAGGCAGGGAAGCCGCTGCCCTAGGGGAAGATGCTCTGTTCTAATAGGACTGATCCAGGGTGGGGTAAGACTAAGAGCATCAAACACGTCCCCAGTCCTGGGCCAGCCCAGCAGCACCTGGTGTCAGGGAAAGCTCCTGCCCACAAGAGGGATCCACCATCTTCCACAAAGGGGGAGACACACCAGGACTCCTCCAACTGCTTGAAGCAGAGGCAGAAAGGTGGCTGCAAACACCCATGGCTTTGGGGTCGGCTGAGAGTCTCTGGGGGTGGCTCGATAAGCTAGTTATGGCGGTGGATGGAGGGGTGGATAGACAGAGAGCCTCTGCTGGCGGAGATCTCTTCCCTCCATGTATGGGGGTGAAGGGATGGGTGGATCGGACAGACAGACTGGTGGTGGGGAACTCCTCCTTCCATGTATGGGGATGGACGGGCAGACTGATGGCAGGGAGGGGATGGACAGACAGACGGAGGAAGGATGGACGGACGGACTGGAGGGGAGGGGGTGGACGGACAGACGGGCGGTAGGGAGGGCATGAAGGGATGGACGGACCGATGGAGGGTGGATGGACAGACAGGCGACGGGAAGGGGATGGAGGGACAGACTGAAGAGGGATGGACAGACAGATGGAGGGTGGATGGACGGACAGATGGAGGAGAGGGGTGGACGGACAGACGGAGGAATGGACGGACAGGCTGGCAGCGGGAGGGATGGAGGGTGGACGGACAGACTGAAGAGGGATGGACAGACAGACGGAGGAGAGGGGCTGGATGGACAGACAGAGGGATGGACGGACAGGCTGGCGGCGGGGAGCTCCCCACCCTCGGAGCTGAGACCCCCCCTCCTCCCGCCGCTCCCCCGGGAGCTGTGCCCGATCCCCGGGGAGCCCTGGGTTAAGTCCCGGGGCCCCGCAGCCCGGCCGGCCGCAGAGCAAAGCGGAACTCCAGGGAGATTCAGCCCAGCCCGGAGCCGCCGGCTCTTATCGGCTCCCGGCAGCTTTTCCCCCGCTGCCGGGACAAACACAATGTTATCAGGCCAGGCGAGATTCGCTCGCTGCGGCCTCCAGCGCGGGGCCCCCCGGCTGCGCCCTCCGCCGGGCCGCTGGGACTGCGGGGGGCGCCCCAGGAACCGGCCCCGCGGCCAGGAGCCGGGCCGCCCGCCCCAGCGGGTTCGCGGCCGGGGGCTGGGCGATCACAGCCTTCGCTATGCCCGGGCACAGACTTCAACCCACCCCGGGCAGGCCGCGCGAGGGACGCCCCGCCAGCCACTCCCCAGCGCCGCCGGCGGGACTCCCGGCCACTGGAACCCCGGCTGCCCCTCACCCTGCGCGGGGAGCCGCCCCGCACGCCGGGGCTGGTTTATTTATGTTGATCTCAAGGCCTTTTCTCCTCGGTGGCTTTTAGATTTGTTGTTAATGGACAGGAAATTCCCGGGAGGGACCGATGTGAACAAATCTTGTCCCGCTCCTAACTGGGGAGGGGCGGGGGCCGGTGCCTGCCCTCCAAGAGCCTTTGCCAGGAGAGAAGCCCTCAGAGGCCGGTTCTTCTGGGCAGCCCCTTCCCCTGCAAACAACGTGTTCACGGGGCTCCTGGGGACCCCAGGCACCGGCGCCTGGGGACCCGCAGCCTCGCAAGCAGCGCTATCAGCGGTATTTAACGTTTTCTTAATTAAATGAAGAAATACCCAGCCATGATCTTGTTCATAATCATTAGCATTTATACCTAATGTTGCATCTTCTCCGCCTGTGGCAAACGGTCATTTACCCAACTCCCTTGTGAGGGGTCCAAAGCATTCATAAGAATTGACACCAGGAATATCAGGCCCAGATATCCTTCCTTGTCCCCCTCCTAGGGCTCAGACCCTCAGGGTTATTTTCTAGGACTAAGAAGAGCCATTGCTCTTTGCAAGAAAAACTTAACACAAGAGAAACTAGTGCACAGATTCTCCTCCTATGTACACACTCAGACACACAACAGCCTGTTATGCACACACACAGACTTTAAATTTAGCTCATTTCAAGGAGGCTTCATTGGTGTGACAAGCGATGGAAGTGTTGCCCATGGCTGCACAAACTCACTCACACAACTGTGCACATCAGTGCACACTCACGCATGCCCGCGCACACGCAGAGATGTGTCCTCCCCTCTAGGCTGCCTGCTCCCCTCCGGGGCAGGTCTGCTTTGATCTCTGTCTGGCCCTGCTTGCACAAGTTCTGCCCTCTTCTCTCAGGCTGGAGGCCGGCTTGTTGTGGGGCTCTCTCGGCCCTTCGCCTTTCTCTTTTATACCCGCTATTTTTAACTCTGCCTACGCAAATCCCAGATCCGGAATGAGCAGCGGCCCAGGGCCAAGGGGAAATGGACTTGGTGCAAATTTCCTGCCCTTTTTACCTCTCTTCCTCTATTACACGCTAACGACAACGTTTTTTTCCCCACTTAACTTTCACTGTTACAGGAAACCTGAAAGCAGCAGGCTGTGTGCGAGCAGGCAGGAGGGCCCAGGCGGCACTGACGGACAGGAGGTTACGCCAGCCATGCCAGGTTTTGATGGCTCAAGGGGACCAGTGGATGTTTTACATGGGTGAGACCAGGGCCCTGCTGGGAGAAGCAGGGGGGAGTGGACATTCTCAGCTGCAACAGGTACAGCCAACCTCCCCACTACCACACCCTCAAACACCCAGCAACACGCACACGCAGCCTCCCCACACATGGCCTCCCAGGCCCAAAGACTCTCGCAAGGCCATCGCCCGGGAATGCACGCAGGAACATGCTCAGGCTCACGCCTGTGAACAGAAACATACATGCTGGCCTGCAAACACATGGCCTCCTCCCACATTCCTCGTACATTCAGACCCCCCCGTGAAGGCTGGTCTGATACGTGCCAAGGGACACGCAGGGTTTAGAAATGATTAGCATTGCAGCCGGGCACGATCCAAGCATCCCTGGGCTGGGAGCTGCACAGACGGAGTGAGGGACAGGGTCCGACCTAGCTGTCCCAGCGGAGCCCGGGTTTGTCACGGTGACACCTGAAAGGGTTTGAGGGAAAATGGGACAGGTGCCCTGTTCTGTTTCTCTATGATGAACGGCATTGCAAGCCCCAAATGTTCAAAAATCATGAGATCAGCTTTAAAACCATGAGATGATGTCAGAGTGGTGGGTTTGGTTTCTTTTTATTGGCCTTCTGCTTTTGGAGCTTCTAGGGTGCACGGGGGTCACATTTTGAGGCTTTCTCCACAGCCACAAGGGCTAGAAGCGTACTTTCCCTTTAAGACTGAAGGCTGAAATCATCACGTGCCCACGTGACTCCAGGAGCTGGGGCTTGAAGGAAACCAATAATTATCACGTGACTCATGACAAAATCATGAGAGTTGGCACCTCTGGAGGAACAGAAAAGGCTGGAAAGAGGGGGGATTTTCCCAGCTTTTCCCCCAACCTCATGATCTGGTCTCCCCTGGTTTTGCTGGGGGGTTCAGAGGGATATACTGGGCACTCTTTCAGCCCGCCCCTGAAAGTATGTGTGTGGGGAAGAGTTGGGAACCTTTAACAAAGCTGCTCTTTCTCCCAGATGTTTATTAGGTGTTATAGTTAAAGAGGAGTTACCAAAAACAAAGTGTTTTAAACAATCTGACTAAAGTGCCAGTCCCCTCTCCGCTGTTCAGTCGCGTGTCCCTTGTGTTATTTATAACTTGACTCTTTCTCCAGTTACCATAGTGTCTTCCAGGGTAGATAAGACCTGATTCGTAATGTAAAAAACAAGCCGAAAAGAAGACTCGCCAAATTAACACCAAACCTATTGCCCCTTCCAGGCCTCCTTCCTATGGGAACAAAAAGGGGAACAGCCCAGTTCCTCAAAGGTATTTAGGCTCCTAAACTCCAAAACCCGGTTTAGGTGCCTTTCGCTTCAGGGCACAGTGCACATCCCATCCCTTCTTGCAAGGGTTTGCTGAGGGGCTTGGAGAGCTGCCTGTTTGCTTTGGGGAATGTCTTTGTGATTTTCAAATAGTGGGTGTGATACTGGGCAACACAGACAGGCCCTGTGATGCTGCATTGGCTGCATTTAGAAAAGTAATATCTAGCCAAGGGCATGCAGCGTGTTGTGGCCGTGTCAGTCCCAGGACATCAGCGAGACAAGGGGGTGCGGGGAGAGGCCATATCTTTTATTGGACCAGCTTTGGTTGGGGAGAGAGACCAGCTTTCAAGCTTCCGCAGCTTCTGCAGTCAAGAGTTCTCTGTACTATAAACAACAGTGAAATTCAGCCCTGTGCAGTCAGTGAGGGCTCATCTGCATGTGGAAATGGACCAGAACAGCTAATGCAGAATAAGTCATTTGATCCAGGAATGATTGGTGTGCTTCCGAAAAGGATAATGATTCTGGAATAACATCACTTTTATTCTGGAATAGCGTGTCCACACAGAGATCTATTCCGAAGAGCTGTTCTGGTCAGTTTCCCCATGTAGACAGCCCCTCCTGTGTTATTAACACCCATGCAGCAGTGCCTATGTCCTGTGCCGACTCTGAAACATGATAGGAAGAGTTAGACGCTGTTGCACAAAGACATTCTGTGGGTAGGAGCTTTGAGCTGATGGGATTTTTTGTAACCCTGCATCTCCTTATTTGTCATTGTATTATAAACACTGTGTCAAATCGGTGTGCGTGCATGCTGTGTGTAGCACACAGACAATTAAAGAAATCACCCAGCACACTAATGGTACATCAGCACCATATGCACACCCACACAGAACACCCATACAACCAGCCCCGTGCAACATGGTGCTACTATGATGGTAATGAAAGACAACAGACACATAACACATTTGGATACCCTGTAGCGACACACTGCATACAGACAGACACGCAATACACACATTTATCCACACACAGCGTCCACATGTGCACCAGACACAGGGCACACACTCAGCCTCACAAAAGCACACTGAAATTTGAAAGGTCCATTCTTGGGAGCAAGCTGCTTTCATGTGGCTTTACATAAAGCTTTCTCATTGTGTTCCAGGAAGTGGCATTTAATTATCCAGCTTTCATATTAGTAAATAGGCTTGCGACACATCACAAAAGGAACTTTTTTCCTAAAGTCTGCTCATGTACTGCCCTGATTAGCTACTCTCCTGGGGACGCCAGTTCCAAAATAGACCCGCTTACTTGTTAGAAATAATAAAAGGGGGATAAATTAGGAATAGAAATAATCTGATTTCAAGCCCAATTCCTCCTTTTGTTCTGTGCCTCCCACAGCTACAGGGTTCGGAGTGGAGGTTTGTTTCTTATTGGCACTCGCCTCCTTTGGAAATGACCTTCTCTGATGAAACAGTTTGTGACGTGAGTTCATCAGGACGGCGTCTCTGCAGGGACTTTGGGGAGAGGACCTCAGAGTGCTCCATTCCTCGAACTAGGCTTCACTGGATCATCCATATAAACCATATGCATCCGTTTGCTAATTAGCACCTTTCTTTGCAGGGAATAACTGAGGGGCTTTGGTTTCACACTGGTTCACATTCTGAGCTCCCCCCTCACACACACTCTGGATTTACACTGGGGTGAGTGAAAGCAGGATCTGGCCTACTGGGTGCAAAGGAGTCAGGAAGCAGGTGTAAACAGAAAACCCAATGAGCAGTCAGCGGGGAAGGGCGGTCTGCCACCACCCTACCCTTCCCACCCGGGCAGAGTGAGCACAAAAGGCCAGCACAGGAGCATGGCGGCCTGGGACGCCCACCCGGCACTGGTGAAAGTGACCACACAGAGTGCAGGGCAGTGGCACATCGGGCCGTGGGTGTGCAAAGCCAGCGGCGTCTTGCCACATTCAGCCTGGTGGCAACGCCCAGAGACCAGTGGCCGTGGCCTCTCACTCCAGGATTTACAGCCGCCTGAGCGAGAGCGGAACTGGGCTCCGCAGAGCCACACGGGGCATGATTTGGGCCCTAATGATTTCCCCAAAGCAGCCTCAGGAGCCAGTGTGGTTTTTCAGAGAATCTTCCCTCCCCCTGCTTTCCTCTAGTAGCCAGAGAGCGGAGCGGTGTGTGTTTGGGTTGTGTGTGTCTTCCAACCGCAACAAATATTTCATTCAATTTCTCTAACCCCCTTGGCTGTGGTATTTAAACAGCAGGCGTGGTCCTGGCACTCCTCGCCAAAACCAACACTCGCTTCAGACCAGATAACCCTGCAAGCAAACAAGCCACCGAGGCCATGCCAAGCTGCAGCGGAAACCTGATGGGGCAGCTGCCAGGGGGCAAAGAGGGGCAGAATCCACCTGAGCCTGCCTGGGGATGGGATTGGGGGAGAGTGACCAGATAGCAAGTGTGACAAATTGGGACCTGTTTTTTGGGGGGGAGAGGGGGAAATTGGGACACTTCTTTTGTGGGGGTACAGTTGCTTATGTAAGACCAAGCCCCTAATATCGGGACTGTCAAGATACCGTAGACCAGGGCCCGAGAGGAGGCAGAAGCAGAACAGGGACATAACTGGGTGCTGGACAAGGCAGTTGAAGAGCTGGTGTGTTTTCAAGAGCTCCTCAAAGCAAGTGTTGCAAAACAAAAAGTGAAAATGAAACCTCGTTGTAGGTGTGGAGGAGTCTGGCGTTTCGGGCAGAACCTTATTGTGATTGTTAATAATCATTTCTTATTAACTAGCGCTGGTTGACATGTTTTGGTCAAAAAGTTGGAGGCTTTTTACATTGAAAATGGCTTTTCCATCACGCCAACCGTTGTGGATTTTTGCATTTTGTTTGAATTTGTGTGTTTTTTTCCATGACAATTTTCAAAATGAATATTTGTGTTTCGTTAAAAAAAATGTCGTTTTAGGTTTTATATTTCAAGGTGGTTTTGTTCTCTGCCCCCTCCCTCCTTTGTTTCTCCTTGTTTTGATTCCCACCCACCCCCTCCCCCGAAAAAGAGCAGGGGAATAAAAGGGAGAAAAAGTGGAGAAACCATCTTCCAACACCTGGGTTTTTTTAAAGTCCAATCTGCAACTAAACACATTTTACTTTATTTCATTTCAAGCTTTTGTAATCAAAGAAATGAAAAGCCCGGGGACAGAAGCTGAGTGAGATGGCAGCCATGACATTCTTTTTAAATTGGTCACAGAAATGGAATTCTATTTTGGGCCAAACGGCTTAATGATGATGACCAATCAGTGTGTCCCATGCGTTTGTGGTCACGCCCAGAGCGCCCCCCCGCTGTACATGGCGAGACACTGCCTGCCCCGATGAGCTCACAGTCTAAGGACGGACAGACAGCCAAACAGGCCAGAGAAGAGGGATTCTCTATCCCAGCCACCCAGACAGCCCAGCAGAAGCAGGAGGTGAAGGTGAAGAGCAGCAGGGCTCTGCAGGTGAAGTCACTTTCAGAGCTTTCCATTGCAACCTGGAAGCAATGGTGCAAAGCAGGTAGCTGAGATCAAATCAAGGTATTGCCAGTCCCCAGCATGGCCACACGCCCCACGCAGATCGCTCGCTCTGAACACAGATTTTTTTCTTTTTGATCAAGTTCAAAACCTGTGTGCCTCAAATGATGTCACTGAGGCACATTGCCAGCAGAGCGTGAAGTGTATTGGGGGATATTTATAAACCCTGCCAGGCTTGTTCCTTCCCAGGTGTTTGCAGAAGTTGCACCTACCGTCACCAAGTTAAACACCCGGCACAGATTAGATCTGGGGAGTCCCAGACCATGCAAACAAGACGCTTGGCTGGAGCAAATCTCCCAGGACCACTCCTGAGACAGGGGAGTTAGAGAAAGTGGAAACAGGTTCCTTATCTGGATGTTATCTCTGTCCTGTCCCGAAGCTCTCTTGAGCTTTCTCTGGGGGTTAAAGGAAGAGGCAGGTTTCCAGGAAGAGTATTAACACCGGCATTCCTGGCATTTTCACGCTGACGGATCCCAGGGGCACTATGGCCAACGCTGGTGAGCTCACAATACTCAGTGTTTGCATAAAGCCCCAGAGATAAGTGATGTAGGTGAGAATCTTGGCTTTCATTGTTTTCCAAAAGTAACTTTCCAGGCCTTATAGCTGTGGAGAAAAGCTTCCAAACATGACTCATGTGTGAGCCAACAGGTCAGAGATCAGCAGACAGAAAGAATAGATAGTCTTTACAAAATCTCATGATTTTGAGGCTAATCTCAGGATTTCTGACCATTTGGGGTTGGTGGTACTGCCTGGGACCAATGCTACGCTCAGCGAGGAATGCAGCCCCCGCCCCAGGGATGAATGTGGTTGCTTTTTCACAGTCCCAGGCAAACCCATAGAACAGCTGTAAGAGACCTACCCACTTCAGGGGAGGTGGTAGGTGAATGGTCTAAACTGCAACCTGGCCAGGCTGCTGGGACTGACGCCGCTTCTCTGGTAGGAGTGATTTCATGGGGATGATCTCGCATTGGCACCTAGAGCCACGGCACACAGAGTATAGTCATGGTGCCTCGGCTCAGGTCCTCAGCTCAGGGAAATCAATGTGGCCCCATTGGAGACAACTAAGCTACACCAATGTACAGCAGCTGAGGATCTGTCCCAGTCCATTATACTGTATTTTTGACTCTCTGTGTTTTTAATTATTGTTAGAGTGTTTCTATCACAAATAAACAAGTCATGGTCCTTATCTGACCCCATCACTTCAGCATGTGAGCACCTCACAATCTTCAGTGTATTTATCCTCACTCAGGTTTCAGAGTAGCAGCCGTGTTAGTCTGTATTCGCAAAAAGAACAGGAGGACTTGTGGCACCTTAGAGACTAACCAATGTATTTGAGCATAAGCTTTCGTGAGCTACAGCTCACTTCATCGGATGCATTCCATTCATCAGAATGCATCCGATGAAGTGAGCTGTAGCTCACGAAAGCTTATGCTCAGATAAGTTGGTTAGCCTCTAAGGTGCCACAAGTCCTCCTTTTCTTTATCCTCACTCACTGAGTCCTGTGAAGCAGGGTGGTGTTATTATCCTCCTTGTACAGATAGGAGCTGAGAAACATGGAGTCTGTGGCAAAGCAGGGAATTGAACTCAGGTCTAGAGGGGAAGTGACGACAGCTAAAAAACACAAAATAAATTAATGTAGCAAATAAAAGAAAGGGGAAATTGACAGTAATGAATGTAAATCAGATGCTAGGAATTGTAGAACATTGATAAAGGAAGCAAAAGAACACAACCAGAACTCTATGGTCAGCAGAGTTAAGGAAAGTAAGAATGAGATTTTTTAAATATATTTTGGAAGAATCCTGACAACAGTATTGGTCCATTTCTAGATGGAAATGGTAAAATTAGCGATACCAATGCAGGAAAGGCAGAAGTGTCCAATAAATATTTCTGTTCTGTATTTGGGAAAAACACAATGTAGTCATATCATATAATAACACTCTTTTCATTCATTAATATCTCTGGGGGATGTTAAATAGAAGCTACTAAAGTTAGACATTTTTAAAATCAGCAGGTCCAGATAACTTGCACCCATGAGTTTTAAAAGAGCTGACTGAAGAGGTTGCTGGAATATTGATGTTGATTTTGAATACATCTTGGCACACTGGGGAAGTTCCAGAAGACTGGAAGAAAGTTAATGTTGGGTAAATGGCAGGGCGTGAGTAATTACAGGCCTGTCATTCTGACATCAATTCTGGGCAAGATAATGGAGCAGCTGACGTGGACTCAATTAATACAGAATTACAGGAGGGTAATGTCATTAATCTCAATCCACATGGATTTATGGGAAATTGATCCTGTCAAACTAACTTGGTATCTTTTTTGGTGAGATAACAAGTTTGGTTGAGAAAGGTAGCGGTGCTGATGTAATAGACTCAGACTTCCGTCAGGTGTTTGATTTGATACCATGCAACGGCTTGATTAAAACCGCGCACGATATAAACTTGCCACGCTCCGCATTCAATGGATTCAGACCAGCAACCTGATAGCTCTCAAAATGAGCAGGTGCCTTTCCAGTGCACCCCCCCCGCTGGGATTTCGTCTTGGCCCTACGCTGCTACACGCTTTTATCAGTCACCCGGAAGAAAAATCACTGATCAGGTTTGCAGATGGCGCAAAACCTGGGGGAGTGGGAACCGGAGAAGGGGCCGGGTCGGTGACCCAGAGCGATCTGGATCCTCGGCAAGCTGGGCTCAGGCAAATGTCACGTGTTTTAATATGGCTACATATATATTGGCTATATGTCACGTGTTTTAATATGGCTATATATAATATGTGCATGCCGTACGTACAGGAGGGGAAGCAGTAACTCTGAAAAAGATTTGGGGGTTGGGGCGGACAATCCGCAGAACAGGAGCTCCCCGTGGGAGGCTGTGGCCCAAAGCGCTGATGCGACCCTGGGCTGCATAACAGGGGAATCTCGGGGAGGATCAGAGAGGTTATTCTATCTCTGTATCTGGCCCGTCTGCGACTGCTGCTGGGATCCTGTGTCCAGGGCTGGCGCCCACAGTTCCAAAAGGAGGTGGATAAATGTGGGAGGGGTCAGAGAAGAGCCTTGAAAATGATTAAAGGATTAGAAAACCTGCCTCACAGTGATCACCTCAAAGAACTCCGTCTATCTAGTTTAACAAAGAGAAGGTTAAGGGGTGATGTCTGTACACCCCCACATGGGGTTCAGATAGCTGATAATCCAGCGGAGGAAGGTCTAGCACGAGCCCATGGCTGGAAGCTGAAGCCAGACAAATTCAGACTGGGAATAGGGCATCGGTTTTTCACAATGAGGGTCATTAACCCTGGGACCATTTGTAACTACAAGGCTGGATATTTCTCTAACAGCTCTGCTTGGGGTGGGGGGTGCAGGGGTGCAGGTCTCTGGCCTGTGCTATGCAGGAGGTCAGACCAGCTGATCACCACAGTCCCTTCTGGCCTTGGGATCTATGAGCCCTGGGTTGGTGCCCTACCCACTGGGCAACCCCTTCTCACTGAAAGGAACCTAAATATTCCAGCTGTTTGGCGGCTGGGTCTGTGCCCCAGCCAGCATGGCACTGCAGGAGGAACCCCCGGTGGGGCTGGGAATAAGCAAAGGTAGGAGGGCAAGATCATAGCATTTCACCTCCCTAAGAGGCAGCCTGGCTTAGTGGGTAAAGCGCAGACCTGGGCAGTCACCCAGCAGGTCAGTGGCAGAGCCCAGAAGCAAAGCCAGAGCTCCTGGACCCCAGTCCTGTGCTCTGGCCACTGGGCCACACTATTTCTCCATTTGCTCACACTGGGGGGGGAGGGCCTTTGGCTCAGGGTTTGGGCTTGGGCCCCTGCCCGTTCTGATCGCTTGGGGCCTGAAATACGGACCGTGATAAAGCATGAGAGATGCAGCAATGCCGGGCCACAAGACAGCAGCTGCGGTGGGACACTTCCCGTGCGGTGTCAGCACCCCTTTGCATCTGGCTCAGAACCCAGCCGGGGGGGAAGGGCCTTTCCCGAGCCCGTGCTTGTCCCCGTGCTGCATGCAGGGATCTCAGCCCAGCATCGTGGACAGACACAGGCCGAGATGCTGGGCCAGGGCTCCTGCAAAGCCCCAGCTAGCCCAGAGAGCACGGCTGGTGGCTAGCGCAGTATCCAGCCAGCCACGTTCTCATCCCGCACCCATCCCCGTGGTACTGGTGCACACTGCGTCCTAAATGTGCAACCCATCCTGGCCTGGCTGGCCCAGCAGGGCCTGCGTCCTCACCCTGCGGCGTCAGTGTTCAGTGGTAACCACGGCAGCCAAGGGTCCTGGTGTCCCTGTGCCCAAGACCCCTCTGGGTACGGGCCAGGCTCCTCCTTGCCCAGCCTGTGGCAGGACGTCCCCGCGTGCCTTGCCCCGTGTGTGCTGCATGTGCCCCGGCCAGCCTGGCGCTGTATGGAAGGGCTGCCCTTGTTCCAAAGCTCACTCCTGGCAGTCAGGGAGTGCCATAAGACAGGTCACAGTGTAGCTGGGTCGTTGTCAGAGTGTAGCCGGGGTGCAGGTAAGTCAGGTGAGCGCCATGGCAATGGGTCAGGGTGTAGCTGGGGTGTAGCAGGGTCAGGTGAGTGCCTAGGCAATGGGTCGGGGTGCAGCTGGGGTGTAGCAGGGTCAGGTGAGCGCCAGGCAATGGGTCGGGGTGCAGCTGGGGTGTAGCAGGGTCAGGTGAGCGCCATGGCAATGGGTCGGGGTGTAGCTGGGGTATAGCAGGGTCAGGTGAGCGCCAGGCAATGGGTCGGGGTGTAGCTGGGGTGTAGCAGGGTCAGGTGAGCGCCATGGCAATGGGTCGGGGTGCAGCTGGGGTGTAGCTGAGTCAGGGGGAGCGCCGTGGCAATGGGTCGGGGTGTAGCTGGGGTGTAGCAGGGTCAGGTGAGTGCCTAGGCAATGGGTCGGGGTGCAGCTGGGGTGTAGCAGGGTCAGGTGAGCGCCAGGCAATGGGTCGGGGTGCAGCTGGGGTGTAGCAGGGTCAGGTGAGCGCCATGGCAATGGGTCGGGGTGTAGCTGGGGTATAGCAGGGTCAGGTGAGCGCCAGGCAATGGGTCGGGGTGTAGCTGGGGTGTAGCAGGGTCAGGTGAGCGCCATGGCAATGGGTCGGGGTGCAGCTGGGGTGTAGCTGAGTCAGGGGGAGCGCCGTGGCAATGGGTCGGGGTGTAGCTGAGTCAGGGGGAGCGCCGTGGCAATGGGTCGGGGTGTAGCTGAGTCAGGGGGAGCGCCGTGGCAATGGGTCGGGGTGCAGCTGAGTCAGGGGGAGCGCCATGGCAATGGGTCAGGGTGTAGCTGGGGTATAGCAGGGTCAGGTGAGCGCCTAGGCAATGGGTTGGGGTGCAGCTGGGGTGTAGCAGGGTCAGGCGAGCGCCATGGTAATGGGTCGGGGTGCAGCTGAGTCAGGGGGAGCGCCATTGCAATGGGTCAGGGTGTAGCTGGGGTATAGCAGGGTCAGGTGAGCGCCAGGCAATGGGTCGGGGTGTAGCTGGGGTGTAGCAGGGTCAGGTGAGCGCCATGGCAATGGGTCGGGGTGTAGCTGGGGTGTAGCAGGGTCAGGTGAGCGCCAGGCAATGGGTCGGGGTGTAGCTGGGGTGTAGCAGGGTCAGGTGAGCGCCAGGCAATGGGTCGGGGTGCAGCTGGGGTGTAGCTGAGTCAGGGGGAGCGCCGTGGCAATGGGTCGGGGTGCAGCTGGGGTGTAGCAGGGTCAGGTGAGCGCCTAGGCAATGGGTTGGGGTGCAGCTGGGGTGTAGCAGGGTCAGGCGAGCGCCATGGTAATGGGTCGGGGTGCAGCTGAGTCAGGGGGAGCGCCATTGCAATGGGTCAGGGTGTAGCTGGGGTATAGCAGGGTCAGGTGAGCGCCAGGCAATGGGTCGGGGTGTAGCTGGGGTGTAGCAGGGTCAGGTGAGCGCCATGGCAATGGGTCGGGGTGCAGCTGAGTCAGGGGGAGCGCCATGGCAATGGGTCGGGGTGTAGCTGGGGTGTAGCAGGGTCAGGTGAGCGCCATGGCAATGGGTCGGGGTGTAGCTGAGTCAGGGGGAGCGCCGTGGCAATGGGTCGGGGTGCAGCTGAGTCAGGGGGGGCGCCGCGGTCTGGATGCGTGCACGGGGGATGGATGAGTCTGGGGCAGGCGGACCGTCGGCAGGTTTGCAGGTAGCACGGTCCCAGGCCCCCAGGGTCCCAGCCCCCCCAGTGCAGACGTCGCTTCCACTAGCAAACATGGCTCTCGCAGCGTCCAGGCCGGCACACAGGGCGCATGCGACTCCGTGCACCGCTCCTGACGCGGCTCCCGGGCCGGCACACAGGCGCACATCTGCCCAGGACACAGCAGCAGGCCCTGGGCTTGTTTTCGGGCCTCCGCCAGGGCAGGCAGCCCCCGTCCTACCCTCACACTTGGGCGGTGTGTAGAAACGGGACAGCACTGCACACGTCCTTCCCCAGCCCTTAGCCCCAAAACGGCTGCTGGTGTGAGCGGAGCAGGGCAATGGCCCAGCACCTAGCCAGCAGCATGTTGCATGCACCAGGACAGGGAGCAACCCCGGTATCGGTCTAGGGGGGTCCTTGGCAGTGTACAGGGATTACTTTAAAACCCACTGCAGGGACAGCCCTGCCTGCTCTCCCGGGTGTGTGTCAGGATCACAGGAGAGCAGCCCTGACTCCAGACAGTGTCCGGAACAGCAGCTCCGTCTTTCCGAATCCACGGTCCTTGCTTGGATCCACCTTTCCTCAACCCCCGAGGCTCCCCAGCTCGTCTGCCCCACGTGCCCGCGAGAAGCCAGCTGGCTTCGTCCATGCCCCCCGGAGCCCAGGCTGAGCCGCTGCTCGCGCTTGTCCCGCATGGAAAGGAAAATAAGGGTCGGATGTTGCCTCCCCAGCTGGGAGAGGAAAATCTTTCCAGCAAAACACATTTTTTCTTCATTACCCAACGGAACCAGCACTGGGCCCCCCACCCCACCCCGCTGCCCTCCTGGTCCCGGCCAGCTGGGTGATTTTCCACCCAGATCAAAGCAAACCAGCAGATTTTTTCAGAGCCCCCTTGTGACCTAGTACCTGCATATCTGTCCCGGCTCGTGCCTCGCTGCTATGGAAAGAGGCAGGAGCCGCTTTCCAGACTGGCTTCCCCTTTCCGAGTCCAGCTGGAAGAGGTGTGGGATGGCTGGGGATGGCTGTCGTGAGGTACTATCAGTTACGTACATTACAGAAGCACCAGTTGGGATCAGGCCCCCACTGCGCTGGGTGCTGCACGGACAAACACGGAGTCTGAGACCACCCTTGCCTCCAAGGGCTGGCAATCTAATTAGACACACACAGAATCATCCTCCCCATGCGACACATGGGGAACTAAGACCCAGGGAGATCAAGTGACATGCCCAGGGACACACAGTGAGCAGTAGCACAGCCAGGAATGGAACTGAAATCCCAGCCAGCGCCTTAGCAATTACATCACCCTTCCTCTCCAGCTTTAGTGGGTACGGCTGGGCTCCCCCACCTCTGCCCACTGCTGGTGTGCCCCTGTGGGCAGATTCTTCTCTGCGGGCCGCCCAGGCCCTGGCCTCTGTGCCCAGGCTGCCATGAGGGGGACCCCTGTGCTGTTGTTCTGTGACGCGTGTACCGGCTCACGGGGAAGGGGATAGAGACTCACCAAACTCATTTTGCACAGGGCCATTGGCCAGCTCCTGGGCGTGTCTCCTACAGGTGCTGCAAACCGCAGCCGGCACCGTTTCGGAGCCCAGGGCAGAGCTTGGCTCCGATGTCAGGCCACCGGCTCTCAGGGCAGGCCGCTGGACCAGGCTTGCCGGCTGTAGTTACAGCTCACGCAGTCCTGCCACACCGCACAGCTGGTGTATTCTGGGAAATGGTGTCAGACAGCCCGGCGGGTGGCCAGGCGCGGGGAGGACTGTGCGTGTCTGTCCCGCCAACCAATGCCCTTTGAGACGAGACCGGAGAGGAACTCATCACCCAGACATGGCTCTGGGCCCCTCTGGACTGCAGAAGGGCTGTGTGCAAGCCACGTTGTGAACGGACAGGAACCATCGCCCCGAAACTGGGCTCCCATCTCCCTGTGCCGCGCCCCCCGCCCCACTCCGGCAGTGTTGGGAGCCAGTCACTACGCCCCCATCACCTGGTCCCCTGCCCCTTGGCACAGGGAGTGTGGCTGGGGGACGGGGAGCCCCCGGTTTCTGGAGGAGGGGAGAACTGGGGCCTGGCTGGAGGACACTTCAAAGGGCCTGTGGGGCACGGCTGGCAAACAGCCAGCGCTTCCCAGCCCTCCTCATGGCTCTGTCTGTAAAGGCTTGGGGCAAGTCAGGGCTGTTAGGGGCCTTAATGGAGAGCCATTGTCTGGCTGCTGCGGCTGTGTGATCTCCCTGTGGGGAGCGAGGCGCTGATGGCCTGCTGAGGAGTAGGGGGCCCTTTCCCAGGGACACCTGGCTTGTCCCAGGAGAGACAGGCATGCCTGCTATGGAGAGCAGCTACCTGGCTGCTGCCCGGTGCTCCAGGGATGGGATCTGAGGCCAGGCACTCCCCCGTGGACAGCGGGTGCTTCAGCTGGGATCAAGGGGAACCCAGGAATAATGGACAGAGCCCAGCCTGGCCCCATGCCCCAACCCGAGCTCCGGAGGAGCCTGGATCCAGGTAGCCACTCAGGACGGTCCCCGTCCTCCTCCTGCTGCATGCTGCAAGCAACTCTTCCGACCCTGCCCCGCCGGGTGTGCCACGCTGCCAGCCTGAGCTCGGGCAGCGTCCGATCTCTCTACCCCCGGCTGGGGAACGCCTCGCCCGCTCCGTGCCCATGTCCACGCTGCACCAGCTCTGGGCTTAAGCAACCCAGCCAGCGAGCGGGAGCAGTGGAGGACC
This sequence comes from Eretmochelys imbricata, assembly GCF_965152235.1. Taxonomy (NCBI): domain Eukaryota; kingdom Metazoa; phylum Chordata; order Testudines; family Cheloniidae; genus Eretmochelys; species Eretmochelys imbricata. The sequence continues at coordinate 106,545,014 of NC_135579.1, forward strand.
TCTGGCCCAGGGAGGGCAACCCGCCCCGCAGCCTGCCCGCTCTCGCCAGGCATCTCTGCTGACCTGGGAAGCAGTGACCCACCCAGCAGGTGCCCGACAGCTGCTGGGGTGTCATGGCTGCCACCCCAGAACCAGCGCATCATGGAGGCCATGGCCCAGAAGCCCCCTCGGCTCTCCCAAGGGCGCTGGGATGTGCTGTGCCCCCCTGCGGCGGGGACCCTTCCCCTCCAGGCTGACAGCAGGAGTGGAGCTGAGGCTGGACCAGCTACCCCCCCGCCCCGCCATCCACAAAATTGAGTATCTTCCCCCTCTTAGTGCTGGCAGCAGGCGCGGGTTGGGCGTATTTGCCCCCCCCAAGCCCTGGAGGGGCCCCACAGGATGAGAGGGGAGCTGGCTCGCCGTGGTCCATGCCAGTCCTGGGCTTCTGTGGGGCTAATGACGGGGCCCCTTATCACCAGCCAGGCCTGGGGCCTCTGTCACCCCCGGAGCTGGGCCAAGAACCCCTCACTCATTCGAGACACAGCTGCCTTCTGCGGCTTCCTGGCCACAGCACCAACCAAGGTCCTGGCAAACAGCCTGGCTTGGCCCCCCTCACGCAACCTGGCCTGGGCCCCCTGCACCCACCTGGCCCCCCTCAAACGGCCTGGCCTCTGGTGACTTTCACTGTTCCTTTCCCAGTAGCGGGTGCCCAGGAAGGCGACAGCCCAAGTGCTCAGGCCAGTGCTGATTCCGCCCTGCCAATGACACATCCCAGCCAATTAATATCCTGGGCCTGTTGCTTTAATCAGAGGCTTCCCTCAGCCGGGCCTAATGAAGGGGAAAATCATCATCACCAATAATAACCCGGATTTCACAGTCCCTGCAGCCCGGGAGCTGGGAGAAGGGAGTTACACACCCAGGGCTGCAAGCAGGATCGGAGGCTGCCTTGCAATCACGTGCGCGTGCAAGCGAGAGAGAGTTCAGGGTGGCATTCTGTGCGTGTCCCCGGTGTGCGTGCGGACGCGTGCGGCTACGACTGTGATCCGGTGCTCCCCACCCTCGCAGGCTGGCTGCTTAGCCCGAAGCCCCTCAGGCCAGGAAACCCCCTTGCTGTTCTGTGTTTGTACAGTGCCTAGCGCAGTGGGGTTCTGGGCTGTGACTGGGGCACCTCAGCACTACAGTAGTACAGCTAATTAATAATAATAATGAATAACTTCCCCCAGATGAGCTCTTGACTGGATTGTCCAGAGCTCTGTGGACTCTGCTGTGAAAAGGGACCATCTCCTTGGCCTACCCTAGGCAGTGGCCTACCCGACAGGGTGGGCTGACTGGCACCCAGGCAGGGCAGGGCTTCTGAGCCTGGCAACCCCGTCTCCAGGGACAAAGCGTTCCTGCCCCCCTGGCATTTCCTCTGGGGATGTGACAGATCTCAGCACTAGCCCTGCTGCCCCTCTGCAGCAACGGGCGCATGTGTTTCCAGAAGGCTGGGCTCAGCAGGGTCTCGGTGTGCGGGCAGGGAAGAGACGGCGTTTCTGTGCTTTAGATCATAATGCAATTTTCAACCCCCGACAACCGCACCCCGTTGCCTTTCGTGGCCCCTGCTGGGGTCTGCACCTGCTACAGTCGTTCCCTTCTGGGCCCCAGGTCCATCCACCCTGGCTGGCAGTGAACAGAGGCTGCAGCTACCCAGAGGCTGCGTGCTGGCCTGCGACAGAAGCTAAGGCTGGTCTCTGGTTAAGCCAGGGCTGCGGCTCAAGAGGTCTGCTCAGAGCTCTGCCACTGCCTCTCTGAGTGGCCCTGGGCAAGTCCCCTAACCAAACGGGGCCGCAGAGAGTCCAGCCAAGGATGGTGGTAGAAGCAGATAGACAGATCTATCCAGCTAGGCACCTGCTGGCTCAGCTCTAGGCCTGGCTTCCCCAGAATGGGCACCACTGTACTACAGCGCGTGTTTTAATCGGTTTAGTTAAACTGGTGCAAACTGGGCACTTTGCAATCGTGTCAGCCCTGGCTCATATCAGTCCGGCACGTTTTGGGGAGCTGGGGCCGTGGGACTCGAGTGCTGCTTTGAACTAAACAGCTCTAGGCCAGGTTTCCACTGACCGAAGAGCTTCCATACAGGGGTAGCACTGATTTAGCAAGAGCAGTTCGGGCCCTGGGTCAGGACAAAGCAGCGTGACTCTCCCGCACAGGCCAGGCCCGGAGACTAAGGAAGGGGGCAGCCCCACGGGGCGAGCACACTCATCCCAAGTGCCACCGTCCTGGAAACATCTAGGGGTCCTCCCAGGGCACAGGTAACCCCTCCCCAAGAGCCGCTAGCCAGGGCAATGCGAGACTTCTTCCATCAGCCTGGCGCTGTCTGCACAGGGGTGAGGTCGGCTTAACTACCTCGCTTGGGGGAAGGGTTCAGGCCTGCACAGACCCCGTTCCTGAGCCCAGTTCTCCACGCCCGCTACGAGCACAGTTCTGTCGACTGAGGCCGGCTCTCCACTAGAACACTCGGTCGGGTCAACTGCGTCCCTCAGGGATCTGAAAAATCCATACCTGGTTGGGGCTGTGAAACCAACCGCAGTCCCCATGTAGACAGGGCCAGTCTTTCGAGTGGGTGGATTACCTACACCAAGGAGACCCCCCCCTTGGAAACAGGGCTGTGTCTTTTCAGAGCCCTTGTATGGCTTTAGGGGGAATCTCCCTTGCTGTAGTTTGGCCTTTGGTGCAGTTTGGTCCATTTCAAAGGCAAAAAAAAAAGTGCCCATTAGGAACGTAGTTTTAAACGCGCCCCCAGGGCGGAAGCCATCTCTGAGCTGGAGACTTTGATCTGTATCCCCGCCAGTGGGAAATTAACACAATTGACCCGTAGTGAAGGATAAAGATCTCAGTGGAAGGACAGAAACACAGGCCTGGGGAGCAGAGACAAGATTTCATTCCCCTTTCTGAGCTCACATTCCTTAATGACCCAATTCTCTCAATGAAGGGGTTTATTGGGTGGAATTCAAACAATGCTGATGTCCAGCTCTTGAGAGATCAATGAACATTTTAAGGAGCCACTCGCACCTCATGGAAACCTTTTTGCAGCGAGACAATTGTTTCTCCAGGCCCTGATGTGAGGGTTCTTTCTCCCCAGCAAGTTCACAACTACACCAGCTATTTGCATAGAAAATGGGATTTGTGCTCCTTAGCAGTTCATCTGCTCCCCTAGGTCTCTGGCTGCTGGAGTGTGAATTCTCTCCTTGCGAGATGCTAACCCTGATAACAACCGAGCCTGGGACAGGAATGGGAAATGAAGAAACCTTCGAGCGGGAGTTCGGCCGCAGCTCAAAGTTGTGAACGAAACCTAACTCGTTCCCTGATTTTACGGGGTGGGAGGAGAGGATCCACAATGCACAGCCAGTTACTTTGGGTGCAAGGTGACCCTTCCTGTGCAGGGCAGAGAGCTCAGTGCCAAGCACTAGGCATGGCCAAGAGAATCAATCCGAAGGGAAACTGAGCGGAAACAGAAAGGGAAACTCACCAGGTTTCGTGCAGGCAGCTGGACTGTGGAAGGGGGAAGGGCAGTGAGAGGGTAACACTCGCCTCCTCTCCAGTGTCACTAGCCACATGGGAAAGGATGAATCTTTCCAAGGGGTCAGATTCTGGTTTCAGTTACACTAGTGCAAAGCCAGACCAACCCCACCGAATCAGTGCAGTGGCTCCAGATTTACACAGGTGGAACTGAAGGCAGAATTTGGCCCACCTTTTTAACTTCTGTGCCCATTTAAACAACAGAGCTCCTGGGTCCAGCTCTTCAAAGGTATTCAGGGGCCTAACTCCCATAGGCATGTGAGGAGCTGGGCCAGGGCTCCTGGAAGCAGGATCAGCCACGCTAACATGCTATCTCTGGCGCTGGAGACACAGGTTGCTTCTCCAGGTATGTTGCATGACTCACTGGGCAGCACTGCATCCCCCCTCCCACCCCAGTAGTCTTCCTGCCAGCCCCAGTGTGGCTGCTGCTAATGGCCTCCCCTCCTGTGTGCCAGAATCCCTGCTCATTACCCAGCGAGAACTGGAAGGGAAGGGGGAGCTGAGGCCTGGCTCTGTTTTTGCGCAAGGTCTGCTAGAGATACTGCTGCTATTTCACACTACCCCGCCCTTTTTCTAATGCAGCCCCAGTAACTGTTGCTCTGGCCTCCTGCAGCAGGGAGTTCCAGAGGTTACCTACATGAAGTATCAACATGTTTCAGTTTGCTGCCGTTCACAGCAAGAGAGCAAGGTCCTTGAGAGCCTCTGCATTAGACGCCTCAGAATCTCATGGCTTTTAATGACCCTTCTCCTCTCCAAACCAAGGGCCTGGTGCGACCAGGACTTGAGTGCTCAGTCGGTCAAACACTCAGCACCTTGCAGAGTTGGCACCCACACAATCCTGGATTTCACAGTTTCTCATCCTGGCCATATTTCTAACCAACTTCTCTGCACTTCTGTGGTCACATTCCAGGCTCAGCTGCTCCCGGCCACGCCGTGTCATTGTTCGGTGCAGTGTCCTGACAATATGTTCTGTGTTGTCATTATTTTATCCTGTTCTATTACACCCGAGCAACCCAGTGGCTTCATTAATGGTTGCAGTTTCCTACCCAACCACTGCATCCAGTGCTCTGAGCTTTGTGTGCTGCTGGGACTCCGGCAGATGCCCTGGGAACGGTGCACAGCAAAACTCAGGTCAGCCCTGATCTGCCTGCACAGGGGTAAGAGGCGAGGGCAAGGAGAAAGCCTGCCAACATGCTGCAGAGGTACAAACAGCCTCCACCAACACCTACCCATTAGGAGAGGAAACAACAGGGGGAGCTGGCAGCCATGGCAGGGGCTGCTTGCAACCAGCATGAGTAATGTTCCTCGTTCATAACAACGTCCAAAAGGAAACTCACTGCAGCAGGCCTGGCCCGGATTTCACGGTGCAGCAGGGAATGGACAATCCAGTTCCCCTTTGCAAACTGTGCCCAGGGAAGGGGCAGTGAGGCTGGAAGATGGGGAGACAGAGTAGCCTCTCCGTCAGGCAGGAGAGGGAGTGACGCGTCCGCTTTCCTGTAACAGTTGGCGAGGCAGCATCCTGACGGCGAAGGAAGGATGGGCCTGGAGTCGGAGAGGAGCAAATGGGGTCAGCCCAAGGCGGGACGACTTCAGGATCTCCAGGCCCAGGGACACATCAGCAGGTTGGCCGGGGGTGCGACCCGGCTGCAACACCTGCCAATCCCTGTGCTGCCAGCTGGGAGTTCTCCAGTCCCAGCAAGGACACTTCGCGGCGTGGCCACGGCACTGTATCCCCAAGTCCTTTGCCTCCAAGGCCACGTCTGCACTAGGGACGTTACCTCGGGTTCATTAGCTGCCCAATGACTGTCTGCACTGACTTGTCCACACCAGACTGTCACAGCACTCCCCTTAGCACGCGTGAGCGCCCCCTGCCCACGTCACACCCTCCAGCCTAGGAGAGCCACGGCCTGCCCCACCTGGCCAGAGATCCCATGGCCCCCTGGGGGGTCATGGGGCGTGGGAACTGCTGCCCTGGGACATGCGACACCCACAAAGGGTTAATTGCCTCCCAGGGGATCATGGATCAGCCAATGGCAGCTTGTTCTAATGATGTATGCTTCTAAGCAGTGTTCCCATTGGTGGATTGTGCTACAATTGATTGTCTCAGGCTCAGTGGGTGGGGTTCTGAGCTGGCTCCGCCCCCTCCGGGTGAAATGCACGGCAGAGCCCCGCCCCTGGGCGGGGTTAATCTGGCATCGCAAATGTGGGTGTGTGCCTGGTTTGCACGTGGCCTCTGACGTCCCAGTGAATGCTGGTCATGCCGGTGGCTGTTTGACGCGGATGCGGGCGTGCACGGTGCACCGGCAACATGCAGCCCTGGACGTCCTGCGGCAGCGTGCCTGGTCACACCAGGGAAGGGCAGCGCTCTGGGGGCAGCGTCTGGCACGGTCGAGGCACTAGCCAGGGGGCCATGCTGGCCCCGGGGATGTTAGCCGAGGTGTGAGAACAGAGGCCATGCCTGCCCTCGCCTGCCCCGCCTGCCCATTTCTCCCCTCTGGTCTCAGCAGGGGCTGCGGCCTGCGAGGCTGGCCAGGGTTCATGCTCGGTGCAGCTCAGAGCGTGGCTCCCCGTCCTCCTGCTGGGCTGGTTCTCGGGGCCCGGCACACGCTGCGGGGCTGATGCGCTGCTCTGGGCCCGCGAGGCTGGCTGCGGGGTTTCCCTGGAGGAATGTTCCAAAGCGGGGCAGGGCTGCAGGGAGCGGGGTGCCACCCTCTGGCAGACCCAGGTCTGGACACTCCCTTCTGCTTCCCATGGGTCATGCCGGTTTGGGTGAGCTGCTCGCATGTGTGTGGATTCCTCCCCTTTCCCTGTTGACCCCATATGGGCCCCAGCCCAGCAGCTGCTCCTGGCCCATGCCATGGGGATGGTGGGTTCAAGGGGAATTGGCACCCCTGTCCTTCTATCTGTCCGTCGCTGTGGGCTCTAGGCATTGTCTGTAGGTTACAGACGACAGGACCGGGCGTCTCTTTGGATGGGGCAATGAAATTCTCCATCTTGCTCTTTTGCTCCTATGGGACCAGCCTTGTAGAGACGCTTGGACCCTCTGTCTGGGGGCAGCCGGCCCCTGCCAGCCCAAGGCCGGGACAGGGGTGTCTGGTGCAGCATTCCCCAGCATTCCAGGGCGCGCTGGGCTGAATTGTGTGCTCTGGGGCCTCCTGCCCGGAGCAGGCCCCTGCCCTGAGTCCCACGCCCTGGTGCACCCGGAGAAGGCCCTGCATCCGGCTCACTGGATCTCACAGCTGCACGGAGCGGGGAGGCTCCAGGCGGTGCAATGGCGCTCTGGGTGCTCCGGGAGAGTGCAGGGCGGCTGCCAGGCCAGGCGGTGACTCAAGCCCCAATCTGACAGAACAGGTCTGGGGCTGGGGCGCTCACCTGCCCCCGCACGTGATCGGAGCAGCTCCTGCCCAGTCACTGCCTTCCCCAGCCTGCAGATCCAGTGCCCGGCCCAGCCAGAGCCAGAACCAGGGCCTGGTGCTGGCCAGGGTGCAGGGGAAAGGGGCCGGCAGACCATGGAAAGGGGGTCCTGTGTGTAAGCCCAGAGCAGAGGCTGGACGAGAGGGCCCCGCTCTGGGGGGAAGGGCCCCCTAGCTTGCAGCACTCCCTATGCAGCTGCGGTCTCCTGCAGACCAGGGCCCCAGGGGCTGGGTGATCCCTGCGCAGCTTCCTTGGGGGTGAGCTCCTGGCACAGACTGGAGAGCTGTCCATGGGGCCTAGAGGGGACAGCACACGGGGAGCACACGCATGTGCCAGGCATGTCCAGGGAGCATGTTGAAGCAGCTGGCGGGGCAGGTGGGTAGTTTTGCTTCAGAGGGAGGGAAGTGAGGACTCTGGGTGAGTCTCTGGGGCAGTGCACCTGCCTGGCTCACCCCATTCCCTGCCCCTGGGCTCTTCCCTGTCTGGTCCCGGGCAGTGCCAGGGAGATCCCCTTCAGGAACAACCCCTCCCCTCCAGTCCCTGCTCTGCTTTGCCAGCCTGCACAGCCAGTCCTGCCACGCCACCTGCTCCGGGCGAGCCCCTTGCCCCGTGCCTAGGCTGTGGGGATGGGAGAGGGCAGTTTTCATTCCCTCAGACCTCCTCACCAGAGTCCTCAATCAGACTCCTCCCCGTGAGCCCCAGGCAAGGCACAAGTGTGTCTCCTGGGACCAGCAAGGGCTCTTCCATTCGAGCAAGCTGGCCCTTGGGAGCCCTGGGTTCAGTTCTGGGGTTCCTGAGGATATCACCCGAAGGCAGGTTCTCCTGGCTCGTCTCTGACCCCTCTCCAATTATCACCATCCTTCCTGAACCGTGGGCACCAGGACTGGGCACAGGATTCCAGCAGTGGTTGCATCGGTGCCAAACCCAGAGGACAAGAACGTCTCTGCTCCTACTCGAGATTCCCCTGTTTATGCACCCCAGGGTCCCATTAGCTCTTCTGGCCACAGCATCCCACTGGGAGCTCATGTTCTGGCCACCATGACCCCCAAATCGTTTTCAGAGTCACTGCTTCCCAAGTGAGAGCCCCCCATCCTATGAGAATGGCTGGCACGCTCTGTTCCTGGATGGATACATTTACATGCAGCCCTATCAAAACGCAGGCTGTTTGCTTGCGCCCAGCTTACAAAGTGATCCAGGTGGTTCTGTATCAATGACCTGTTCACTATTTACCTCTCCCCCAGTCTTGGTCTCCTTGCCAAACTGGCTTGGTAATTAATTATTATTATTCATTGTTTATATTACTATAGCACCTACGAGTCCCAGTCCCGGCCCAGGACCCTGCGGTGCTAGGCCCTGTACAAACACGGAACAAGTAACGATTTAATCTGTTCTTCCTTTGCAGGGTTCATTGATAGAAATGTTAAATAGTGCAGGGCCAAGAACCGCTCCCCGCTGGAACCGCGCCTGCTCAGGGATGATTCCCTGGGCACAATTATATCACAATTCCAGTTAGCCAGCATTTAATCCATTGCCTGTGCGCCTCCCTCACCTGGTATCAGCCCAGGGTTTAATCAGCATGGTGTGCAGCACCACACCAAACGCCCTGCAGCAGCTTCATCTATTCCATCGCCACTGTTCCCTGTATCGGCCACGCTTGTGATCTCTTCAAACCACAACTTCCAGCAGGGTCTATTTTCCAGAAAGCCCGGCTGGTCTCAAGCCCTCACTTCCTCCTGCCATGGGGGCGCAGCGACTTAGGGGAGTTAGGTGCCCAGCCTGAGTGCCCCATTAATGGACTTAACTGCCATGAATTTATGTAAAAGAGAACTGGATAAATCCATGGAGGTTAAGTCCATTAATGGCTATTAGCCAGGAGGGTAAGGAGCGGTGTCCCTAGCCTCTGTCTGTCAGAGGGTGGAGATGGATGGCAGGAGAGAGATCACTGATCATTACCTGTTCGGTTCACTCCCTCTGGGGCACCTGGCATTGGCCACTGTCGGCAGACAGGAGACTGGGCTGGATGGACCTTTGGTCTGACCCAATATGGCCGTTCTTATGTTCTTATGTGTGTGCATGAACGTGTGTGTACACAAATATACCCATAAGGCACATCCGCCTGGAGTAGACACAGAAATCTCACACACGCGTATTAGGCACGTTGATTACTTTACTTCTGATGCTATAATGACATGTAAGTGTGCACGGATCCACCCTTATGGCACAGGCAGGACTTCAGGGTTCTGTTCCCTGCTTTGCAACTGTTTTACTGGGCTACTGAGGGTAAGTCATGGTCCTGCTCCGTGCCTCAGTTTCCCCACCTGTAAAATGGGGATGAGAAGACTGATCTACTGCAAAGGGTTAATTCAGCACTGTCTGCAAAGCATCAGGTGCTTGGCTAGCGATGGGCATTACTAGTAGCTTTGTAACACGAAGTGCATCAGCTGAAAGACTAATTTCTACGCCAAAGAGGTTAGATTCAAGTGCTGGGGGAAGGTTCCTCCAGTCTCACCCCCTTGGGGCTCTGTGCTGCCCTTGAGGGCCTTGTGACCCCCATGGGGTGCAGAAGCAAAGTCCTTTCCAGAGGGTTGTTTCTTGTCTAGTCTATTCCCCATAATCCCTCTGGGGCCTGTTTGGGGGGAACAACACCTGTGAAGCTGCAGGACAGCGCTGCTCGGTATTGGTAGATGCCAGGTGCAGAGCACAGAGCCCACCAGCACTGGGCCAGCAGCCTTCACAGATCCCCTCTGCTATAAGGGTGATGGTTTTTGTTACATGGGGACCAGATCAAGGAGAGCTTGGCTGAGCCACCAGCCACTGAAACACATGGTACTTATGTGACAGCTGCCCTGGGGGGGACTGACCCAGCGACCTCGAGAGCTGCAAGCCTGTGTCCCTGCAGCCTGAGCTAAAGCAACAGACCCTCCAGCTACCCAACTGGCTCCCATAACAGTCTCGCTTCCTCTGTGGCGCATGCATGGAGGGGGGACGCATAACACATGGTGCAGAGGTCGCATTTGCTCAGCCTCTGAGGGAACGATGCTACCAAGCACTAACAAGGGAACAGATTCTGTGGGTGAAATCCCATCCAGCCCCCCAGGCCAGCTCTGCCCCTCATTTGACGTCCAGGCAGCGAGCAAACGCAGGAACGCGAAGGAGGAGTAGCACCAGCTCCCTTCAGCTGAGCCTGCTTCGCCCAGAGAGACCCCCAGCAAGCACCTGGTCCCCGCAAGGCACGGGCAGGCCAGCACTTGGGTCCTGAACCAAGCCCTAATGTCACGGGGTCAAGGGCAGTGTCGCCTACGCCAGCCCCAGGGATTTACCGTGCGGGACCTGCTGCGGGATCAACTCCGCACCCTCTGCACTGGCCTCCCGCGAGGTGTGCAGCCTGCCAGGGGCCCGGAAGGATTCCCCAGGATCATCTGGCCCTGACTACTACCCCGAGCTGCCCGTGCAGACGGGCACCAAGGGCACTGCAGAGCAGCGGTGACTAGAGAGCTCTGGGAATCAGGCTGAAGCTGCGGGGTGGGGGGCAGGTGGTGCTCTCATCCGTCCCTGGGGTGAAGGGTAGGGCCCCGGGCAGAGACAGACACATCCCGGAGGTGAATGCCTGGCTGTGCGGATGGTGTCACCAGGAGGGCTTCGCTTTCCTTGACCATGGGGAGCTGTTCCAGGAAGAAGGACTGCAGAGCAGAGATGGGGTCACCTATCGAGGAAGTGGAGGAGTATTTGCGGATACAGACTGGCTAGCCGAGTGAGGTGGGCTGTATGCTTGGTTCAACGGGGGCAGGAGACAAAAGCCCACAGGTGAGTCCAAACCATGGTGACCTGGGCGAAGGGTCAGAATCTGGGGGGAACATGGGCAGCAGGGACAAAGGAGAGACAAGAGGAAATACAGAGGGGAAAGCTAATGAACATCTGAGCTGTCTGTACGCTAACGCAAGCAGTGCGGGGAGCAAACAGGAAGAACTAGAAATACTAGTGAATAATCACAATTACAACATAATTGGCATCACAGAAACTTGGTGGGATAATTCACGACAGCTATATGTGTATCGAGGGATACAGCTTGTTCAGGAAAGACAGGCAAGGAGAAAAGGGAGGAGGCACTGCTGAGTTTGAGATAGAAGAGGGAGGAAGCCCTGTTGAAAGTCTCTGGGTTAGGACATGAGGGGTACAAACCAAGGGTGATGCCATGGTCGGAGTCTAGTACAGACCACCTAGCCGGGAAGAAGAGGTGGGTGAGGCTTTTTTTAAACAACTAATAAAATCATCCAAAGCCCAGGACTTGGTGGTGATGGGGGACTTCAACTCCCCAGACTTCTGCTGGGAAAATAACCCAGCAGGGCCCAGATTCTCCAACAAGTTCTTGGAATGCACTGGAGACAGAAGGTGGAGAAAGCAACTAGAGAAGAGGCTATTTTGGCTTTGATTCTGACAAACAGGGAGGAACTAGTTGAGCATTTGAAGGTAGAAGGCAGCTCGGGTGACAGTGGTGATGAAATGGTAGAGTTCATGATTCTAAGGGATGGTAGGAGGGAAAACAGCAGAATAAAGACAATGGATTTCAAGAAGGCAGACTAGCAAACTCAGGGAGTTGGTCGGTAAAATCCCGTGGGAAGGCAGTCTGAGGGGAAAAGAGTTCAGGAGAGTTGGCAGTTTTTTGAAGAGAGATTATGAGGGGCACAAAAGCAGAGTACTCCAGTGCATGGGAAGGAAGAATGGCAAGAAACCACCCTGGCTTAACCAGGGGATCTACAACAACCTGAAACTCAAAAATGCGTCCTACAAAAAGTGGAAACTAGGTCAGATTACAAAGGATGAACATCAAAAACCAACATGAGCATGTAGGGACAAAATTATAAAGGCCACGGCACAAAATGAGCGAGGGACATTAAAGGTAATAAGGAAGCATTCAACAAATACATGAGAAGCAAGAGGAAGACCCAGGGCAAGGTCATAGGAACATAAGAACGGCCATATTGAGTCAGAACAAAGGTCCATCTAGCCCAATATCCTGTCTACCAATAGTGGCCAGTGCCAGGTGCCCCAGAGGGAGTGAACCTAACAGGTAATGATCAGTGATCTCTCTCCTGCCATCCATCTCCACCCTCTGACAGACAGAGGCTAGGGACACCATTCCTTACCCATCCTGGCTAATAGCCATTAATGGACTTAACCTTCATGAATTTATCTAGTTCTCTTTTAAACCCTGTTATAGTCCTAGCCTTCACAACCTCCTCAGGCAAGGAGTTCCACAGGTTGACTGTGAGCTGAGTGCAGAAGAACTTCCTTTGATTTGTTTTAAACCTGCTGCCCATTAATTTCATTTGGTGGCCCCTAGTTCTTATATTATGGGAACAAGTAAATACCTTTTCCTTATTCACTTTCTCCACACCACTCATGATTCTGTAGACCTCGATCATATCCCCCCTTAGTCTCCTCTTTTCCAAGCTGAAAAGTTCTGGCCTCTTTAATCTCTCCTTATATGGGACCCGTTCCAAACCCCTAACCATTTTAGTTGCCCTTTTCTGAACCTTTTCTAATGCCAGTATATCTTTTTTGAGATGAGGGGATCACATCTGTATGCAGTATTCAAGCTGTGGGTGTACCATGGATTTATATAAGGGCAATAAGATATTCTCAGTCTTATTCTCTATCCCCTTTTTTAGTGATTCCTAACATCCTGTTTGCTTTTTTGACTGCTGCTGCACACTGCGTGGACGTCTTCATCACCGATGACACAAAGATCTCTTTCCTGATTAGCTGTAGCTAAATTAGCCCCCATCATATTGTATGTATAGTTGGGGTTATTTTTTCCAATGTGCATTACTTTACATTTATCCACATTAAATTTCATTTGCCATTTTGTTGCCCAGTCACTTAGTTTTGTGAGATCTTTTTGAAGTTCTTCACAGTCTGCTTTGGTCTTAACTATCTTGAGCAGTTTAGTATCATCTGCAAACTTGGCCACCTCATTGTTTACCCCTTTCTCCAGATCATTTATGAAGAAGTTGAATAGGATTGGTCCTAGGACTGACACTTGGGGAACATCACTAGTTACCCCTCTCCATTCTGAAAATTTACCATTTATTCCTACCCTTTGTTCCCTGTCTTTTAACCAGTTCTGAATCTATGAAAGGATCTTCCCTCTTATCCCATGACAACTTAATTTACGTATGAGCCGTTGGTGAGGGACCTTGTCAAAGGCTTTCTGGAAATCTAAGTACACTATGTCCACTGGATCCCCCTTGTCCACGTTTGTTGACCCCCTCAAATAACTCTAATTGATTAGTAAGACATGAACTCCCTTTACAGAAAACCATGTTGACTTTGGAGCAACAGTTTATGTTCTTCTGTATGTCTGACAATTTTATTTTTTACTGTTGTTTCAACTAATTTGCCCGGTACTGACGGTAGACTTACTGGTCTGTAATTGCTACGATCACCTCTACAGCCCTTCTTAAATATTGGCATTACATTAGCTATCTTCCAGTCATTGGGTACAGTAGCTGACAGGTTAAAGGACAAATTATAAACCATAGTTAATAGTTCCTCAATTTCACATTTGAGTTCTTTCAGAACTCTTGGGTGAATGCCGTCTGGTCCCGGTGACTTGTTACTGTTAAGTTCATCAATTAATTTCAAAACCTCCTCTAATGACACTTCAATCTGTGACAATTCCTCAGATTTGTCACCTACAAAGGATGGCTCAGGTTTGGGAATCTCTCTAACATCCTCAGCCAAGAAGACTGAAGCAAAGAATTCATTTAGTTTCTCTGTGATGACTTTATAGTCTTTAAGTGCTCCTTTTGTATCTCGATCGTCCAGGGGCCCCACTGGTTGTTTAGCAGGCTTCCTGCTTCTGATGTACTTAAAAAACATTTTGTTATTACCTTTTGAGTTTTTGGCTAGCTGTTCTTCAAACTCCTTTTTGGCTTTTCTTATTACATTTTTACACTTAATTTGGCAGTGTTTATGCTCCTTTCTATTTACCTCACTAGGATTTGACTTCCACTTTTTAAAAGATGCCTTTTTATCTCTCACTGCTTCTTTTACAGGGTTGTTAAGCCACGGTGGCTCTTTTTTAGTTCCTTTACTGTGTTTTTTAATTTGGGACATACATTTAAGTTGAGCCTCTATTATGGTGTCTTTGAAAAGTGTCCCTGCAGTTTGCAGGGATTTCACTCTAGTCACTGTACCTTTTAATTTCTGTTTAACTAACCCCCTCATTTTTGTGTAGTTCCCCTTTCCGAAATTAAATGCCACAGTGTTGGGCTGTTGAGGTGTTCTTCCCACCACAGGAATGTTAAATGTTATTGTATTATGGTCACTATTTCCAAGCAGTCCTGTTATAGTTACCTCTTGGACCAGATCCTGTGTCCACTCAGGACTAGATCAAGAGTTGCCTCTCCCCTTGTGGGTTTCTGTACCAGCTGCTCCAAGAAGCAGTCATCTAAAGTATCGAGAAATTTTGTCTCTGCATTTCATCCCAAGGTGACATGTACCCAGTCAGTATGGAGATAATTGAAATCCCCCACTATTACTGAGTTCTTTATTTTGATAGCCTCTCTATTCTCCCTGATTACTTCATCGTCAGTATCACTGTCCTGGTCAGGTGGTTGATAATAGATCCCTACTGTTATATTCTTATTCGAGCATGGAATTACTATCCATAGAGATTCTATGGAACATGTGGATTCATTTAAGATTTTTATTTCACTTGATTCTACATCTTCTTTCACATACAGTGCCACTCTCGCCCTCCCACACAAGACCTGTTCTGCCCTTCTGATGTATTTTGTGCCCCAGAATGATTGTGTCCCATTGATTGTCCTCACTCCACCAGGTTTCTGTGATGCCTATTATATCAATGTCCTCCTTTAACACAAGGCCCTCTAGTTCACCCCCATCTTATTGGTTGGCCCGTTACTCAATGAGGAGGGAAAGACAATAACAGAAAATACAGAAATGGCCAAAATGTTAAATGCCTCTTTTGTTTCAGTTTTCACCAGAGAGATCAACAGCGATCCGACAACTAACTAGTGAGCATTAGTGTAAACGGGGTGGGATCTCAGACTAAAATAGGAAAATAACAAGTTGAGAATTGCTCAGACAAGTTAGATGTCTTCAAGTCAGCAGGGCCTTATGAAATACACCCTAGAATATTTAAGGAACTGGCTGAAGAGTTCTCTGAGCTGCCATTAGCAATTATCTCTGAGAATGTGTGGAGGACGTGAGAGATCCCAGAGGACTGGGAAAGGGCAAATATAGTATTGTCTATAAAAAGGAGAATAAGGACAACCCAGGGAATTATAGACCAGTCAACTTAACTTTGGTACCTGGAAGGATAATGGAGCAAGTAATCAAACAATCAATTTGTGTAAGCACCTAGAAGAAAATACGGTGATAAGTAACAGTCAAGAACAAATCATGTCAAACCGGCCTAATAGCGTTCTTTGACAGGGAAACAAGCCTTGTGCATGGGGGAGGCAGTAGATGTGGTATATCTCAGTGTTGGTATGGCTCATGACCTTCTCGCAAACAAACTAGAGAAATATAGCTCAGATGAACCTACAGGTGGGTGCATAACTGGCTGGAAAACAGTACTCAAAGAGTTCGCAGTCATGCTGGAAGGGCATAACAAGTGGGGTCCCGCAAGGTTCAGTGCTGGGTCCGGTTTTGTTCAATATCTTCATCAATGATTTAGATAATGGCATACAGAGCGTACACTTACAAAGTTTGTGGAAGATACCAAGCTGGGAGGGGTTGCAAGTGCTTTGGATGACAGAATTAGAATGTAGCATGATCTTGACAAACTGGAGACATTGTCTGAGGACATGTCTACACTACAAAATTCTGTCGACCTAAGTGACTTTGGCATACAGCCAGCGCAGTTATTAAATTGCTTTGCGTGTTCACACTATGCTCCTTGTGTCGGCGGTGTGTGTCCTCATCAGGAGCGCTTGGACCGATTGTACTGTCAGTGCAGGGCATTGTGGGATGGCTTCTGAATGCCAATAACAGTTAATGTGAGCAGTGATGTCTACACTGACACGGCGTCGACCTAACTACGTTGACCTGGACTCTACACCGCTCACAGAGGTGGTGTTATTAAATCAGGATCGCGGGGCAGTTATGTCGGTGGGAGCAAAATTTGAGCATAGACACTTACAGAGTGAGGCTGACATAAGCTGCCTTGCTTCGACCTAACTCTGTAGTGTAGACCAGGCTTGAGTTAAATAGGATTAAATTCAATAAGGACAAATGCAAAGTCCTCCACTTAGGAAGGAACAGTCAGTTTCACAAATACAAAATGGGAACTGACTGCCTAGGAAGGAGCACTGCGGAAAGGGATCTGGGGGTCATAGTGGACCACAAGCTAAATATGAGTCAACAGTGTAACGCTGTTGCAAAAAAAGTGAACATCATTCTGGGATGTATTAGCAGGAGTGTTGTAAGCAAGACAAGAGAAGTAATTCTTCTGCTCTACTCTGCACTGATACAGCCTCAAACTGGACTAGTGTGTCTGGTTCTGGGCACAACACTTCAGGAAAGATGTGGACAAACTGTAGAAAGTCCAGAGAAGAGCAACAAAAATGATTAAGGGTCTAGAAAACCTGACCTATGAAGGAAGATTGAAAAAATTGGGTTTGTTTAGTTTGGAGAAGAGAAGACTGAGAGGGGACATGATACCAGTTTTCAAGTACATAACAGGTTGTTATAAGGAGGAGGAAGATAAATTGTTCTTGTTGATCTCTGAGGATAGGACAAGAAGCAATGGGCTTAAATTGCAGCAAGGGCGTCTTAGGTTGGACATTAGGAAAAACTTCCTAACTGTCAGGGTGGTTCAGCACTGGAATAAATTGCCTAGGGAGGTTGTGGAATCTCCATCATTGGAGGGGTTTAAGAGCAGGCTGGACAAACACCTGCCAGGGATGGTCTAGATCATACTTAGTCCTGCCTCAGTGCAGGGAGCTGGACTAGATGACCTCTCAAGGTCCCTTCCAGTCCTGTGATTCTATGGGTCTATAAGAATAGCCATACTGGGTCAGACCATTGGCCCATCTAGCCATTGTCTCTCTGGCAGTGGCCAGTGCCAGGGCTTCAGAAGGAATGAACAAAGCAGAGTAATTCTATAATGATTCATCCTGTCATCCACTGCCAGCTTCTGGCCATGAGAGATTTAGGGACACCATGGAGTTGCGTCCCTGCCCATCCTGGCTAATAGCATTGATGGACCTGTCCTCCATTAACTTATCTAGTTCTTTTTTTAACCCAAATTTTGACCATCACAACATCCCTGACAAAGAGCTCCACAAGTTGACTATGTGTTATGTGAAGAAGTACTTCCTTTTGTTTGTTTTAAACCTGCTATCTAGTAATTTCATTGGGAGATCCCTAGTTCTTGTGTTATGTGAAGGGGTAAATACTACTCCCTTATTCATTTTCTCCACCCCAGTCATGATTTTATAGACCTCTAACATATCCCCCCTCAGTCTCGTTTTCAAATTGAACAGCCCTAGTCTTTTTAATCTCGCCTCATACGGAAGCTGTTCCAGACCCCTATTCATTTTTGTTCCCATTCTCTGTACTTTTTCCAATTCTAATATATCTTTTTTGAGAACCGCACGCAGTATTCAAGGTGTGGGCATACCATGAATTTATATAGTGGCGTTATGATACTTTCTGTCTTATTATCTATCCCTTTCCCAATGGTTCCTAAAACATTGTTACCTCTTTTGACTGCCACTGCACATTGAGTGGATGTTTTCAGAGAACTCTCCACAATGACTCCAAGATCTCTTTCTTGAGTGGTAACAGCTAATTTAGACCCCATAATTTTGTAGGTATAGTTGGGATTATGTTTTCCAATGTGCATTACTTGGCATTTATCAAGACTGAATTTCACCTGCCATGTTGTTGCCCAGTCACCCAGTTTTGTGAGATTTTTTGTGAGTAGCTCTTTGCAGTCAGCTTCAGACTTAACTATCCTGATTAATTTTGTATCATTTGCAAATTTTGCCACCTCACTGTTCACCCCCTTTTCCAGATCAGTTATGAATAAATTGAACAGAACAGGTCCCAGCACAGATCCTTGGCAGACCCACCTATTTACTTCTCTCCATTGTGAAAACTGGCCATTTATTCCTACCCTTTGTTTCCTGTCTTTTAACCAGTTACTGATCCATGAAAGAACCTTCCCTCTCATCCCACATCTGTTTACTTTGCTTAAGAGCCTTTGGTGAGGGACCTTGTCAAAGGATTTTGGAAAGTCTAAGTACACTGTATCCACTGGATCACCTTTGTCCACATGTTTTTTGATCCGCTCAAAGAATTCTAGTAGATCGGTGAGGCATGATTTTCCTTTACAAAAACCATGTTGAGTCTTCCCCACCAAATCGTGTTCATCCATGCCTCTGGTAATTCTGTTCTTTACTACACTTTCAGCCAATTTGCCTGGTTCTGAAGTTAGGCTTACTGGCCAGTAATTAATGAGATCACCCTGGAGCCTTTTCTTAAAAATTGGTGTCACATTAGCTATCCTTCGCTCATCTGGTACAGAAGCTGATTTAAGCAATTGGTTACATACCACAGTTAGTAGTTCTGCAATTTCATATTATAGTTCCTTCCGAACTTGTGGGTGAATACATCTGGTCCTGGTGACTTCTTATTGTTTTATTTATCAATTTGCTCCAAAATTTTCTTGACACCTCCATCTGGGGCAGTTCCTCAGATTTGTCACCTAAAAAGAATGGCTCAGGTCTGGGAACCTCTCTCCTCTCCTCTGCCATGAAGACCGATGCGAACAGTTGATTTAGTCTCTCTGAAACAGCCTTGTCTTCCTTGAGTGCTCCGTTAGCACCTCGATCACCCAGGAGCCACACAGATTGTTTGGGAGGCTATCTGCTTCTGATGGACTTTTTTGTTTTTGTGTCTTTTGCTAGTTGCTCTTAAAATTCTTTTTTGGCCTGCCTCATTATCCTTTTACACTTGACTTGCCAGAGTTTATGCTCCTTTCTGTTTGCCTCAGTAGGATCTGACTTCCCGTTTTTAAAGGATGCCTTTTTGGCTCCAATCACCTCTTTTACTCTGTTGTTTAGCCATGGCGGCATTTTTTTTGGTCCTCTACTGTTTGTTTGTTTTTCATTTTGGGTATACAGTGAGTTTGAGCCTCTACTATGGTGTTTTTAGTTAGTTTCCATGCAGCCTGCAGGCATTGCACTGTTGTGACTGTTCCTTTTTACTTTCCATTTAACTAGCTTCCTAATTTTTGTGTAGTTCTCCTTTTTGAAGTTAAATGCTATTCCAGTGGGTTTCTTTGGTATTTCCCCCCCACAAACATGTTACATTTCATTACATTATGGTCACTATTACCAAGTGGTTCAGCTGTATTCACCTCTTGGACCAGATTCTGTGCTCCACATAGGACTAACTCAAGAATTGCCTCTCCCCTTGTGGGTTCCAGGACTAGCTGCTCCAAGAAGCAGTCATGAATGGTGCCTAGAAATTTTATCTGTGCATCACATCCCGAGATGGCATGTACCCAGGCAATATGAGTTGAAATCTCCCATTATTATTGGGTTTTCTGTTTTTGTAGCCTCTCTAATCTCCCTGAGCATTTCACAGTCACTGGCACCATCCTGGTCAGGTGGTCGGTAGTATATTCCTACTGCTAGACTCTTATTATTCAAGTATGAAATTTCTATCCACAGAGATTCTATGGTACAGTTTGATCCATTTAATTTTTACTGTGTTTGACCCTATGCTGTCTTTCACATATAGTGCCACTCCCCTCCTCAGCACGACCCACTCTGTCATCCATATATATTTTGTACCCTAGTGTTATTGTGTCCCACTGATTAGCATTGTTCCACCAAGCTTCTGAGAGACCTATTTTATCATCATCCTCATTTAATGCCAGGCACTCACGTTCACCCATTGTAGGGTTTAGAATTCAAGCATCTGCATACAAGCACTTCTACAATTTGTCAATAGATAGTTGTCTGTCCTCATGTCTGGCGAGGTGTCAGAAGAGATTCGCAACCTTTGCACCGGGCAGGCAGGTCACCAGACGGTTCTCCCAGCCATCACAAACACACCTGTAATTCTAATGATCAAATCCCCCAATTCTATATCCTCTCTGATCCTAATAACTGGGGTTCCCTCCCCAGGAGGGGTACCCTCAGTGCGAGAGGATACGATGACATCACTTGGAAGGAGGGTCCCAACTATGGATTGTTTCCCTCCGCTCTAGTTTGATGTTCTCCCTCCCTGAGACTTTCATCCCCCTCAACAGCGCAGAGGCAGTCAGAGAGGGGGTGCACATGCGTGGGTGTGACACCAGCCTGGTGGATCCAGAATGCCATGTGCACATGATG
Organism: Eretmochelys imbricata; assembly: GCF_965152235.1. Classification (NCBI taxonomy): domain Eukaryota; kingdom Metazoa; phylum Chordata; order Testudines; family Cheloniidae; genus Eretmochelys; species Eretmochelys imbricata. The sequence goes on from NC_135579.1 coordinate 106,565,344, forward strand.
CTTGCTCCGTGGCGGAGGGACCTCCCATGTCCAGACCCTGAACACTGCATGCAGGCACATGCTCTGGGCTGGTGACACGTGTTGTGTGACAATGGTGCAGGCAGCATGGCTGTCCTGACGGCTGCATGCAGCGTGCGGACAACGTGTGCCGTGTGGTGCTGGTATGCACCGTGAGGAGGCATGCTGGCTCTGGACACCATGCACAGCGCCTGGGTAACGCTGTGGGGACAGTGCGCCCTGGGAGTGCAGATCAAGCTGAGGGGGGTGGAAGGTTCATTCTGGGTGCGGTGGTGGCCCTGGGCTGGAGTCGCTGGCAGTGACAAAGGTGCAGCACATAGGCAGGGGGCAGATCATAGCTTCCTCGCCATGATCCTGCCAGAGGCTTACAACAGGCAGACGTGTTTCTTAGAGACATGCTCTACCTCAGCCAGGTTCCGGGGTGGATGTGGGAGTCATGGGGCGGGTCTCTGGCCTAGGGGAGGCAGGAGAACTGCCCGGTTGACCCCAACGGTCCCTTCTGGCCTTAAGACCTCTGAAATCTCGGTCGCGGTCGATTCCCCATTGCACGGCAGGGCTGGGAAACACAGCGTCCAGGGGCTGCGGCTATTACACCTTCGCTTCCAAAAATCCCAAATGCACATCAGTGTAACCCCAGCCACGGCCAGAAGAGCTGCAACGAATCCATCGGCTGATGCAGCACTCAGAGCAGGGGAGAGGGCTGCCATGCCAGGACCTACTGTATCCGCACTTCTGCGGCTTTCTGAGCACACACCACAGACTGGTCACTGCACAGCTCCTTCCCCAGTGGCCTGTCTGGCCCCCGAGGGGGATCCATAGCCTGGGGCCTGCTTTGCTGTTCCGGCGTGACTGGGCGGGGGGTGGGTGCTGATTTGGCCAGTGCATGAGCACTGCCAGCGGCAGGCAGGTGCCCTTCGAAGCGGAGAACCAGGTGAGGTGGCAAAGTCTGCAGATGAAATGGTGTAACTCAAGATCACTAAGCCCAAAGCTGACTGCAAAGGGCTCTCACATAACTGGGTGACTGGGCAACAAAACGACCGATTAAATTCAAGGTTGATAAGTGCAAAGTAATGCTCAGTGGAAAAAAATAACCCCAATTATAAATACTAAATGATGGGGTCTAAATGAGCTGTTACCACTCAAGAAAGAGATCTTGGAGTCATTGTGGATAGTTCTCTGAAAACATCCGCTCACTGTGCAGCAGCAGCCAAAAAAGCGACCAGAATGTTGGGAATCATTAAGAAAGGGAGAGATAATAAGACAGAAAATATCATATTGCCTCTCTGTAAATCCATGATACCCCCACACCATGAATACTGCGTGCAGTGTGGTCACCCCATCTCCAAAAGGATCTATTGGACTTGGAAAAGGTTCAGAGAAAGGCAAAAATATGATGAAAGGTGAAGAACTTCTGTATGAGGAGAGGTTAATAAGACTGGGACTTTTCAGCTTGGAAAAGAGACGACTAAGGGGGGATATGATGGAGGTCTGTAAAATCATGACTGGGGTGGAGAAAGTGAATCAGGACGTGTGATTTACCCCTTCACATAACACAAGAACTAGGGTGACCCAACGAAATTAACAGGCAGCAGGTTTAAAAGAAACAAACAGAATTGTTATTTGACACAATGCACAGCCAATCCGTGGAACTCTTTGCCAGGGGAAGCGAAAACCAAAAGTATTACTGAGTTCAAAAAAGAATTAGGTAAGTTCATGGAGGACAGGTCCATCAGTGGCTATTAGCCAGGATGGTCAGGGACGCAACCCCATGCTCTGGGTGTCCCTAGCCTCTGTTTGCCAGAAGCTGGGAATGGGCGACGGGGGATGGATCACTGGGCAATTCCCTGTTCTGTTCATTCCCTCTGGGGCCCCTGGCATTGGCCACTGTCAGCAGACAGGACTCTGGGCTGGATGGACTTTTAGCCTGACCCAGTGTGGCCGTTTTTATGTTCTTATAGTCTTATGACCTGTGATGGGGCCCTTGGGATGGCTGTGGCATGTGACCTGGGTGTAGAGTGTGTAGCTGTGACCTGGGCAGATGGCCCGACACTTTCCGTTTGGGACTGTAAGTTCTCTCCCAGTTGTGACGGGGGTAACCGTTTGGCATCCTTGTCCAGCGATTTCTTCTGTGCTAGGTTCCTGCAACAGAGGTTTCTCTCAGAACGACTCCAGGCAAATAGTCTGTAACACAGGAAGCCCATTTCAAGTTGGCACTAAGAGTCATGTCCCTCTGCCCATAAGTCTCTGACCAGTGGATGCCAGTAAAGCGCCATGGGATGTGCTGTGATGCTCTAACATTGTGCTAGGAGGGGCCTTCTCTTTTTGTCGGAGCCTTTGTTATTTGTACTGATTTTCTGCTAGCTCCCTTGCCTGCACCTCCCGAGGCTTGAGAGGGCAGGAGCTGGAGCGCAGATATCAAAGAGTATTGCTGAAACGAGCCACTCGTGAGCTGTGGGTCATTATCTGCTATTAAGATCTGCACTCTCACAGTCTACGATTTGCAGCCTGTAATTACAGGGTTACTCAATGTGTTGTGCAACAACTCAATTTACAAAACCCTCTGACTAATAGCCCACTAATAAGGGGGAATCTCTCCCATCTAACTCAGATCGGGCCTATATCAGCCTTGGACCAAGAGCAGTCAGGAATCTCCCCACGGTTTCTCTGGTTCTTGTGTATTCTGGGCACTGCGGGTTAAGACCTCACGTTGGCTGGAACTGTGACACAATCCCCTTTGCACAGGTTCCTGCCCCATGCAGCCACTCCATCTCTCTCGTCCCAGGAAATGTTTCCACTGGAAGGAGCTCGAGCTTTTCCTACCAACCATCCACCTCTCCCCCGCTCTCGGAAAGCTGAGTCATGGGTGTTTTCATTTGAGCCTCTCACCTTTTGTTCCAGAAATGACTAGCACCTGAGTCATATTTAACCCCTCTTCCTGCAGTCCCCTGCTTTCACGATTTATAGGTGTTCTTGAAGCCGCGTCTCTGCTTCATGGAGCTTCTTACCAGGCCTGTATTTCACCTTTAACAAGGACTTTTGCAACGTCACCATCATTTTCAGAAGACTCAGCTGCATTTTGCACAATATCACGTGGCTTCCAAGGGTTTTACCTTGGCAGATTTCTGCCCAGAAATGTATTTATGGCAACGGAACACAATAGCTGGCATTGCTATTTTTCTATCAGGGCCGAGTTCTTTGCGGCGTGGTCGGTGCTCCGGCACCATTCGCAGGGAGGCAGCCGGAGACTGTGTGCGCTTGCATCAGCTGAGGCCCAGCTCTGCTAAGAGATTCGGGTGCCCAACTCCCATTGGCACCTAGTGACCTGTGGGGATCTGAGTCTGAGAACCTCGTCTCTGACAGCCTCCGAATGTGGCCCTGTGACACCTTTAGCTCATTCCCAAAGGCTCTTACTGCCATTCTGCCTGTGCTCAAGCCGCTCCTCACTGTGGCAAAAGCCGGGTGAATTTGCTGAGCCGTATCACCATGCGCACGGCGCTCCCATTTTGGGAGAGAATTCCCTCTGTGCAACGGCCTTCACCTCTCTTAGGTCTGGCTGAACTCACCTATGGCTGATTAAGTGTCCTGCTTAACTACCCTGAGCTGGGCTTGGTCAGTTCTTTCCTTTGCCACAATGCAGAGCATTTGGGGCCATTCTCACCTGCAGCAATTACTCCCCTCCCATCCACATCCTCCAGGATCAAAGAGGTGATGATTTGGCGCTGAAGCAATCATGGCACTGGTTAGGCAGCTGGCCTGTTGAGAACAATGCCTCTCACCCTGACAGTATTGCCCCACTGGCTCCTTGCACTCCTCTGTCCCTCTCTAACCTCTTGTCTTAGGCTTGGATGGACTGCTCGCTAGGGCAGAGCCTGTCTTTTTGTCCTGTGTTTGTACAGCACCTGGTGCTCCGAATACAAATCAGAAATCACAATAAGATCCCAAAGGGCAGTTGCTCTTGCATTTCAAAGTCTAGACTTGACCTCCTAAGCTGTTCTCATGGGGGAGTGCTCATGCTGATGGCCTTATTCAAATTATTTGACTCTGTAATTTAACATTCATAATTAATTGTAATTACAGACCATCATCATTAATTATTGTTATTATTCTGTCCACTCGGGCTCTGCTCTTTGGCTCCCTCTCAGCACTAGTGCTTCTTTGGTTTTGTTTTTAAGCAGCTGAGTAGAGGAAGTGAAACAGTTTTTCAGTGTCAAAAGTTCTGACGTATTCGTAACATCCGTTGATTTGGTTTTGCCACCAGCAAGAGAGTACTGGTGAGACCCCGGCAAGCTGCAGTCTTGCACCTGTTGAAAACAAGCCTCTTGCAATGCTGGGGCCATGGCTGCGGCTGGCCTTTCCAGGAGGTTGGTAGAGCTGAGGTCGAAGCAGGCAGCGCAAGAGGCTGATCATGACTGAGGTCAGAAGATGCTATTTTGAGGGATTTAAGAACCCTCATTCCTCCCACGGTGGCTTGGGCCGGAGGAAGAAGCCTTGCAAAGGACCGTGCAAGATGGAAGTCCGATCTATGCTCACCACCGCTGAAGCATAGCCGTGTGAATTGGCTGTGGCTGCTGTGGAGAGCTAATGGAACTGTCCATGATGCACATCTCACTGGGGCCCACGTCCATGCGGCAGATCACCCTTCTTGCATCCCATGCCGTCAACGCATTGGCAAGTCCTTTGGGAGATCTTTGGCACCCGACTCAGAAGACAAGTTCTACATCATCTGCTTTGGGAGCTTGCTCCTCGAGGCAAGCTCCCCGCGAGTTCACTCTCCACTGAGAGGCCTCAGTCTTTATAAGCCATGCCAGTGCGGCTGGCCACATGGGTTTATTTTGTGCCCGCCCTGCGAAAGAAGCTTAGCTTTTAATGTTAACCCCGCATGGCCACGCCTCCTTTGCTGGGATTACATTTCCAATCTCTTCTTTGAGATTTTCCTTTTTATTCCAATAGCTCCCTTGTCACAAAGCAACTTCGTGGAGGAACTTGCTTTGTAAATATTAAAAGACATAAGAACATAAGAACGGCCACACTGGGTCAGACCCGTGGTCCATCTGGCCCAGTCTCTGACAGTGGCCAATGCCACGTGCTTCCAAGGGAAGGAACAGAACAGGGCAGTTATTGAGTGATCCATCCCCTGTTGTCCACTCCCAGCTTCTGGCAGTCAGAGGTGCAGGGACCCCCAGAGCATGGGGTTACATCCCTGACCATCTTGGCTAATAGCCATTGATGGACCTATCCTCCATGAATTTAGCTAATTCTTCTTTGAACCCAGTTATAGTTTTGGTCTTAACAAAACCCCCTGGCAAGGAGTTCCACAGGTTGACTGTGCACTGTGTAAAGAAGTACTTCCTTATACACGTTTTAAAACTGCTGCCTATTAATTTCATTGGGTGACACCTGGTTCTTGTGTTATGTGAAGTGGCAAGTAACACTTCCTTATTCACTTTCTCCACACCAGTCATGATTTTATAGACTTGCATCGTATCCCCCTTTAGTCGTCTCTTTTCCAAGCTGAAAAGTCCCAGTTTTATTAATCTCTCATTATACGGAAGCTGTTCCATACCCCTAATAGTTTTTGTTGCCCTTCTCTGTCCTTTTTCCAATTCTAATATATCTTTTCTGAGATGGGGCAACCAGATCTGCCTGCGGTATTCCAGGTGTGGGTGTACACTGGACGTGTATTTTGCCACTATGATATTTTCTGTCTTATTGTCTATTCATGTCCTAATGATTCCCAACATTCTGTTCACTTTCTGATGGCTGCTGCACATTGAGTGGATGTTTTCAGAGAACTATCCACAATAACTCTAAGATCTCTTTCTTGCGTGATAACAGCTAATTTAGACCCTTTCATTTTATAGGTGTAGTTGGGATTATGTTTTCTAATGTGCATTACTTTGCATTTATCAACATTGAATTTCATCTGCCATTTTGTTGCCCAGTCACCCAGTTTTGCAAGATCCTTCTGTAGCTCTTCGCAGTCTGCTTGGGACTTAATTATCTTGTGTAGTTTTGTATCATCTGCAAATTTTGCCACCTCACTGTTTACCCCTTTTTCCAGATCATTTATGAATATGTTGAATAGGACTGGGCCCATCACAGACCCCTTGGGGACACCACTATATACCCCTCTCCATTCTGAAAACTGGCCATTTATTCCTACCCTTTCTTTCCTGTCTTTTAACCAGTTACTGATCCAGGAGAGGACCTTCCGTCTTATCCCATGACTGCTTAGCTTGCTTAAGTCTTTGGTGTGGGAACTTGTCAAAGGCTTTCTGAAAGTCCAAGTACCCTATATCCACTAGATCACCCTTGTCCAAGAATTCTAGTAGGTTGGTGAGGCATGATTCCCTTTACAAAAGCTGGGTTAACTCTTCCCCAGTAAATTGTGTTCATCTCTGTGTGTCTGATCATTCTGTTCTTTACTATAATTTCAACCAGTTTGCCTGGTACTGAAGTTAGGCTTATGAGCCTGTAATTGCCAGGATTGTCTCTGGAGCCCTTTTTAAAAGATTGGTGTCACGTTAGCTATCCTCCAGTCATATAACACATCACAAAAATGTCTGGTTCTGCATTATCATCAGAGCTTGGTCTTTCCCAGCTGTGTTTTGCTTTTGTGGGGTTTTTTTTCTTTTCTTTTTTTTTTTTTTTTGAAGTTCGCACGGGGGGAGAGGGGTGACAAACTTTTGCCATCTAGTTGCCTTTACTGCATGGATGATGTCCCGGCACTTTGCCCCAGACACTTTGCATCGTGGTGCTGTTGCCTCCACATTTCTGGCACCCAAATCTGGTCTCTGCCTGTTGTTTGCTCTTGAATCTCTCTTTCTGTCTCTTTGTAATTAAATGCACTTTGGTTCTTTCACTTCTCATTAACTCTTTGCTTCGGGAAGCAGAGTTTTCACTAGCTGCTCAATGGGCCCCCTAGCAGCTTAGTGTAAAAAGTACGGCTTGCCCAAGTGATGTTCTTGGATGGATCAAAGAATTCTTGACATTTCTGAAGAACTTTGGCTGTCAGTTTTTGGTCCCCTCCAGGGTGAAAGACTGGAATACCAGGGGGCTGAAGTCAAAGTTAGGGCACTGGCAGAGCGGTAAGGGGAGGATCCCCACACTGAAAGAGAGGAAGGACAGGAGAGGAGGACGGAAGGTCAGAACTGAGGGGCACCGGCAGAGCTGTGGAGTCCAGGGCCGGGGCTGCAGGTCGGGACTGAGGGGCACGGGCAGAGCTGTGTGTGGGGTGCCCAGCCCTGGGAGACCAGGGGACTGCAAATCAGGCCCGGAAGCTGTGGGGTGTGTGTATGTGAGTGGAGTTCATGGAAACTCACGGCTGTGATTCCTTCTCCCCACCCCCCATCCCTCTCTCGTCTGGCTTCCTGCTCAGAGAGCGGCTGATTTGGGGGCGGTGTGATGTCACTCCAGGGAGCCGGGTGCCACTGGGCCCAGGAATGGCCTGGTGCCAGCAGCCTGGGATTTATGGATGGAGAGACATGCCCTGCGTGTGCGGACTCTGCTGTAGGAGAGCCGGCCAGCAGCTGGTCACCTCTGCCACAGTCACCCGGGCCTGGCCTCGCCTGCCCACTCCCAGCACAGCTAATCAGACCCTGCTGGGCGCGGATTAGCAAGGCCAGCCCCACACTGATAAGGTGTCCAGGGTGTTCCCTGCCCTATTTAGTTGCCATGGATTCGCAGGTTCCAAACATCCCAGGCATCCGTGTGGCCTGGAAGCTGCCAGCCTTCCCCATCACCCCTTCCCCTGTGGGCAGTTCTGCCTTGTCTGCAGAATAGCCACCTGTGGAATTCCCTGCAGCAGGACACTTGCAGCCCTGGAGCTGCAGAAGGAGCGAGCAGGAGGCCCATGCCCCCACCTGCCCCATGTATTGCAGCTGGTGAGCACAGCCAAACAGCCCCATGATTTGCCCCCTGGGATCGCTCAGGCCTTTCTCTCAGCTGCTCACTGGGGTCCAGGATAGCGTGGGAAGGGGGCTGCAGGTGGCAGAGGGGTGAACGGGGCTGATTGCCAGCCATGCCCTACCTGTCCCCAGACCTCAGCTCCAGGGCGGGCGGGCGGGCAGCTGAACCCCACTCACCCTGTCGAGTGCCCAGCGGCTGCAGAGCAGGGTGAGCTGCGCCTGACCCGGCTGCTCCGAGTCACCCACCAGTGCAGGGAATTAGAGCTTCCCGGCACCCCTCCGACCCAGCCCACAGCTCCTCACGTGGCCCATCGGTTGTGCTGCATTTCCCACATTCCTCCTGCCGTTGAGTCACCAGGGCTCCCCTGCCAAGCTGGCTGTTTACCTGGCTCGGCTGGCTGGGAGAGCTGGTTGGCCCGGCTGCCCCCCCCCCCCCCGGCCCGCTCTACCACCTCCTCCTGTCCCTGCTGGGCATGGAGCCAGCCTGGCATCTCGAGAGGCCTTTGGGGTGCCCTCGGACACTGTCCTGGCTCTGTGCTGCCCACTAGTGGGTCAGGGCCCATGGCCTGTGGGGATGTGGAGTTGTAGCAGTGGCCAGCAGGAGCCCACTGGTCCCTTCCCAGCAACCAGCCACCTCTGCGTGCACCGATCAGTGCAGGAGACGCAGGCCTCCAAGGGGAGCTGTGCGGAGAGGCCTGTGCCGGCCCCCCCGACAGAGGCACCCCAGGGAGACTCCCGCCAGGCCCCAGGGCTGGGTCTCCCCACACGGCACCGGGCTGGTGTCGCTGTGCTGGTTGCTCACTGGCACAGAACTCCTGACCGCGGCTCCGTGGCACCCCGGGGCTCGGCAAGGCTGCCCTGGGCCCAGAGAGCGATGCCCGGGCACCGCGCCTGGGGCTCAACACAGCAACAGCGAAAGGCGAGATTCACCCCCGGCTCCCCCCGCCGCAGGTGTGATGGGGAGCGCACGGGCGCGTGCCAGAGCGGGAGACCGTGCGCTGCCCCCAGGGTGCCCCGTGGCTCGGAGGGGCCGGCTGTACCTGGTCGCACGCAGGGGGCCCGGCCGGGCAGGCCAGGGCTGCAGTGAGCCGACTGGTGCCAGCTCTGCCCAGAGAGCCAGCCTGACCCCCGGGCTCCCAGCTCTCCAGGATCGCTGGGTTTCACTCCAGCGGAGCCGCGGACGCCCCCCGCTGCAGCGCCAAGGGCCAAGCCGGCACCCGGCAATGGAGAGCAGGGCTGAAGGTGCAGCGCGGAGCCGGCTCAGCCCCCCGTGGCCGGAGCTGCTGCGTGTGTGCGTGTGCACAAGTGGTGAACGTGCGAGTGACGGTGTGTAGGTGAGTGTGCGAACAGTGCGGGGCGTACACACACGTGACTTGCAGAGGTGAATAACAAGCGTGTGTACGTGGCGGCGAGTGCCGGGTGAGCAGATGCGGGAGCCCGGCTGGATGCAGCCGTGGGAATCCCAGACCTGACATGACCGAGGTCAGAGCCGACCAGGCCAGGCAGGGACCTCCCAGGGACCCGGCTGCATGGCTTCAGGCAGCCCTGGCACTGCACAACCGCTCCCCTGGCCAGCCTTGATCCCCACCCCGCACCCCTCTGTCCAGCCACCCCTCAGCAGGGTGCATGGTGCAGCCCCAGGGAGGTGCCAGGGCTGGTTCCCAGCTCCCTCCCCTGGTACCGCACTGCAGGGGGGGACAGGCCAGCCCACCCCATTGGGCTCCTGGGACAGAAGCCCACTGCACCCCGACTCCCTTCAGGGCCCCCCCTGCAGAGCTGCTGGGCTGGAGTCAGCAGGACGGGGGCTGGCCCCTGAGTCCCCTCCCCCCGCCCCGTCCACAACTCCTGTAGCCACACGTGGGGCCGGGAGCCTCCCGGGAAGCTCACGTGCCTCCCGGCCCTGCCCCCGGCCCAGCCTGCTGGCCAAGTCATGTCAGATCTTGCCACGGTTTCCTGGCTGCCAGCTCAGCCACTGCCTCTTCCCCACCCAGCCGGGCCGGTTCCGCAGCTGCCAGGGCCGGCTCCCTGCTCTGCCCCCTTCCCCATCCCGCCCCGACGGCCTCCAACCCACCGTGCTTCAGGCTGCCGCAGGCGGTCTCTGCGCCCAGCCCCTGCCGCTCTCACTGGGGGTGGCACCACCATGGAGGGGCCTCCCATGGGCGCCCTCTGCCGTTTGCCAGCGGCACCCTGGGGAACACGCCGGGTGAGGGGAGCTGGGCAGCAGGCAGTTCCACCCCAGCTCAGCTTCCCCTGGCCCCAGTGCCGGCAGCACCCCAGGGGGCAGGCCGGCCCCCCAGCGACGGGACAGCGGCAGCAGGGCCATTGGCAGGGGGCCCAGCCCGCCGCTCTGAGTCACGGCAGAACCCAGGAGTGCCGAGGGAAACCAGCCGCCTCTCCCGGCTCCCCACGTCAGGCCTGGGCGGGCTGCCAGGTGCATTATTCATGGAGCGCTTCTCTGCCGTCAATGCAGAGTCCCTGCTGCAAGCCCCGGGAGCAGGGAGAGCCCAGAGGGACACGCTCCTGGAGTCCTGGGCAGGGCCGGCCTCAGGGCAGACGGCACCCTCGGCAAACTTGTATTTTGGCACCCTGGCCCCTGCTGCCTCCCCAGGCTCCTCCCCACCCGCATTGTCCCTGGACCCTGCTGCCTCCCCCCACTTGGCCCGAGCCCCATTCCATGGCCTTGCACCCAGGCCCGCCCTGCCCTTGACTCCTGACCACGGCGCCCCCTGACCACGGGGACCTGGGCGGTCGCCTACCTGTAAGGCCGGCTGGGGACAGATCTACAAAGGGAGGGCACTGGCTGTCCCCCTCCCAGGGGCTCTGGGAGTGGGGAGACGGGGTGTGTCTTGTTATAATGGGTGGGGTCTGGACAGCACAGGGCCCTGCTGGGGATCATGGACAGATCCCGCTCTCCGTCAGCGTGCTCAGTGGGAGGGACGTCCCGGCCATTCCTCCGGGCCTGGGAGCAGAGTTGGGCTGTGTCTGCAACACTGATACACAAATCAGCCCGATGCAAAATCAGGGCAGCTCCTCTCCCAGGGGCGGGACGCTGCTTTGCTGACAGGTCTCCAAAAGGGGAACCACTGTCCACTGGGGGCTCCCATGGGGGCCCTGAGCGCTGTTCTCCGCCCAGTGCTTGGCAGTGGTTTTTACAATGGTCTGGAAGAAAATATCCCACTTGCAGACTTGGCGGAGTGGTGACTAAGGCTGGAGCCCAGCACGTCGACAGAGCCTCTGGATCACTTGGTGATGGGGGGTCACGAGGACAACGTGCTTTTTAGCAGAGCCAGATGCAAGGTCCTACCCCTAGGACCAAAGATCGCAGGGCACGCTCCTGGACCTGGCAAGCAGCAACGCCGTGAAGGACTCGGGTCCTGGGCGACACTAAACGAACCGGAACTGGGGCTCGGGGAGAGCAAGGAGCAGCCGGGCGCTGGCGTCAACACTGTCTTCAGCGCTGGTGAGCCCGTCCCTGGGCACTGCGTCCCGCGCGGGTGTGCCCGCGTCAGATCGGCCATTGGCACCGGGGAAAGGGCTCAGAGAAGAGCTACGAGAACAACTTGTGGCCTGGAGACCTGCCTCGCGAGAGACAGGCGGAGTTTACCCAGCAGCAGCTCGGCAGGGACTGGATGGCCACCTGCCTGGGGAGGGGCTTTCCGGTAGTGGGGGTCTTCAGGCTAATGGACGAAGGGCTGACAGGATCCAAGGGCTGCAGCTGGAGCCAGACAAATTCAGACTAGAAATTAGGTGCCATATTCTCCCCATGCGGAGAATTAACCGCGGGAACAGCTGCGGCCAGGGTGATGCTCCCGGCTTCGAACCAAGCCTGGGGCCTCTTTCTCAAAGATCTGCTCTGGCTCAAAGAGAAGTTACAGGCCGGCACAGCTGGACCTGGGTGCCGAGCTCTGGCCTGGGTTACGCAGGAGGGCCGAGTGCACGATCCCCACGGTTCCTTCGGGCCCTGCACGCTGTGACGTCTCTGCTAGAGGGGAGAGGGCTTGGGGCCAGCTTCCGTGGGAAAGCCAAGTGCTCGCTCGGCCGGTGGAACAGGACCTGGGCCGGACATTCTGCAGCTGTGTGGAATGGACGCTGGACACAACCACAGGCCCTTCAGAATGCGTGTGTGCATGTGTGTTTGTGTATGCATGTGTGTGCGTGTACATGCGTGTGGGTGCGTGTGACAGACACAGAGGAGGGCGCAGGCCTATACGAGCTGCTCTCTTTTAACAAGCCACCCAAGAATGCCACTGGCAAGGCAGACGGTGCTGGCTGGAAACCCAGAGGCTGCTGCGGGGCTCTTCGGATCCTCGCGCCTTTCAGCCACGCGCAGCGGGGCCGCCTGCCCAGGGAGAGTTGGCCTGGCCCCCCCGGCTGTGCTTTGCCCCCCGGCAGGGCTCTGGGCCATGGCGGCGCTGGGCCTTCTCACAGTGCGGCTGCTCAGAGACGGTATAAGCCCTTGGGCAGACAGACAGTTCCAAGAGCAGGCTGGGACCCCGAAGAGCCTGGCTGGCCGGGGCTTGGGCAGGCGTGCGGGAGCTGGAGCCAGTGGAAGGGGTTCCCTCTGGGGCGCAGGGGGCAGACCAGAGCAGTGCAGCCTGGAATCCACTGCGCCGGCTGCTGAGGAGGAGTGAGGGGGCAGGTGCTCAGCCTCACAGAGGCAAACCTGGGGGCTGGCTCAGAGACAGGGTCATGCGTTGGAGGGTCAGGCCCTGGGGCCCCACCCTGGGTACAGCTCTGCTGCTTCCATTGCCTGATCGCAAGGCTGATGAACCCGCCCTGGCGTGGGGAGAGCTGCATTTCCCCACTAGCCCCACTGCAGACATCCCATAGGCCTTAACCTCCCCGCTGCTGGGCTGTGTGCTTAGCCACGTGGGCACAGCTGGCCGAGAGCTTAGCTTCCTCTCCGGGCTCTGGCTCACCCCGGCCACGGGGCCATGAGTGTGAGGGGATGGCTCACGCTGGAGCACGGGTGCCCAGGACTCAGGCACTCCAGCCTGGGCTGATCTTGGACATGGAGAGCAGCGGGCAGCGCCGGTCACTGCAGAACAGGAAACTTCCGCTCCGTTTGGAGAAGCTGCGGCCTCACCAATGTGAGCACGGGGGAGCTGCCGGGGGGCCGACCGCCCCAGAACCAGCTGGAGCCTTTTCTGAGGGCATGGAACTAAACTGCTCCCTTCGGCTTCTCCACCCAGACAGGGCTCCTCACACCACAACATGGCTTCGATCTGGCTGGCTGGGTGGTATGGTGCCTCCTCCCTGTAGTATGGCACTGAAATCACCGTGGGGTCTGCGCTGGCTCTGCCCTGCCCTGCCCCTTGCAACAGGCACTGAAATGCACCGGGGTGTCTGCACGAGGACTGCCCCGCCCTGTGCAGTGGGCACAGAAAGGCACCGGGGTGTCTGCACGAGGACTGCCCCGCCCCGTCCAGTGGGCACGGAAATGCACCGGGGTGTCTGCACGAGGACTGCCCCGCCCCGTGCAGTGGGCACGGAAAGGCACCGGGGTGTCTGCACGAGGACTGCCCCGCCCCGTGCAGTGGGCACTGAAATGCACCGGGGTGTCTGCACGAGGACTGCCCCGCCCCGTGCAGTGGGCACTGAAATGCACCGGGGTGTCTGCACGAGGACTGCCCCGCCCCGTGCAGTGGGCACTGAAATGCACCGGGGTGTCTGCACGAGGACTGCCCCGCCCTGTGCAGTGGGCACTGAAATGCACCGGGGTCTCTGCATGAGGACTGCCCCGCCCCGTGCAGTGGGCACTGAAATGCACCGGGGTGTCTGCATGAGGACTGCCCCGCCCCGTGCAGTGGGCACTGAAATGCACCGGGGTGTCTGCACGAGGACTGCCCCGCCCTGTGCAGTGGGCACTGAAAGGCACCGGGGTGTCTGCACGAGGACTGCCCCGCCCCGTCCAGTGGGCACGGAAATGCACCGGGGTGTCTGCACGAGGACTGCCCCGCCCCGTGCAGTGGGCACAGAAAGGCACCGGGGTGTCTGCACGAGGACTGCCCCGCCCCGTGCAGTGGGCACTGAAAGGCACCGGGGTGTCTGCATGAGGACTGCCCCGCCCCGTGCAGTGGGCACAGAAAGGCACCGGGGTGTCTGCACGAGGACTGCCCCGCCCCGTGCAGTGAGCACTGAAAGGCACCGGGGTGTCTGCACGAGGACTGCCCCGCCCCGTGCAGTGGGCACGGAAAGGCACCGGGGTGTCTGCATGAGGACTGCCCCACCCCGTGCAGTGGGCACGGAAAGGCACCGGGGTCTCTGCACGAGGACTGCCCCGCCCCGTGCAGTGGGCACGGAAAGGCACCGGGGTGTCTGCACGAGGACTGCCCCGCCCCGTGCAGTGGGCACGGAAAGGCACCGGGGTGTCTGCATGAGGACTGCCCCGCCCCATGCAGTGAGCACTGAAAGGCACCGGGGTCTCTGCACGAGGACTGCCCCGCCCCGTGCAGTGGGCACAGAAAGGCACCGGGGTGTCTGCACGAGGACTGCCCCGCCCCGTGCAGTGGGCACAGAAATGCACCGGGGAGTCTGCGCTGGCTCTGCCCTGCCTCTGCCACGGGCACTGGAATGCACCAACCTCAGCCCCATGGTTTCCAAACCCAAGCGAGGAGCCAGCTGCCCATGGAAACATCCCTGTGTCCCGCGGGCTCTGCATCGGCTGTTGACAGACTGGGATGCCATTGGCTTCAAAGCAAGTTTCCTTCACAGTCAGCTACCTGGAGACCTGGGCCTGGCTCCCTTCCCAAAGCCCAGCGCAAACCCAGCTTCGATGCGGGGCCCATCCCTGCGTGCGAGCTGAACCGTTTCCTTCCAGCCACCCACCTGCACGCTGCCATCTCTGACCTGCCGGGAGCGGCACGGGCAGCAAGGCCGGGGGGAGGCAAGCGGGGCCCGGGGCCGAGCGCTGCCCGCAGAGTGGATTACTGCCTGCCATGGAAACCCCCCTGCCATAGCTACAGTTGGGCACTACAGCCCCACAGCTGTGCCAACATGGCCTTAGACCCCTCACAAGGGGGGAGACACAGGAACGCGCTCCCCTTCGCCCTGCTTCAGCTGCCTCAGCGCTAGGAGCTGTATCGGGCAGCTGGGCGCGGACAAGCCCCGACGCCAGGCTGAACTGGTTTAATGAAGCTGATGCTAACGCATGTGTAGACAAGGGCTCAGGAAAGCACAAGGCGATGGAGCAGCTTGGACTGGAGCCGATTAGAGCAGCCTGTGAGCAGGGGAACCTCGCACCAGTTTGCAAGCAAGTGCAGCCAAACTGAAGCTGCTTTTAAAGCAAAATCAGAGCAACCACCAGGGCGGAGAAGGGGGTTTGAACCAGTTTAAAGAAATCGGTGTCAGTTCACACCCTTCACACAACTGGTGTGAGTTGCTAGTTGCAGCCCTAGAGACCCGAGAGGATCAGATTTGAATAGGTTAAAAAGAGAGTTTCAGAAGCGCTGATGTTATTTAGGCTGATGGGCCTGTTGACTTTCCAGTGCGGCTGGTGCGCCTGCCCGGCCTGCCTGCCTCGGGCCCGTTGGAGAATCCCCCCCTCGCTGATTAGCTGGGCTTGGATGCTGTGATGTTAGACTGGATCCGTTGGGATCCGATTAGATGAGATCAGACAGAGTCACAAAACCAGGGAAGGCTGGGTTACGTGGACGACGCGGGTGTGTGCACGTCGCATGGTCTGCGGCCGTGGGCGCACGTTTGCATGAGCGTGCGTGATTCTCTGCGTGCGCTGCACAAGTGGGGCTGTGGGCATGTGTGTCGTTTTTGCGTATCATGCAGGTTGTCTTTGCTGCTGCTGCGTCTCCAGGGTGACCTCACACAGGAGAAGAACAGCGACCTTCATGCTTCAGGGCACCAGGTGACAGCTGTAGGGAGGGTCAGGAAGGCTGCTTTCCCCCAGGTACAGGACTGCACAGCTGGCTGGGCCACAAGGAGAGGGGTGCTTGCCTTCTCATGAAGACCCAGGTCCCCGCCACTGACAGAGCAGGACGCAGGACTGGACACTGGCAATTTGTCTAGGGAGCAAGCCAGAGAGCCTGGCGTGCTATTGGGGTTCACATCCAGCTGGCAGAACACACTGGATGCCGGCTGTGCTGGGCATGGGGCCATTCCTCCCTCGTGGAGTGGGCGGCTCCTTCATTTCTCTGGGACTGTCACTCCATCCCCTGCAGAAAACACCATGGGCAACAGAATTGCCACACAATGGCCAGGAACACTGGCTCCTACGATGCCACACCCTTTGTGCCAGCTGCCCGGTGCACCCCTGAGACCTGCCAGCCTGGTCCTGCCCACCAACATTGGCTGCCCTTCCCCTGCGGTCATCTCACACTCAACCACGGCTTCCTCTTTAGACCCAAAGTGATTCTGTTCAATGGGGATCCCAGCTTTGCCCCACCCCTTCGCCCTAGCCAGCTCCCCACCTGACAGCCAGTAACTACCCCCTGGCCTGGCCCAGGCTGTTGCAGGGTTACTGAATTGCCACGTACCCAGGTCTGTGCCAGTTTATTAGCTGGCACCCACATGAAATCCAGGTGCCCGCTATCCACGGCCTCTCTCCCGGAGCAGGACCGATGGCAAAGGCAGCCAGCTGGCTGGATCAGCCTGAGAGCTCTGGGGGTACCTGCTGCTCTCACCGGGCCGCCTGGTGTTCTCCCTGGAGCCGGAGCGGCTCCATCAGCCCCTTGTTCCCTGGTCAAGCCTCTCCCCGAATATGAGCCCCTGGCTCTCTGGAGAAGCAGCGAGATGCCCTCGCAGGGATTCCTCTGCGCCGGGCCGGTTGCTGGGTCCCGTGCCCTGGGGGAAAGGTTTGAAAAAGCAGCACCCAGCATAAGAGAGCTGCTTGGTGCAAGGACAGGGGGGAACCTACCAGCGAACTCGCCGCCTCTCGTGGGAAAGGCACCGGTGCCGGGCCCCAGCTCTGGGTCTCTTGCAGCCTGCTCCACGGGGCTGTGTCCAGACTGGCTCCCCACAGCGGTTAGCAGCCAGACAGCTCCACCGCCAGCTGAGGACCCCCGCGAGGCGCAGGGGCTGGTACCGGCCCCGTGGTGCTGATGAGGAAGCCAGGGCACAAGGCAGGGCCGAGGTGCCCAGATGGGGAGCCATGGCTGCTCAGGCCAGGAAGGACTGCAATGCCCAGGCTAGCTGCCCTGCATGGCCCAGGTCCCCAGCAATTCCTGCCCTGGGCCCTTGGGCTGCGAACCAGAGCGTGTCTCCTGGGAACGGGGGACCCAGCACCTCATCCTCATTGCTGCAGAGCCGGGGGCCCAGCCGAGAGCAGCGTCTCGTACTGTAAATAAACCTCCCCATCGCCCTCCCTCGTCATGTGAGCCAGGACACAGCTGGGCCCCAGGGCTGTGTTCAGGCCGCTAAGCCACACTGTCCAGAGATGGCACCGCTGCCCTTTATCGTTCCCTTCCCCCAACCCCTGGCCAGGACCCCGCCAGCCCCGACCTGCAGGAAGGTTGGGGGCTGGCCTGAGCTCACTGGTGTACAGGCCTGTCCGGCTAACGGGCTGCAGCCCCCGACTGGGGATGCTCTGATTTTGGGGTCAGGGCAGCTTTGTTGAGGTTGGTGCAGTGTTCTCCTGGGATTTGAGGATGGGTGGGGAGCCAGGGGTCAGAAGGCCATAGAGGGTCAGTCTCCAGCAGGGAAATGGCTCTGGCAGGGCTGGGATTAAGAGATCCTGGGGCTCGTTCCTGGCATGATCCCAGCATTGGGGGGTCTGGGAAGGTAATGCCGGGGGGAGGGGGGGGCTGCTTGGAGAAGGGACGAGAGCTGCCACTTGTGAGGTACAAAACCCTGTCACATCTGGGAGGATCCTGAGCAGGGCAGCGCTGGGGGGTGGCTTGCGGGTGCTATAGTCACCCCAAAATTTGCCTTAGCCCCCCTTTAGTCCCCCCTTAGCCCCGTAACCACCCCTCCCAGTGTCAAGATGCTATGTAGACGTAAGGGTGGCAGGGTATGGTATTGCCACCCTCACCTCTCCGCTGCTGCTGCCTGGGGCGCTGCCTTCCGAGCTGGGCGGCCAGAGAGCAGCAGCTGCTGGCGGGGATCCCAGGTCTGAGGGCAGCGCCCCCCGCCAGCAGCAGGGCAGAACTGCAGGAGTAAGGGCGGTGGGAGCCCACAAGGTGTATAGCGCAGGCCCCCGCCCTCATTTGCTGTCTAGCCCCCCTCAGCCCCCATCCCAGGAAGAGGCTGGTGCCGCCCCTGATCCCGAGTCCTGAACAGTGGCCAGTTGCCCATGTGCACTGAGTGCCCAGGCCGATTTCCCAGGCCAGCCACCTGATAAAGGGAAAATCCTGGGACAAGCCAGATGGGGCAGCCCTGGAAGGGGAAGGGGCAGGGGCACTTTGGACCTGGGGAAGATGAGGGGAATTGCTGGGCCAGGCCCCAAGTGTGCAGCTACCTGGCTAGAGAGCTGCTCAGCGGGAAGCCAACGGGCACGTGCTGCCAAGTGCCAGCCCATTATCCACTCAAGGGGGTGCCCCACAATCGCCCCAGTATGTCCAGCCTGCCCAGCCCTGCCACTCACCTCTCCCAGCAAGGCAGAGAATGACAGGATGGGGGGCTGAATTAACCTGGGCATTTGTGTGCGGCCTCTCAAACACCTCCAAGCTCAGCTGGATTCAGGGGGCTGGTGGGAATTAGCAAGGGGCCCAGAACATGTGTTGTCCCCTGCTCCAGCCCCCAAATAAAAACAATGAACTCAATGGAGCTGCAAAATCCACACTCAGCATTCAACAGCTAAGGAGGGGGATAACAAATGCTAGGCACCAGCTGGCCCCCTGGGTCCCTGCTGCAGTGGGGCGACATAGCCCTGCCGGGGTGGGGGGCCCTGGGGACTTGTGGGGTCTGAGGCATTTTGTGATGTCGTTCCTGACAGATCTTGTCAGCCTGAGGGAAAATCACGAACAGGATGTTAGGAACCATTAGGAAGGGTTAGATAATAAGACAGCAAATATCATGTTGCCTCTCTAGAAATGCATGGTATGCCCACATCTGGAATACTGCGTACAGATGTGGTCGCCCCATCTCAGTAAAGATCTGTTGGAATTGGAAAAGGTTCAGAAAAGGACAACAAAAATGAATAAGGATCTGGAACAGCTGCCGTATGAGGAGAGATTAATAAGATTGGGACTTTTCAGCTTGGAAAAGAAACAACCAAAGGGGGGATATGATGGAGATCTATAAAATCATGACTGGTGGGGAGAAAGTGAAAAAGGAAGTGTTATTTACTCCTTCTCATAACACAAGAACTAGGGGCCACCAAATGAAATGAATAGGCAGCAGATTTAAAACAAACAAAAGGAAGTATATCGTCACACAACACACAGTCAACCTGTGGAACTCCTTGCCAGAGGATGTTGTGAAGGCCAAGACTATAACAGGTTCAGAAAGCACTAGATAAATTCATGGAGGATAGGTCATCAATGGCTGCTAGCCAGGATGGGCAAGGATGGTGTCCCTAGGCTCTGTTTGCCAGAAGCTGGGAATGGACGATGGGGGATGGATCACTGGGCGATGCCCTGTTCTGTTCATTCCCTCTGGGGCCCCTGGCATTGGCCGCTGTCGGCAGACGGGACACTGGGCTAGATGGACCTTTGCTCTGGCCCAGTCTGGCCGTTCTTACGATCTTTTCCAGCCCAGCCTGCACTCACCCAGCAGCAGCCGTTCCTGCCCCGGGGGAAGGGCCCAGCTTCCGACTACGAGTGTTACAACATGGTGCAGGGGGTCGTGGGAGGCTGTGACCTCGAGCCCCACGTCACAATATCACTCGCTTGAATATGGCCGGGCCGCCCGGCCGCCACGCTGCAGCCCCGTGTGCCCGGCTCTGTGCCAGCACCGGAGCCAGTCTCACAGCACAGGAGCCACCAGGGCAGGTTTGCTCTCCTGCCCCTCGGCGCTGGCTGCACCCGTGACCCTTCCCCGCGGCTGCAAACCTCGGCTCTGCCACCTGCTCCACGGTTCAATTCTGGGATCCGTGAGCCGTGTGCCCAGCACGGATGTGTTGCCTTGCAGTGCCTGCTCTGCCCCTTCTTCACCCGCTGTGGGGCAGGGGGAGGTGAGGCCCTCTCCCCTCTGTGTCCCAGACAGGGCTCTCTGCACCTCTGCCCTCCCCCTGCTCATCTGGCTCCTCGCTCAGTGACATCCCTCTGGTCCCAAGGGCAGGGGCAGCTCCCTGCCCAGCTAATCACAGGGCCCGTTAACGAGGCCCCTGGTTCCCCCTGCTCTTCCGAGCCTAAGGAGGATCCCAAGGGGGATGGGCAATGGCTGGCAATCCAATTAACCTGGCAGCTAAATGACAGGTTGCAGCGCGGCGGGACCCTGCCCTACCTGTCCTGGCTGCAGGTGGGAGCCTATAAAAGCCCTGGCCCCTGCTGAGCCCTGCACTAGCCCAGGGTCAGGCCCCTGCTGAGTCCCGCAGGCCACGGGCCAAGGCAGGTTTGTGATGCTGAACCGTGCTGGGCAGCAGGAATCCTGGCTTCCCCGCTCTGCTGGGGCCGGCTGGAGAGAGGAGGGTCTGGCAGTGCCCTGGGGGGACTCCAGGGAGGGATCAGGGCAGGCCAAAGGGGCTGGTGGGCAGCAGGGTCCCCAGCATGTCGGACGCAACTAGCTGGTTGGGATCCTGAAAGCTGGGCACAGTGAGGCCCAGGGGGGAGAGCCTGCCCCAAGCCACGTACAGACCACATCTTCTCTGCCCAAAAGGGGTTTCAGCTGGCACGCGATGCCCAGCCGTGGGAGAGGAGCTGGCAGCTGTCTCCACAGGGAACAAGGTGAGTCAGCGCTCCCCTGCCCGCGCTCAACCCCACCCAGCTCCATTGCAGCGACATTACCGAGCCCTGTCCGCTCGGGGATCTCGCTGCTCGGCATCTGGCGGGCCAACGCCCCGGGCTGCGGTGGTGACGACAAAGCCCTGGGGCCTGGTTTGGAGCTGGGGGCAGAACCCAGGAGTCCTGGCACCCAGCCCTGTGAGCAGCTCCCCTCCCACTGTAGTGGGGCTGTGAGGTCCCCGGACGATGCTGCTTGCGAGGAGACAGAGATGAGAAAGGGCAGAGGGCCCGGGAAGCTGGGGCAGTCTTTGCAGGGATGAGAAGGCAAGAGAGGCAAAGCCCGGGGCTGATGTGTGTTAACGAATCGCTGATGTCAGTGACCTGTGGGCAGTCACGACTCTTCCAGCCTGGCCCCAGCCCTGTGCTCGTGGCTGAGACTCACCCAGGGCTTCCCCCAACAGCCCCGCCCGGGAGCCCTTGGCCCCCATTCCCCTGGACACAGGTGCCCCAGACCTGCTGTGGGGTCCAGGCCCAGGTCAGCGCTGGCCTCGATCTGCTCCCTCCAAGAAACCTGCCTGGAGCCGGGTCTGAGCTATGTGTCCACGGGGGGAGCAGGTGCAGGCCTGGCTAGAGCTGGCTGTGACTTGGAGACCCGCCAGCCCTTCCAGCCAGCCACTGCTGCCCGCCGGCCCCTTTGGCCTGCCCTGATCCCTCCCTGGGGTCCCCCTGGGGCACTGCCAGACCCTCCTCTCTCCAGCCGGCACAAGCAGAGCGGGGAAGCTGGGATTCCTGCTGCCCAGCAAGGTTCAGCATCACAAACCTGCCTTGGCCCGTGGCCTGCGGGACTCAGCAGGGGCCTGACCCTGGGCTAGTGCAGGGCTCAGCAGGGGCCAGGGCTTTTATAGGCTCCCACCTGCAGCCAGGACAGGTAGGGCAGGGTCCCGCTGCGCTGCAACCTGTCATTTAGCCGCCAGGTTAATTGGATTGCCAGCCATTGCCCATCCCCCTTGGGATCCTCCTTAGGCTCGGAAGAGCAGGGGGAACCAGGGGCCTCGTTAACGGGCCCTGTGATTAGCTGGGCAGGGAGCTGCCCCAACCCTTGAGACTGGCAGGACTTTTCTGTGTAATGACAGGCTGCAGGAGGCCTTTGCTTCTGCCTTCCCCACCCGGCCCCCCTGCAGAGAGGTGCTTTTGTGTCACTCTGCTATGAAGGGCCCGAAATTATAGATAACAACCTGCTCCCTGCCCGGGGCTGGGAACGCACCCAGACACCTGCAAGTGACACAGTCCTGGGAAACTAACTGACACCTCCCGGGCCTCTGGGATTGAGCTCTGCCTTGTATTCCTCTCACCTGGGCCCAGGAGAGAGAAGAGAAGAGAGGAGAGGTAGAGGGGGTGTATGGGATAGATAGATAGATAGATAGATAGATAGATAGATAGATAGGGTGTATGGGGATAGACAGACAGATCCTGCCTCTGCTATAGATCCATTGGACCCAGCGTGCCGTAGGCACTGTGTGGCTCCCAGGGCCTCTCAGAGACGAGTTTGCTCCTCTCCCCTGTGTAGGATTCAGAGACGTGGGAGCCCTGGCTGCATCCACCTGCTCTTTCTGAGCACCTTCTGTTCTCCACAAGCCCCTTCTCTGTGTTACCCAAGAACCAGAGGCCCAGCCCGGGACTCCCACACTGGCATGCGCCTTGGTGCAGACAGGACCCCGCTTCTCAAAGAGCTGGGAAGGGGTCCCAGGCCAAGGCCTCTCCCGGCTCAGTGCCCAGGTCTGTCCAAGTGACACATTCCACAAGCAGAAATGTCAATTGGTGCATCTCACGGCCTCCACCGACTCCGTCAGGGCACCCGTCCTGACCTCCCCTGCCCCGCTGGGCCCAACCCTGGCAGAGGAACCCTGGGACAGTCCGTAGCAGCCGGAGGGTCGCTAGCGAGGCTGGGAGCCCCGCTATCCGCAGAGGGAGCACAGGACGGTCCCTCTTCGCCCTGTTGCCCTCACCCATCCTGAGCATGGGCAAGGGCGTCCCTGGCAGAGGAGCCACATGACGGGGTTAGCTGGAGTGCAGCTTTCCTGAGCTCCCACAGCCAGAAATAACTCCAGCGTGGCCAGGCGGGGCGGGCTCCGGGCGGGGCGGTTTGTTTATTATGGTGATTCCCCGGGGGTGGCCTGGGCTGCTGCCAAGCCCGCAGCGGGGGGGTGCCTTGCAGAGGTCACTGCTGGACGCTGTGTTTTCCAACAAGAGGAAAGGGCTTGGTTCCCAGCGCCTGACCGGAGGGGAGCTGCGCCAGCCAGCACGCGGAGGGGCCATGGGCCAGCGCCGCTCTGCTGAGACCCCAGGACTCGAGGCTGAATGGCCCCGCTGGAGCCGGAGCAGATCCTCACAGCCCCTCGCCTGCCCTGCGCATCTGCCCTGCCCTGGGTACCCAGCTGCCCAGCCTGGCTTACCAGCTCCCAGGGGGCAGGGCCAGGGCCACCAGAAACATGGAGGAAGCCAGCCATGGAGACAACATGGCCGGGAAGCCCAAGCACCCTTTAAAAGCCTTCTGTTATTCCCAGCCCACTGGGCGAGCTCCTTCCAGCCCGGCCCCCAGAGCGCTGCGGGGCGCCAAGCGGGCACCTGCTAAGTGTCTGGCTGCATCACAAGCGCTTCGGGGCAGGGACGCTCGTGTTTTGGGCGTGCGTGTGCAGCGCCCAGCGGGCCCTGTTCTCCAGGGGGCTGCTCCGAGCTGTGCTCAACAACTCAACTCATTTGTTCCAGGAATGTTGCCAGGGTGGGCACGGAAACACAGAGCCGCCAGCCCCCCGTGTCCCCAGCGTTCAGCTCCCAGGAGCTGGGGCTGCTACACAGGGAGTTTGACAGCTGCTGGCAAAGACGTGCAGACGCCGCACCCCGCCCAGGCCCGAGGGGGCAGCTGAGCCCTGGGGCGGGCCTGCCTGGGTTTGCTGCTCCTCACCGCCAGGGGCCCGTCTCCTAGCGCGTGTCCCGGGCTGCCCTTGCTCAGGCACCTCCCTGGGAAGTTCCCCTCCCCTGTCAAACGGCTCATGAGAGAGCAGAGGGCTCAGGCTGCCTGTGCCCCATAGGGCTGATCCTGCCCCCGGGCGGCACGGCTCCCAGCAGGGGAAGCCCAGCACAAAGAGAGCAGGTGACTGGGGCGGGGGGAGATGAGGTCACCACGGCTAGGGTGACCAGATGTCCCAATTTTATAGGGACAGTCCCAATTTTTGGGTCTTTTTCTTATATAGGCTCCTATTACCCCCCACCCCCGTCCCGATTTTTCACACTTGCGGTCTGGTCACCCTAACCACAGCATGTCCAGGGTCCCGGTCCTGAAATCTGAGGGTCTCATGTTCCAACAGAATGGCCCAGTGTCCAGACGGGGGCTCCTGCCATCCAGAGTCGGGGGCCCTGGCACCTCCCGGGGGCCTGAGTTCCCCCAGGGGTCTCTTCAGCCCCACCCCCAGAAATCGGGTGCGCTCAGCACAGAAGGGGTAGCTATCCGCCCTGCACCCCAGAGGCAGCTGCATTTCCGTGGTGGCCGCAGAGAGGGCCCAGTGCCCACGCAGCCGCACTGGAGCCGAGGGGGTGGCCCCGGGGCTCACCTGCCCTGCTGGTGGGAGCTGGCGCAGTGTGACCGCGCCCATTGAACGCAGTCTGGTTGCACCAGCTGGGACTCCGGCCAGGGCTCTGCCATGGAAACGTGACTCGCAGGCCTTTAGTGTCATGACTGGGTTTGTTCCCCTCCCACGAGGCCGTCCCGCAGGCCAATCAGCAGGGGCTGGGCAGGGCACCCCGGGCCTGCCCCACGCCAGCGACCTGCCATCCTGCCCGGCACTCCACAAACATTCCCTTGCTAAGGCCACAGTAAATATTATGGCAGGGCAAACAGTGACTCAGCCCCCCTTTGTTCCAGGGAACCCGAGGGGCTTGTTCTGCTGCTCTTTAATGACCCTCCAGCTGTGTACCCGGGAGCTACTCATTAACCGGGAGCTGCAGATGGTGAGGGGTGGGCAGCATGCCAGCAGGGAACAGTTTGCCAGCGCAGGGCAGGGGCTGCAAGCAAACAATGACACCTTTTAGCCGGTGCTAGTGCCTTTACAGCGGGGTCGGCCCCCATACAGCCCCTTTGGGGGGCCAGGAATCCTGAGGGGCCAGCCCTGCTCCCGGGACGTCAGTGGGGCAGCCTCCCAGCCTCATTCCCCAGCAGCCCCGGTCTCCCACCCAGGCCAGCTGGGGGCATGTGGGAGACTCGGGAGCAAGGTGCATCCATTTCATCCAACACGGAAACGATCGAACGGCTGCTGAGTGCAGAAATCCGGGGCCGTCAGGCAGGCAGGCAGACAGACAGACAGACACGCCCGCACCCCACATCCAGGGCTTGTCCTGAGCGGATTCCATACAAAATAAGCTTCAAGCAACATCTCAAATGTGGACCAGCCCCCTGCCCCTCGTCTACTGTCTGGGCCCTCAGCTCCGGGGGTCTGGGTCTCTGCCCAGCTCTCGATCAGTAACCACCCAGCTGGGGGCACGCTCCCTAGGGCTCCAGCAGCCTCTCGCCGACCTCAGCCTGGGGCAAGAGGCTGACGCAGGGGACCAGCCCATTGTGTTTCTGGGTCAGCTTTTCCCTTCCTTAGCGAAGGCCTCGGTCCCCAGCCAGTAACTCCAGGGACGGAGGGTGGGAGGGGTTCCCCAGCGCTCTCGGGGTGCGACGTGTCAGCCAGCACGGGTCTCTGAGCAGCCACTCGGGCTCCTCCACGTACCAGCCCTCCGGGGCACAGAGACAGGGCCTCCCCCACTGCCATGGGCATGTCCCCGCAGTGCCAGGGCAGAGATCCCCCAGCAACGTGCTGGAAGGATCCCTCCTGCAAGACTCCATTGCCCCTTGCCTGGTGGTGCCAACCACCCCTCGGTATCCCCCCATGCCCCAGCCGGGCAGGCTGGCAGAACCAGGCTGTGTGGGCAGTGGGCAAGTTTTGGACAATCAGTCCCCAGAAGGCTGGCCTGGGGCATTATTGGCTGATGGCAGAATGCCCCACAGCACATCAGGCTGGTGAGCCCTAGAGACCGTGACATGGGGTCCAGCCCATGGGTCCACCCTCTGCCACCCCTGGTCTCCGCGGTGCGGTCTCCTCTGGGCTGGGACGTGCGGCTGCGGTGCACCAACCCCACGCAGGGCTCCACGCAGGCGGGTCTGAGGACCAGGGCCCTGCCCCCTGGAGCTGAGGCAGTGGAGTGGAGGGTCAGCCACACCCCACTCTGCCCTGGGCGGGGGCTCTCCTTCCCCGGCAAATCCATCTATTTCCTGGCTGCAGCTCCGCCCCCACTGCCTGTGACTCCGCCCCTCGTTGTCATTTGGTTCCGCCCCCTCCTGATTTTGGCTCCACCCCCTCCTGGAACCTGACGGTCGTGCATGTCAGCTCCAGTCTCTCCATTCCCCTGCGGGTGCGGTAGCAGCGGGCACCCCCCCACCCCCCACGTACAGCAGTTCCTAGCCCCAGCTTCGCCCCCAGGAGTTTGGAAGAACCAAGGCGTAGAAGCCCGACACAGAGCCGGCCCGGCTGGTGTGCCATCCCCGCGGAGCGCAGGCATGCGGCTCGTTGTGCCCCTCCTCCCTCAGCCACGGAGCTGGGAAGGCGAGCTGGCCCCTGGGCAAGTGTCAGAGGGGCGGCCATGTTAGTCGGGATCTGTAAAAGCGGCAAAGAGTCCTGTGGCTCCGTATAGACTAACAGACGTATTGGAGCAGGAGCTAGTGTGGGTGAATCCCCACTTCGTCCCTGGGCAAGGAGCTCCCGCCGGCACTCGGGCCGTAACACCTCTGAGGGTGGGGCCTTGATGTGCCCAGGGCAGCCCCCCACAGGCCCGAGCCACGGCCCCCATGCCCCACACCTGGGCCATGCCCCACGTGCACGGACCGCGTAGCCCTTCTTGCCCAGCGCAAGTTCCCATCACGTTCTGCCCTGTGCTGAGCAAACAGGGGCACTCCTTCGCTGGCAATGTTTGAGCAGGATTAGTGGGGCCGAGCCCTGCGTGGGGAAGGAGCCCTCCTGGTTTCGCAGGCACCAAGCAAACAGGTTGGATCAACATTCTGGCAGAATAAACAGTGTGTGTCAGAGTTCATGCCCGGTGCAGTGCCCAGAGGGCTGAGTGGAGCCGGTGGGGGTGCTTCCAGGGGGGAACCCCATGGCTGGTGGATCGGAGGCAGTGCCCGGGGGCATGGGCACCAGCGCGGAGCTGTTGACTCAGGAGGAGTGAGCCAGAGCCCACTGCCTCGCTGGGGGGACATCTCCCATGCCCTCATTTCTGCATCACCCCGGAGCCAGCCACTCTGTGCCCGCTAGCTAGCAGGAGCCCGGCTGCAGAGACTCACCGACAAACAGCTAACTGCTTTGTTTGTTAATGGACAAGGCTATTTATAGCCCAGAGGCCTTTAAAATTAGCCCAGGGCACTCGTGGCCTGATGGCTCCCTCAGCTCATCCAGCGAGAGATGCGCTGCACCGGGGCCAGACCCGCTGGCAGGTGCCTCCCCTGGGGCTGAGCCCAGGAGAAGAGAGAGGGCTGGGGGCTGTGCCCACAGAATCACCCCGTCCCGCCCGGGGGAGACATCCCTCTGCACAGCTCCTGGGAGACCCCCCAGCCCAGCAGCCTCCTGGCCCAGAGCCGGGAGGGGACAGCCCCTCCCTGTGAGACTCAGTTCTGGGCACCTCCTTCCCAGAGGACACTGACCATTGGCGGGTGTTCGGGGAGCCCCGGACTGGCAGGGGCTGAACCCTGGGCAGGGCTAAGGAGGGGCCCCGAACCCACGGGGGTAGTAAGGGCAATCCAGAAGGGACGGGGCCAAAGTGGAGCAGGGCTTCCTGCTGGGGAGGTGGGGCAGGCCCTGGGGAATGCAGCACAGGGTACAATCCTGCCTGGCTCAGGGCTGGCTAGGACCCCGGGGGTCTTTTCTCTCCCTAGATCCCAATCCACATGCAGGGAGCAGCTCAGGGCATCCGGGGCTGCCTGGGGCAGGGAGCCCACCTTTCCCGTCCGGAGGGGGGTGTCACTGGCCCGGGGATTCTCCCTCTGGCCAGAGTGGGAGGGGGCTGCACCGGGGCAGAGAGCAGAAGAGGGGCCCTGCCTGCAGCTCCACTCAGCTGTGATTTATCCCGGGGAACACGCTGCACCCAACACGCTCAGCGACTGGTCGCGGCCCCCAGCAGGGCCGGGATCCAGCACCCCCCCAGGCCAGCGACACCGACAGCGATCAGCGACCCAGCCCCATGCAGACCTTCTGCCCAGGGACCCCGGGCCTGCCCCTCCCTCCCCACTCCCCAGCACAGATTGACTCAGCACCACAGACAGAGGGGGCGGGAAGGACTCTGCCCTGCCCAGCCCCAGCCCCTGCCTAGCTTAGAGCAGCTGGGGGTGCTGGCGATGCTCCTCCAGGGCACCCCAGACCACAGTGTGCTCCAGCCAGGCCCCTCCCCGTCCTTTACATGTCTCCGGGGCCAGCGTGGTGGGGCGGCCGGTGTGGGAACTGGCAGTGCCTGCTGGGGTCTCCCAGGGCCAGAGGAGTCCCCAGCCGGAGATACACAGGGATCTATAGCTAGCCATCGACTGTGCCCATCACACAGGCCCAGATTCAGCCGGCCGCGACCCAGGCTCGTTGCCCCGCACTGGTCCCTGTTTGGAGTTTCTAGATGGATTGACTGCTGCAATGTGGGGGCCATGCCTGGAATGAGGGGGAGGTGTCCCGCAGGGACAAATTAACTGAATTAGGGCCCAGGGATCCCCTGCTCCCTGACGGCCCCTCCCCCCACCACTGCAGGTTGGGGAGCAGGGCCAGCCCTGGAGAAAGGGGCTATGCAGCCCACCATGAGCAAAGCCCAGAGCCTGTCACCCCTCAGCTCCGGACCCAAACAGAACATCCTGGCTCATCCCCTGGGCTCCGGAGACTGTCCTGCCCGGTGCCACCCCGCCCCTGGCATGTGCCTGCTGGGCGCCTGGCAGGAAGCAGGCAGAGACCTCGCCCAGGGAACCTCCACCTGCCCTGGGCTGGACCTGCCGGTGCCGCTGGGGGCTGAGCTCCCCGCTCCCGGCTGCGGCAGGCTTGTGCGATGCAGCGTCGCCCTGAGTGCCAACGGGGCCCTTGGCCCTGCTGCGGCCGTAGCAGGGATCTCGGTGCCCAGGGAGAGCTGGCGAGCGGAGGCTGGGCCTTATTGCAGGCGAGGGGAGGATGCAGGAGGTGGACGCCGGACCCTGCCACACCGGGGAATGGGGAGCGAGGGGCTGGGGGGCAGGACGACCCTGGCAGAGGAAGCACCAGGCACGTGGGCAGGGGCAGGTGGGAGATGCTGTCACGTGACATTCCCTGCTTCTGGTTGAGGCCCGTCCTGACATGGGGCTCGTCGCCGGGGGGCTGAGCCCGGCCCATGAGGGTCAGCCCAGTGTACGAGAGATGCCACGCTGAGCCCCTCATGGAGACTCGGCCCCACCTGGGGAACCTGTCAGAGACCATGGGGCCATGGGAGGGGGAGGCGGTCGCCCAGGTGGGGGTCGGGGGGGAGGTCAGCCGGGGCCCTCAGGGGGAGGTCGGCCAGGGCTCCTTGACCCCACAGAAAGGGCTGTGGGTCCCACTCTCCATCCCAAAGCTGTCGGGACGGCCCTGGCTATTCTGGGTCTCACACTCCAGCAGGATGCAGCAGCTCTGCAGGACGATGCAGCCGGGATGGGCACAGGCACGTCTGCCCCAGGCAGGATCTGTCGCCAGGGGCATGTGCCCGACTCAGCGGCGGACAGGTGGACACCCTTCTCAGGCAGGGAATACAAGCCACTACTGGGAGACTGGCTGGTTCTCCTGGTGGCTGGCTCCCCCTCGTGCTGAGACAGGATTTTGCACCGGTCCCTCCATCACTTTCTCCAGCGCTGGGGGCTGCATGTTGCCCCCGGCCTGTCAGGGATTCAGGCTCCTTTCCTGCCCCATAGATGCATCATGCTGGCCCCAAACACCATGATCCAGACACAGCCATGGACCTGGAGTGTTTGAGGCCAGAGGGGCCCGTTACACTGGGTGAAAATGAAAGGGGGCGAACTCAGAACTGGTGAAGGAAATACAGAGTCAAGGAGGCGAGGTCAGGTCTGTGACTGGACCAAGTGCTGGTGGCAAGAGAGAAGCTCTGGAGCCACACAAGCTCTTCTTCAGGTCTGGGGAAGGTGCTGAGGGTCACTGCTACACACAAGGTGGAGAGGGTTGTTTAGCATCAGGAGTTAGCACACCTTTCAAGGGACCATTCAGGGTGAAGGGGCCTGTTAATACCCCTCCAGCCACAGGCAGGAGGGGAAGAAAGGGGGGTAGCAGCTGGCAGGGGGTTAGTGGGTTATAGATTGTTGCAATAAGCCATAAATCCAGTGTCTCTGTTCAGTCCATGATTCTTAGTGCCTAGCAGAGTAATGACCTGCAGCTCCCGGGCCTGTCTTCTGAAAGTGCCGTTTAGGTTTCCTTTCAGCATGAGGACTGACAGGTCAGATATAGCATGATCAGGAAAGACACATGGTCAGCCTGTGGAACTCACTGCCACTGGACGACAACGAGGCCAGAACGTCACAGGATTTGCAATTGCTCTAGACATGGAGAAGCTGTGCGTTATAACAGGAAACACTGATAACCAAGAGCTTGAGAAAGGCTATAACTCACCCTCCACCAGAGGGCCCCATTGGATCAGCTAGCCTGACCCCCAGCATCACACAGACCATTACACTCACCCAGGTCCCCGCACACTGAGCCCAACTTGTGGCTTGGCTAAAGCATCGGTCACAGAGGCAGCCTGTCTGGGTTTGAAGACATCAAGCAGTGGACAATCTACCCCTGCTCTGGGAGTTCATTCCAGGGGTCAGCCACCCTCCCTGCTAAACACGGGTGCCTCCTTTCGAGTCGGAATTTGTCTGGGGAGAGCAGGAGTCAGGTCTCTGCTCTGCCACAGCCTGCCTGTGTGACCCTGGACAAATCCCTCGGTGCCTCAGCTCCCATCTGTGCAACGGGGACACCAGCCCAGCCCTGCCCTGCCTCTCAGGCTGCGTAGGATAAATACATTTCCAAAGGCTACGAAGCGCTCTGAGATCGGCTGGTATAAGGCTAGGTATCACAGCTCGGCCTTTCTCCCCTAGACTACAGGGCCCTTTGGGATCTGGGATTTTCTCCCTGGGAAGGAGTCACGGCTCAGTCTTCTATTCATACACGGAACAGACTCAGCTTCTCTTTAAGGCTGTCACTGTCAGGGATTTCCTCCATTTGGGGGGTTCTTTCCTGCACCCTCCCTAGTTCTTCAACATCCTTTTCAGAATGTGGCCCCGAGGATTGGATGTAGCATGCCAACCTGGGTCTCACTTCTCCCCCTGCTTCTATAGCCAAGGCCAGTCTGAGCCACGGGACCACAGCGGGAGCGCACGTTGAGCTGCTTGTCCATTGGGACCCTGGAATCCCTTCCAGTGGCCCTGCTTTCCAGAACAGCGTCCGCTCTGCCGGTGGGGCCAGCGTTCCCAGAGGTATGACCACGCATTTGGCTGCATTAAACCAAATTTTGTTTGAATGGGTCCAGCTGGCTCAGAGATCCAGGTTGCTCTGTGTGATGGCCCCATCCTCAGCAGGATTTACCTTTCCTCCAGCTTTGGTGTCATTGGAAAATTTTAATCAGCAGTGATTTTATATTCGCTTCCAGGCCATTGATGAAAATGTTAAACCCCCTGCATTACCCCACTAGCTGAGGATTCCCCATGACATTTACTCTTTGAGAGTTGTCAGAGCCTGTTCTTACTCCACATAACAAAGGTTTCACTGGTATTGGCTAGTGCTCATTTCTGAATGAGAATATTGTGCAAGTCTAAGTCACACACCTAACAAAAGTCTCAGTGTCATATATTACATCAATGCAGCTGTTGTTATCAGACAGACTTGTAAGCTCATCAAAAAATGAAATCAGGTTTCGGCAACAAGATCCAGTTTTGATAAAGCCATGTTGACTGGCATAAACTATATTCCTGTCATGTAATGCTTTGGAAATTGAATCCTATATCAGCTTTTCCACTATTTTGTCCAGGATTTATGTTAGACTAACTGGCCTATAATTACCCAGGTCATTCCACTTGCCTTTTGTAAATATTGTAACAGCCTTAGAACTCTGCTAGTGTTCTGGAATTTTCTCAGTATTCCAAGATTTATTAAAAAGTAAATTCTGCAGGCCACAAATCTCCTCAGCCAGCTCTTTTAGGACTCTTGGGTGCATGTTATCCAGGCCTGATGGTCTAAAGATGTTTATGCTTGTAGATGCTGTTTAACATCCTCCTTAGCTACTAATGGATCTTGTGTGATACAAGTATTTCATCCTTCTTCTTTCCAAAGACAGAACAGAACAATTTATTGAATATTTGTGTCTTTTCTCCATCACTATTAATAATTTTACCATCTCTCTCTAGTAATGGGCCAACACCATTGTCTGGATTTTTTTTGTTCCTGATGGATTTAAAATTCTCTTCTTATTGTCCTTAGCCTAGTCAGTCATGGATTTTCCTAATGTCTTTAGCATCCCTTATCAATTTTCTATACTTCATAGTTTCTAATTTATATTCACTGTTGCCTAGTTCCCTGTTTCCCCCCATGTGTTATATGTTACTTTTATTTCAAACGTATGCCTTCACTTTGCCACTGAACCAGTGTGGGATGTTAGCTAAATTTGTCCTCTCTCTTTAATGTGGAATTGTGTTTTTTTGTCCACCTAATAAACTCTTAAAGAACTCCCAATTTTCATTCACATTTTCTGACCAAATCAATTTTGCCCATAGCTTTCCACAAAACCTAGTTCTCCAAAGCTGAGACGCTCCAAGCATACATATCTCTTGTTGGGCCTCTCCTCTGTTTACTCCTGGGGGAATTCTGTGTCACTGCACATGCGCAGAATTCATGTCCCCCACAGATTTATTTGCTTCCCCACAGAAAAATGACTTCTGACAGGGAAACCAAGGGAACCCACAAGAGTGGTCACATGCCCCTCCCCAACCATTCAGGCAGGTTGGTTTGCATGCCCAGAGCAGCTAAATCACCCCTGGAGGCGGGGTGGGGAGGTTGCTGGGCAGAGAGAAAGACACTCTGTCCCTTTGGTTTGCTATTGCAGTATGCTCAGCTTGGCAGGGCAGGGATTCAGGATGTTTCGGAGGAGGTAGGCGAAGGGCAGGCTATGTCCCCTCAGACAGAACATAATTTAGCAGCCTGCCTGCTTAGTGAATTGTTCCCATTGTCTTTGTGAATTCTCCCAGGAGTATAAAACAGGTGTCAACGTTTTAAGGCTCCTTTACATTGCCAGAGTGGGGTAAAGGACAGTATGGCCTTAGAAATGCTTATGGTGCTTCACTGATTAGAACTGGTCTGAATTTTTGGACTGAAAACATTTCCTATCACAATGTGCTCCATGAACTGTTTGCTATGGACCTTTCTGGAGATGGTCAGTAGCAAATATAAATTGTGAGTTTGATTTCCCAGCCCTCACTTGCTCTTCAGTTGCCTATGATGCAACACTGAGCATGTGGCTGCATATATTTGTTGACTAATAACTAGAAATAAAGGTTCAAACCTAGCTACGTTACTATTAGACGAAGGGGGTTTAGGGATCTCCTCCAATACTCCCCCCAACTCCCATTCTCCATCTATTGTATTGTAGTTTAAATAAATTATCAAAATAATTGAAACCAGCATGATTATATTGTGTTATTTTGACAAATAAAAATGTTCAGAATTTTGCAGAATTTTAAAGTATTGTGTGCAGAATTTTTAATTTTTTGGCACAGAATTCCCCCAGGTGTATCTGTTTGTCCATAATGAATACAATCTGGTCACGATCACTAGCAACCACCAACTCTCTGAGAAGCCCTAAAGCAGATGCCTTGGCTGCCTGTGTTCAGGCAGGAAGCCACTGCACGCTGCCGCAGCATCCCAGCTGAATGCCAATCTGGCTAATTAGTCTGCAAATCTCTAAGGCCCCCCATGGGTGCACACTCAAGCTCTGCTCCCTCTCCCAGGCACTGTGGGTGCTACACAGCTGCCCCCTATTTATTCCTTCGCCTGCAGGACAGAAGGAACCAAACCTTTTAAAATGTCTGATGAGATCCAACTTCAGTGTTTCCTGACAGCCGTGAAAGCCTCTCTGATCAGCCCAGAGGGGTGACAGACAGACAGATCAAGGCTCTCATAGCTTCAGAGCTAAGGCCAGAAGGGATCACTGTGATCTAGTCTGCCCCCCCCCACCCCCATAGCCCAGGCCAGAGACCTGCCCCACAGGCTCCTGCACTGAGCCCAGTCACCTGTGAAGGAGCTGGTGTCTCTTGTAGGCAGCCATCAGTCTGGGTTTAATGACTCCATGTGACAGAATCCAGCATGTCCCTGGAGAAGTGATTTCTTACCCACGAAAGCTTCTGCCCCAATAAATCTGTTAGTCTTTAAGGTGCCACCGGACTCCCCATTGTTACTGTGGATACAGACTCACCCGGCTCCCCCTCGGATACATGTCCCTGGGTAAGTTGCTGCTTAAACTCAAATTGGAAATCCAATGCGTGTACTGACAGGGAGATGTCTGGCTTCAGCTGCCTGCGCTGGCTCTCGGTCAGCCTCCGCCT
Source organism: Eretmochelys imbricata (assembly GCF_965152235.1). Classification (NCBI taxonomy): domain Eukaryota; kingdom Metazoa; phylum Chordata; order Testudines; family Cheloniidae; genus Eretmochelys; species Eretmochelys imbricata. The sequence continues at coordinate 106,599,687 of NC_135579.1, forward strand.
GCTAAATTAGAGAGCCCCCCGGGCAGGTTCCTACAGACCCTGATCCAGTCACCCCCAAACCATCCCTTGGATAAGCTAAATACATCCAGCCCCTTACGTCTCTCAGAGTTTCTAGCTCTCCGCCGAGTCCCCCAGCCCCCGGGATCCTCCCAGATGTCTGATTCCCCAGCTATGAAAATACTAAACAAACTGGTTCCCAAAAAGTAGGGAACGCCAGCTGGAGCAGGGCTAGCAGGAACCCAACCCACCCCTCAGCATGACTACCAAGCACTCCCTAGGAGGGCCTGTGCTGGCCTCTTATATAGGGCCACACTGACCACACCCCCTTTTTTGTCCGCTGGCCGTCTCTTCCCCCAGGCTGGCGTGACACCAGTTCCATTCCCCCACGCACAGAAAGGTTCCTAGCCAGCAGCGGCCCTGCGTTCGGCTGCCCAGAGCTAGTGCAGGAGGAGCCCCCGGGGGCCTGACTGTTGCTGCCCTGCCTAACAAACTCGCTTTACAAACTGGAGAGGAAAAAGGGACGGTTCTGCAGGCTTGGCCATGATGGGAAGTGGGGGAGGGCTGGGCCCAGGGATGGGGTGCGTGAGAGTTGCCAAGTCCAACTACCGAAGGAGCCAGGCTGTTCCCGGTGCAAAGTGCAGAATGCCGCCGGGCAGCCTCCCTTGCGTGAGATGCAGCCGATCTGCCAAGCAGCCGGAGTTTCCTGCTCTGTGGGGTCACTTGTACCACAGCGGATGGATGGGAGCAGCTCCCCCCGGAGATATTCCGAGAACACCACACCCATGACTGACTGGGGGCCCACATCTCACCTGGCAGGAGTCTGCTCTGGGCTGGGCACTGCGGGAGAGCTGTGTGTGCCCGGGCAGCCTGCCCCACACTGGGCACTGCGGGAGGGCTGTGTGTGCCCGGGCAGCCTGCCCCACGCTGGGCACTGCGGGAGAGCTGTGTGTGCCGGGCAGCCTGCCCCACGCTGGGCACTGCGGGAGAGCTGTGTGGGCCCGGGCAGCCTGCCCCACGCTGGGCACTGCGGGAGAGCTGTGTGGGCCCGGGCAGCCTGCCCCACGCTGGGCACTGCGGGAGAGCTGTGTGGGCCCGGGCAGCCTGCCCCACGCTGGGCACTGCGGGAGAGCTGTGTGGGCCCGAACAGCCTGCCCCACGCTGGGCACTGCGGGAGAGCTGTGTGGGCCCGGGCAGCCTGCCCCACGCTGGGCACTGCGGGAGAGCTGTGTGGGCCCGGGCAGCCTGCCCCACGCTGGGCACTGCGGGAGAGCTGTGTGGGCCCGGGCAGCCTGCCCCACGCTGGGCACTGCGGGAGAGCTGTGTGGGCCCGGGCAGCCTGCCCCACGCTGGGCACTGCGGGAGAGCTGTGTGGGCCCGGGCAGCCTGCCCCACGCTGGGCACTGCGGGAGAGCTGTGTGGGCCCGGGCAGCCTGCCCCACGCTGGGCACTGCGGGAGAGCTGTGTGGGCCCGGGCAGCCTGCCCCACGCTGGGCACTGCGGGAGAGCTGTGTGGGCCCGGGCAGCCTGCCTCATGCGAGCAGAGCAACACACATGCCCAGTCCCAGCAGCTCACGCCTCCCCACCTCACCTCCGGGTTGGGGGCGGGGGGTTGGCTGAAAGGGCTGCTGTGTCCTCTGCCGGAGTCATTGCCTGCCCCAGAGAGCCCACGTGGGGCGGGGTGAGGGGTGTGTCCCCCCACAGGCTGGGGCTGGGGCAGTGTGGGCCTGAGAGGCCTCGCTGACGGTGACACCCAGCGGGGGCTCTGGGGTTAGGAGGGGGCTGCAGATAGGGAGGGGCTGCAGGTGGGAGTCTGCCCTCACTCTCTGGGGTCGCGGAGAAAGCCCAGCGGGGATAGCCAGTGACCGGGAGCCGGAGCACCCCGGCGGGGGCAGCCAGTGACCGGGAGCCGGAGCGCCCCGGCGGGGGCAGCCAGTGACCGGGAGCCGGAGCGCCCCGGCGGGGGCAGCCAGTGACCGGGAGCCGGAGCGCCCCGGCGGGGGCAGCCAGTGACCGGGAGCCGGAGCGCCCCGGCGGGGGCAGCCAGTGACCGGGAGCCGGAGCGCCCCGGCGGGGGCAGCCAGTGACCGGGAGCCGGAGCGCCCCGGCGGGGGCAGCCAGTGACCGGGAGCCGGAGCGCCCCGGCGGGGGCAGCCAGTTACCGGGAGCCGGAGCGCCCCGGCGGGGGCAGCCAGTGACCGGGAGCCGGAGCGCCCCGGCGGGGGCAGCCAGTGACCGGGAGCCGGAGCGCCCCGGCGGGGGCAGCCAGTGACCGGGAGCCGGAGCGCCCCGGCGGGGGCAGCCAGTGACCGGGAGCCGGAGCGCCCCGGCGGGGGCAGCCAGTGACCGGGAGCCGGAGCGCCCCGGCGGGGGCAGCCAGTGACCGGGAGCCGGAGCGCCCCGGCGGGGGCAGCCAGTCACCGGGAGCCGGAGCGCCCCGGCGGGGGCAGCCAGTCACCGGGAGCCGGAGCGCCCCGGCGGGGGCAGCCAGTCACCGGGAGCTGGGCACAGGCCCTGCGCAAGCCCGGGTGGAGTGAGGCCGGGCCAGCAGCCATGGAAGCTGTGCCAGAGGAGCCTCCCTGCCCGGTTCCTGGCTCCTGGCTGCCTGTGACCTTCCCAGGGCTCCCCACTGCCTCCCAGGTGGGGCAGGGCCCCTCTCCCCACAGAGCATCTGCAGGCTGGATCCCACTGGCAGCACCATGCCCGGGTGGCGGGGACATGGGCTGGGGCTGCTCTCGGGCACCCAGACCCCTGCCCAGGGCAGGTGGAGGGTTCGGTCTCCCCATAGCAGCCTGGGTTTCCTGGACAGCACTTACCACTGCCCAGCTCCGGCTTCTGGCCTGGCCAGGGGCAGGGAGGGCCCTGGGGGGAAGAGGCAGAGCAGGGGCTAGGGCCAGCGTCCTGGTACCGGTGGCCCCCGCCCACTTCTACTCAGGTTCCAGCATCCTCTGTGGGGCTGGGGCCACTGGGCAGAGAGCCCTGAGCCTGGGCGAGGCACACGGGGGCCGGAGGAGGGAGCAGAGACCTGACTGAGGGGCAGCTGGTGTGTTACCCTAGAGTGTGACCGGGCTGGAGGGCCAAGAGGTGGGAAGAGAGACCGGCATGGGGCGCGGGGGGCACCAGGTGGGGACAGAGCCACTGCGCCACGCTCAGCCATGACGGGCCGCACCAGCCGGGGGGGCCGGGAGGACAGGGGGGAACGCTGGCCTGTGGCACCGGCAAGAGCCCCGCTCCCCATTGAAACCGCTGGCTGTGGGCTGCCCAAGGGGGTCCCAACGTCCGGCTCTAAGGGACCGGCTTCCATGGGGACTGCGCGCCCTCAGCTCCCCTGGGTACAGAGCAGCGGCAATCAGGCTGCTCCCGCAAGGGCCCCACGAGGGGTGCGGGGCTCAGGCTAGTCACTTGGGGCTGAGCCGGCCGGCACTCCGTGCTGTGAGAAATCCTGACCTGGGGGGGGTCTCAGTCGGGACCCCAACTCCCCCTCCTGGGACGATCTTGGCCCCTGCCCTGCTTTGGGCCCCCTCTCTGAAAAGCCCAGCCTGGTGCTGCTCCATAGCCTGGCCACACCTGGCCCAGCCCGAGCCCCATGGCTATGCCCGCTCTGTAAGCAGGAGGGCTGTAGGAGTGGGGGTGGGGTCATAAAACCCCATCGCCTGAAGTCTGGGCTCCGGGCCGGGGCTCGAGCAGCATTAACTCCGCGGCTGCTGGAGAGCTGCTCAGTAGCCCAGTCAGGGGCCGCTCGCAGCCGGGGAGCAGCCACCCGTGGCCACGTGTCCACAGGTGCTGACCGCGGGAAGCGCAGTGGCTGAGGCCCTCGTGGCGAGGCTGGGCAGCAGCCGGGTTTCAATGCTTTAGATGAATGTCGATGGATAATGTTGACATTTGGGTTTAAGCATTTTTCTGTCCATTTAAATGTTCCCAGTTGTGCAAAATGAGAGTTCACCCATCTCCTCCGATGGTTATCGCTTTAAGTTGTCAGTTGTGGGCCATTACGGCGGGGTCAGAGAACGGTGCGGGGGGGCAGACGATAAAGTATTTAATGCCAGTGGATGCTGAGATTCAGAAAGGCGAAGCTTTATAGCTGTGCCATCGCGGATTGTCACCGTCACGTGTCAGAGTCCCCGGAGCAAACAACCTTACACCGAACTGCAAACAGGCTGCGCTTTCCGGCTGTAGCTCGGGGTGAGCACGGATGGAAATATTCCTTCCTCGGTTTGCGTGTTAACGACGTTTCCCCGTGGAAATCTCGTCCTTCCAGGCCGACCCGTCGCTCGCCGGGGCGATGAGGCTGAGCCACCACTAGAGGGACCCGGAGCCCTTTGGAGCCCGCCAGCCCCAGGTGCCAGGGCTGCATTTCAGGGGCCCTGCCCAGGCCCACAGGGCCCTGGCCTGGGTCCGTCCCTTGATGCTCTGCAGCCCTAGGGCGTCACAGGCCCCCCCACTGACCCCACAACCTGGCCTGTCCAGCGCAGGGCGTCAGCCCGCTTGGCAGAGCGGCAGGTGCACCTGGTGCCAGCAGCTGGGATCCCTCCCAACGCACCCACTCTCCGGGCCCCTTGCTGCAGGGTCTCCGACATGCTGACGTGTGGGGAGAGGACGGCTTGGGCTGGTTTGGGGACGCAGAGCCCTTCCCCCGCAGGCCTCTGGGAATGTACCCCTCTGCATCGGCGATGGCACGTGCCCCCACACGGCCTGTTCTGTGCCCCGTGAGACAAGGGGTCTCTCACCGCCGTGCCACAGACCCCTTGGGCATCGACGGGGCTGAGCTGGCAGCTGGATGTGTGCAGCCCCCTGCCCTGGAGCCCCCGGGAACGGTGGGGCATGCGTGGTCGCTCTCACAGGGGGCTGTCCTGGGCGCTGAGGCTCCGCTGGATGGGCAGAGGGAGCTGCCTGGCGTGTGGTGTTGCCGATGGTGTCACGGAGTGTGGGGGAGTCCGGGCCCTGCACCCCTCTTCCTGGGATTCACCGTGACTCTCAGCCAGCCAGTAAAACAAAAGGTTTATTGGACAATAGGAACACAATCTAAAACAGAGCTTGTGGGCACAACCAGGACCCCTCAGTCAAGTCCTTCTGGGGGGCAGGGAGCTTAGACCCCAGCCTTGGGGTTCCCTGTGTTCCAGCACCCAGCACCAAACTGAAACCAAACCCCCCCCAGCAGGCTCTCGCCTGCAGCCTTTGTGCAGTTTTCTGGGCAGGGGTGTTACCTCCCCCTCCCCCTCCTGGCTCAGGTGACAGGCTCTCAGGTCTCCCATCCCCAATGAAACTCCCCTGCCACATTCCCAGGTCAACACTCCCCCCTCCCTGCTGCATCACATCTCTCCCCCCTTCGAGACTGAACTGAGCGGGGTCACTGTGACCAGTGACCTGGGAAAGTTCGGGGCCCCCTCTCCGGGACAGCGCATCCGCTATCAGGTTGGCCCTTCCCTTCACGTGGACCACGTCCATGTCCTAATCCTGCAGGAGCAGGCTCCATCTCAGGAGCTTGGCGTTGGCTCCTTTCATCTGGTGCAGCCAGGTCAAGGGAGAGTGGTCGGTGTACACGGTGAAGTGTCGCCCGAAGAGATAGGGTCTAGTTCCTAGAGGGCCCACACCATGGCCAGGCATTCCTCCTTGATGGCCGCGTAGTGTTGTTCCCAGGGTAGCAACTTCTTGCTCAGGTACACGATGGGTGTGTCTCCCCCTTTTCATCCTCCTGCATTAACACCGCCCCCAGTCCCGTGTCGGAGGCGTCGGTGAACACCATAAAGGGCTTGTCAAAGTCTGGGTTTGCCGGAACTGGGCCACTGACCAGAGCCTCCTTCAGCCCCCGGAAAGCTTCCTGGCACTGCTCGGTCCAGACCACCTTGTCTGGCTTCCCCTTCTTGCATAGCTCAGTGATGGGGGCGGCTATGGCGCTAAAGTGGGGCACAAACCTTCGATAGTATCCTGCCATCCCAATAAAGGCTTGGACCTGCTTTTTGGTGTGGGGAGCAGGCCAGTCTCTGATCACCTCCACCTTGGCTGGTTCCAGCTTTAGGCGGCCGCTCCCCACCCGATGGCCCAGGTAAGATACTTCAGCCATCCCCACCTTGCACTTCTCCGCTTTTACAGTCAGCCCATTCCCCTGGAGTCGGTCCAGCACTTGTCTAACCTGGGACACATGGTCCTCCCAGGTCTGGCTAAAGACACAGATGTCCTCAATATACGCCACGGCAAAACTCTCCACCCCCCTCAGTAGCTGATCCACCAGGCGCTGGAAGTCCTCTAGGCCAGTCCTCTAGGTCCCCCCCCCATCAAAACCTCAGTGGGCAAATGGTGGTGTACCCCCACGTCCTTGGGGCCCTCCTTGACCCCCTATTTCAGGTGTACCCTTGCCACGGGCACCTTGAATAGGGTCCTGCCCACCCCCTCAGGGTCAGGTAGGTTTCGGGCACCACCCGATCTGGGGCCACCACCTCGGGCTGGGCCAGCGTCACCTCCGCGCCCATATCCCAGTATCCATTGACCTTCCTCCCATCCACCTCCAGGGGAACAAGGCACTCTCTCCGGAGGGACAGCCCCGTGCCCACCCTGTAAACGGAGCACCCTCAGTCCAGAGCCTCCAGCCCTCTGGCGGAGCTGGCCTGGGGTACTCTTCCCTCCTGTGCAGGTGGTAAGCTGGCAGCCCCCCTTGCCTGGGTTGTCTGCCCCTCGTCCAGCTGGGTCCCTACCCAGTTAACTCTGGGTAGGTTGGGTCTGTTCAGTCTGTCCCTGAGCCCGGGGCACTGGGTCCGTACGTGGCCTCTCTGGCCACAGTGATAGCAGCTCAGGTCACGTTGGTCCCCTCGAGCGGGTCGGAGGGGCCCGACGCCAGGCGTTCCTCTTTGGAGGGGGTTCCCCCTATTTCCCTGCTGGGAGGTCCCATGGTGACCCTCTCTCTGCATCGGGGGGGCCTGTTCTTTTGAGACCTGAGGCGTCCTCCTCCCTGTTACCCCTTGACCAACTGTTCACAAACTCGTTGGCCAGCTGCCCTGCGTGCTGGGGGTTCTCTAGCTTCTTGTCCACCAGCCACAGCCTCAGGTCGGAAGGGCACTGTTCATACAGTTGCTCCAGTACGATTAGGTCAAGCAGGTCCTCTTTAGCTCGGGCCCCAGCTGTCCACTTGCGGGCATATCCCTGCATCCGGTTGACCAGTTGTAGGTAGGTGACCTCAGGCGTTTTACACTGAGTCCGGAACCTTCTCCGGTACATCTCGGGGGTCAGCCCAAACTCACGGAGCAGGGCCTGTTTGAACAGTTCGTAGTCCCCTGCCTCTGCCCCTGTCATTCGGCTGTACACGTCCACAGCTTTGGGGTCCAGTAAGGGGTTGAGAAACTGGAGCCTGTCTGCAGGGTCAACCCTGTGCATCTCGCAGGCATTCTCAAAGGCCGTCAGAAAGCTGTCTAGGTCCTCCCCCTCCTTACGCTGGGCCAGGAAGCACTTATCAAAGCTCCTTGCAGTCTTGGGTCCCCCCTCAGTCACAGCAGCCCCACTGCTCCTCAGCCTGGCCAGCTCCAGCTCATGCTGATGTTGCTTCTCCTTCTCCTCCCGCTCATGCTGATGTCGCTTTTCATGATCCTCCAGCTCCATAATTTTCATCTCCCTCTCCCATTCCAGCCGCCTCCAATCCAGGGATGGGGACCTCTGCCGCGAGGATCCCCTGCTCGCTGCAGGGGTCAGGGTGCCCTCGGTATTCACTGGGCTTCCCCTAACCCTTCCCCAGGCATAGGTAGGAAAGGTCTCGGGATGTCCTCGGCAGCAGTCTGACTCCTCCCAGCCCAGTCAGGCCCCAGGGCCCACGCTGTGTCTGCCGGGCGGCTTCCCTCCGGGACAGGGATCGGGTCATCCAAGCGATCCCTCTCCTCCAACTGGGCAATCAGCTGTTCCTTGGTGGACCTCCCGATGCGCAGCCCCCTCTGCCTGCACAGCTCCACCAGGTCACTCTTAAGGCGTTTAGCGTACATCTCCCTGCTGGCCACTCGCAGGCCGGGCAGCTTTCCATGGTTTCCAGGAAGAACCCCTCGTGTGCCAGTCCTTCTTGAGGTCACCACGTCTTTGCCAGGGTCGAGCTGCAGACTCCTCCGCCCCTGGGACAGCTCGCTGCAATCCCCCGGGGGACCCTGTTACTGCAAAAGTCCTTCTTGCTGGTCACACACTCCCAGGGGTTAACCGCCCCCTGAAACCGTCTCTCTCTAAATCTTCAGCACGCCTGGTCCCCATCAATCCCCCTTCGTTTTACTGTTCCCCAGTCACTTACTGCAGGAAGCGCCGTTCACGGGGTGCAGCTCATCCCACCGCTACCACCAGTTGTCACAGGGTGTGGGGGAGTCCGGGCCCTGCACCCCTCTTCCTGGGATTCACCATGACTCTCAGCCAGCCAGTAAAACAGAAGATTTATTGGAAATAGGAACACAGTCTAAAACAGAGCTTGTGGGTACAACCAGGACCCCTCATTCAAGTCCTTCTGGGGGGCAGGGAGCTTAGACCCCAGCCTTGGGGTTCCCTGTGTTCCTCCACCCAGCACCAAACTGAAACTAACCCCCCTCCAGCAGGCTCTCGCCTGCAGCCTTTGTCCAGTTTCCTGGGCAGAGGTGTTACCTCCGCCCTCCCCCCCCCACTCCTGGCTCAGGTCACAGGTCTCCCATCCCCAGTGAAACCCCCCTGCCACATTCCCACGTCAACACTCCCCCCTCCCTGCTGTGTCACAGGTGGGAACACAAGCCCCGGGGTGCTTCTCCCCGGCTTCTGCCCCATTCACACTCCTGCCCTGGCCTTGCCCCATTACCGCTGCTGGAACAGGGATTGGGGTCTGGCCTGGCTGGAAGAGAGTCTGGCCCCAGCTGGGATGTTATTGAATGTTTGAAGCCAGAATTTCCCTGGATTCCCCCAACATGTGAACCCACCTCAGCCCAGGGCCTCTGCACCCTGGACCCTCTACACCACTCCGGATCTGACCCTCTGCCCGCCTCCCTCTTGGAGCACCCCATGGAGCACCCCGTGCTCCTCTGAACTCTGCGAAGATCCTTGCCCCAAGGAGCCACGTTACTGCCTGGGCATGCAGGAGGCCAGCCCAGATGACCAGGATGGCCCCTTCTGGCCGTCCCAGCCACAGCTCTGTGATGTCTGGTGGCAGTGAGTTCCACAGGCAAAACTTTGTTCTGTAAAAAGTCCCCAGGGGAATCTGGAGGTTTCCGTTTGGGGAATGTTTTTATGTTGCACATTGGGGCTGGCAGGGGACCCCCCACTTGTTCCCAGCATCCCTCTGGCCTTGTCCCAGAAATGTCTGCCAACTCCCCATCCCCCCTGCGGTTTGGTGAGTTTCAGGATCCCTGGATTTCGGGCAGTGCCCAGACAGGAACTGAGATTGTGACATCATGCACCAAGCCCACAGCTTCCCTCAAGCCCCAGGGAAGCACCCAGCCTCCCCAGAGCGCAGACTATGCGGGGGATCCCAGAGCAGGGGGTCCCTGGATCCATGGGGCTGTGGGTGCCCCGGGAACAGCTGCGCTGGGCAGGGTCTGTGGGGTGCAGGGGAGTCCGTGGAACTGTGCTGAAGTCTGTCTGCCCCCTTGAGACTTGGCTTCCCCCTTCCAGTGCTGCAGCCAGCGCAGCCCCCGGCCACGTGCTGCTCCCCCCACCTGCCCCTCGTGGCAGGCAGCAAGCTCCTCAGGGCAGAACCAGGCGCCCGGTGCAGTGGGCCCTGCTGGGAGCCTGTGGGTGCTGGCACAGCGGGGGGCGGGGGCAGGGGCAGGGGCAGGCTGTTCCCCTCAGGGGGTGTGCCGGGGATGTGGGGGATGGAGCACCGAGCTGGCTCACCCCGCCCACAGCAGGCCCGGTGGGCGCTCCGGGACTCACAGGTCCATTCGTCCCAGCCCTCATGCACGGGAGGCCGTAAGCAACACAGGCCCAAGTGCCTCTCGACAGAGAGCCCAGCCACCCCTGCCCCGTCGCCGAGCCCCCAGCGTCTGCAGGAGCGGGGGTCTCCACGGGGCTCCCCTCACCGGCCATGCCATGCTGTGCTCAGGAAGGGAAGCTTCCCGGGCTGATGCAGGGTGAGAGCACCCCCTCCTGGGGGCAGCACAGACAACCGCCCCACCCCAGCCCCCGGCTTGCGCTGGCCCCGGGGAATCTGCAGCTGAATTCGAGTGGCCGGGTCAGGTGTTGCTGGCCAGCTGCCTCCAGCTCTCTGGGGAGCCGTCACGGGATAGCTCTCCCAGGCGGGCGGGCGGGCGGCTATTTTGGGCAGCCCCAGACTCTTCAGCTGTTGTGCTTCGCACAAGAGGAGTGGGGAAGCGGCCGTGTGCCCCCTGCCGGGGCAGGAGAGGGCGGAGCTGAGAGCCCCGGGAAGGGCCGGGCACTGGGAGAAGTCCTCTTGGCCACAGGCCCCCACCGGGGTAAGGTGGGTGGCCCAGACCTGAGCCGATAGGGGAGGGCACAGGGCTGGGGGCAAGGAGTTGAGGATTAGGGCAGTGACTTGTGCCCGGTGTTCTCTGCCAGGAGACCTCACTGGGGCCCAGGTAGGCTGGCAAAGGTCTCGGACAGGCCCCGTGCAGACACCCACGCAGTGTCGACACCATGCTATGCTCCCCAGTGGTGGGCTCCCCTGGCACCCTGCTGCGGGGCACAAGGGGGCAGTGGCCAGGGGAAGGGAGCATGGCCTGGGTGTGTGGTGCTCCAGCTTTGTCTGGCTAGGGCCCTCCCAGCCTAGAGCAATTCAGAGCCACCTTGTGACTGCTCTGACCTACTCCAGGGCCGAATAGAGACCAGCACCAGGGGGAGGCATAACGGGGCCTTCAAGTCAGCCTTGCAGCGTCTGCCCCAGCAGGATCTGACCTAGAGGACATTATAAGTTTTCTAATGCCGCTTATTCAGACAACCTCCCCCTCCCGGGCCTGGGGCAGTTCCTGTGTCTCGGGCTTGCCAGGCCCTGGCCCCACAGCTCTGTAGGGCAGCGGGCCAGCGGGGTGGGAGGATGGGCCAGGACAAAAGCTCCCACCAGCCATGGCCAGTGCTCCCCAGGAGTGGCTCGCAGGGGGACCTCTGGCTGGGGCTGGGGGGTTGGCATGCGGTCGGATGCACAAAGCTGCAGCGAGGCTCCGGCCTGACGGGACTGAGAGACAAAGGGGACAGCACCGGGGTCTGCGGGACTCTTTGGGCAAGGAGGGCAGTGCCAGGGCTGCACAGGGCAGGGACTGGCCAGGACGTCTGCCCTGGGATTCCCTCACCCCACAGCTAGGCACGAAGGGGATAAGGAACTGCCTGGGGAACCCAGCACCCCAGACGCACCCCCTTCCTGGCACTTGGGGGGCCATGGAGTGGTGCCTGTGTACGCCAGCATCAGGGGCAGCAGAAGGCAGGCAGAGCAGCCCTGTCTCCCGTGGCTTGTTGATGCCCTCTGCCCCACGGTGTGTCGGGATGGCAGGGGCTCGCTGGGCTCTGGCTACGCTGGCCCACGGCCTGGCCCTCAGGGGAGCCAGGCCCTGGACGGCAAAAAGCCGCCCGCCTTGCCCCTCAGAGGCATACGCCCGAATCAGCTGAGAGCGGGGTGAGCGGAGCATCGGCTGTTGCACTCCTGTGTGGCTGTGTAGCGGGGTGGTCACCCAGTCCTGCCCCGAAGGGCTTGAGACCAGCCCGGGGAGAGGGCTGTGGCTAGGGAAAGCAGCAAGCCGCAGCTGACTGGGGAACTTGCGGCCACACCCCACTCAGAGCCCAGCTGGCCTTTATAACAGGGCAGTGGGCCAGGAGGCCACAGTCTCCCTCTAGACGTTGAGCGGGAGGGGCCTGACTGCTGGGAGCTGAGCAGGGCTGGGGAAAGGCCAGAGGAGCGGGGGGGGCTCTGGCCTGGGAAACCCCCAGGCCTTGATGAAGGCCTTGGAAAAGGGGTGCTGGGGTTGCAGAGGGCAGCCCAAGGGTTGGCAGAAGCAGCAGGTCCAGACCCTCCTTGCCAATGATGAGGGGCAATCACACTGCAGTCGGCCCCAGGGAGCGGAGGCTAGATGGTGCCTGGCAGTAGCCAAAGACTGAGGCGAGGTGGGGATAAAGGGTGGGGGTTCCCCAGCGGGGGAGACCCAGATCTCTGGGGGTACTGCCAGGGGACAGCACCCTGGCGTGAAAGGGGCACTGGGGTCCGGGAGGGACTCGGGGTCCAGCGGCAAGCGGGACACCACCCTGCAAAGGGCGCTCTGGAGGCTGGTGAGCTAATTCCCTGGACAACCAGCAGGAGGTGCTGCGCCGGTGAGTCGCCGACCCACTATAGACAGAGCCGTGGGGGGCGAGCGACCCACGGGGCCTGCCAGGAGCTGAGAGCCGGGCAAAGAATGGGCCAGGAAGTGTGCTGGTGCGGGGCAGCGGGAGGGGCTGGGCACAGACAGGCGCACCCTGCAGCAAGGTTACACGCCTCTCCCTGGAGCACGGCTTGGCAGGGCCGCGCTTGTGCAGTGCAGAGCACCGTGGGCAAGCCAGCGGTGGGCCCCAGCACATCCTGGGACATTGGCTGGGGCCCTGCCGGGGGCGGCGTAGGCTGTGGTGGGCACAGGGGGCTTCCTGCCAGCTGGGAAGATCGGGGTGCCCAGGCTGAGTGACAGATGCACGTGGCTCCCTTTGGCTAGGCAGCTCCCTGCGCGGGCTGAAGGGCAGAGGGCTCGTGCCCTCGGCTGGAGGCGGAAGAGGCCCTATGGTCCCTCTCCAGGCTCTCCGGAAGGATTGCTTGGCCCCGGGCTTGTGGAGGTTCCCAGGAGGGCTTGGAGTGGTGGCTGGAGGCTGAAAAGACAAGAGGGTATGGGGTTTTAACCCAGGGGGCTTTCTCCCCAGTGTTTCTCAGGCATTTGATGGACAGAGCTGCATAGACCGCGAACCCAAATCCCTTCCTCTTCGGGCCATGGGGGCATCTCCACGCCATCCTGCGTCCCGGCTGCTCAGCCTGCCAGGGAAACGGGGGACACGGTGGGAGTGTCCGAGGGAAGAGGGAATTGGAGAGAACCGTTCTGGACCCCCCCACCCCACCCCAGCTCCAAGCCCCTGAGGCCCCCAGAGCTCTGGATCATCATTGGGAGGCAGTTTGACTCGTGTGCCAACAAGGACACGTTGGGGTAGGGGGTGTAACAAGGCTGGTTCTGGCGGGATCCAACAGAGAGGCGCCAATTCAGGACAAACTGCTTAGAGCAGGGCAGTTACAGCCCTAGGCTGGGGTTCCTATGCCCACCAAGGCAAACCAAACCAGCCAGACAAAGGACTTCAGTTTTACCCCACTGGCTAACCACAAGTCACACAAGCAATTCCCTTAGACACTCCAGTTTCCCAGTATCCCCACCAGTGCCCCTCGTTATGGGGATGAATGGCTATGAAAACCAATACCCCAGTAAAACGAAAAAAGGTTCCCTCGATCCCAAAGGACCAAGCCCCAGACCCAGGTCAATATACAAATCAGATCTTACCCACAAATCACGCTGTTGCTGATCCTTTAGAATCTAAAGGGTTATTCATAAAAGGAAAAAGATAGAGATGAGAGCTAGAAGGGGTGAAATGGAATCAATGACACACAGTGATGGCAAAGCCCGGGGCAAAGTGGTTGAGTCATTACGCAAAGTAAAACTATTTCCCCTTGTTTATTCCCCCCCCCCCCCACACACACACAGTTTCTCAGACGTTCTTGTTAACTGCTGGAAGTGGCCCACCTTGATTATAACTACAAAGGGTTTTCTCTCCCCTCCCCGCCCCCACTCTCCTGCTGGTAATAGCTCATCTTAAGTGATCACTCTCCTTACAGTGTGCATGATAAACACCCATTGTTTCATGTTCTGTGTGTATATAAATCTCCTCACTGTATTTTCCATAGTATGCATCCGATGAAGTGAGCTGTAGCTCACGAAAGCTCATGCTCAAATAAATTGGTTAGTCTCTAAGGTGCCACAAGTCCTCCTGTTCTTTTTAAGTTCACTGAGAGAATACAAGTAATATCCAAAGTGTCTAGAGATGAGAGTTTACCTGCCATCCCCTGCATTCTCGAGAGATTAACTGCACAGTTGTTCTGCTCTGCAGACTCAGCTACCCAGTCTCCCCTCTGAACCTGAGGGTATGTCTACACTACGGAATAAGGTCGAATTTATAGAAGTTGGTTTTTTAGAAATCGGTTTTATATATTCGAGTGTGTGTGTCCCCACAGAAAATGCTCTAAGTGCATCAAGTGCATTAACTCGGCGGAGCGCTTCCACAGTACCGAGGCTAGAGTCGACTTCCGGAGCCTTGCACTGTGGGTAGCTATCCCACAGTTCCCGCAGTCTCCGCTGCCCATTGGAATTCTGGGTTGAGATCCCAATGCCTGATGGGGCTAAAACATTGTTGCGGGTGGTTCTGGGTACATATCGTCAGGCCCCCGTTCCCTCCCTCCCTCTCTCCGTGAGCTCTCTCTGGGAGCGCCTGGACAGACATGGGCGCAGGGACTAAATTTGGAGTGACTTGACCAGGTCATTCTCTTTAGTCCTGCAGTCAGTCCTATTGAACCGTCTTATGGTGAGCAGGCAGGCGATACGGATTGCCAGCAGTCGTACTGTACCATCTTCTGCCGGGCAGCCATGAGATGTGGATGGCTAGCAGTCGTACTGTACCATCTTCTGCCGGGCAGGCAAGAGATGAGGATGGCTAGCAGTCGTACTGTACCATCTTCTGCCGGGCAGGCAAGAGATGAGGATTGCTAGCCGTCGTATTGTACCATCTTCTGCCGAGCAGCCATGAGATGTGGATGGCATGCAGTCCTTCTGCACCGTCTGCTGCCAGCCAAAGATGTAAAAGATAGATGGAGTGGATCAAAACAAGAAATAGACCAGATTTGTTTTGTACTCATTTGCCTCCTCCCCTGTCTAGGGGACTCATTCCTCTAGGTCACACTGCAGTCACTCACAGGGAAGGTGCAGCGAGGTAAATCTAGCCATGTATCAATCAGAGGCCAGGCTAACCTCCTTGTTCCAATAAGAACAATAACTTAGGTGCACCATTTCTTATTGGAACCCTCCGTGAAGTCCTGCCTGAAATACTCCTTGATGTAAAGACACCCCCTTTGTTGATTTTAGCTCCCTGAAGCCAACCCTGTAAGCCGTGTCGTCAGACGCCCCTCCCTCCATCAGAGCAACGGCAGACAATCATTCCGCGCCTTTTTTCTGTGCGGACGCCATACCAAGGCAATCATGGAGGCCGCTCAGCTCACTTTGGCAATTAGGAGCACATTAAACACCGCACGCATTATCCAGCAGTATATGCAGCACCAGAACCTGGCAGAGCGATACCGGGCAAGGAGGCGACGTCAGCGCGGTCACGTGAGTGATCAGGACATGGACACAGATTTCTCTGAAAGCATGGGCCCTGCCAATGCATGCATCATGGTGCTAATGGGGCAGGTTCATGCTGTGGAACACCGATTCTGGGCTTGGGAAACAAGCACAGACTGGTGGGACCGCATAGTGTTGCAGGTCTGGGACGATTCCCAGTGGCTGCGAAACTTTCGCATGTGTAAGGGCACTTTCATGGAACTTTGTGACTTGCTTTCCCCTGCCCTGAGGCGCATGAATACCAAGATGAGAGCAGCCCTCACAGTTGAGAAGCAAGTGGTGATAGCCCTGTGCAAGCTTGCAACGCCAGACAGCTACCGGTCAGTTGGGAATCAATTTGGAGTGGGCAAATCTACTGTGGGGGCTGCTGTGATGCAAGTAGCCCACACAATCAAAGATCTGCTGATATCAAGGGTAGTGACCCTGGGAAATGTGCAGGTCATAGTGGATGGCTTTGCTGCAATGGGATTCCCTAACTGTGGTGGGGCCATAGACGGAACCCATATCCCTATCTTGGCACCGGAGCACCAAGCTGCCGAGTACATAAACCGCAAGGGGTACTTTTCGATAGTGCTGCAAGCTCTGGTGGATCACAAGGGATGTTTCACCAACATCAATGTGGGATGGCCGGGAAAGGTACATGACGCTCGCATCTTCAGGAACTCTAGTCTGTTTCAAAAGCTGCAGGAAGGGACTTTATTCCCAGACCAGAAAATAACTGTTGGGGATGTTGAAATGCCTATATGTATCCTTGGGGACCCAGCCTACCCCTTAATGCCATGGCTCATGAAGTCGTACACAGGCAGCCTGGACAGTAGTCAGGAGCTGTTCAACTACAGGCTGAGCAAGTGCAGAATGGTGGTAGAATGTGCATTTGGACGTTTAAAGGCGCGCTGGCGCAGTTTACTGACTCGCTTAGACCTCAGCGAAACCAATATTCCCACTGTTATTACTGCTTGCTGTGTGCTCCACAATATCTGTGAGAGTAAGGGGGAGACGTTTATGGCGGGGTGGGAGGTTGAGGCAAATCGTCTGGCTGCTGGTTACGCGCAGCCAGCCACCAGGGTGGTTAGAAGAGCACAGGAGGGCGCGGTACGCATCAGAGAAGCTTTGAAAACCAGTTTCATGACTGGCCAGGCTACGGTGTGAAAGTTCTGTTTGTTTCTCCTTGATGAAACCCCCCGCGCCTTGGTTCACTCTACTTCCCTGTAAGCTAACCACCCGCCCCTCCTCCCTTCGATCACCGCTTGCAGAGGCAATAAAGTCATTGTTGCTTCACATTCATGCATTCTTTATTCATTCATCACACAAATAGGGGGGTGACTACCAAGGTAGCCCAGGAGGGGTGGAGGAGGAGGGAAGGAAAATGTCACACAGCACTTTAAGCACAGCACTTTAAAAGTTTACAACTTTAAAATTTATTGAATGCCAGCCTTCTTTTTTTTGGGCGATCCTCTGTGGCGGAGTGGCTGGTTGGCCGGTGGCCCCTCCACCGCGTTCTTGGGCGTCTGGGTGTGGAGGCTATGGAACTTGGGGAGGAGGGCGGTTGGTTACACAGGGGCTGTAGTGGCAGTCTGTGCTCCAGCTGCCTTTGCTGCAGCTCAACCATACACTGGAGCATACTGGTTTGGTCCTCCAGCAGCCTCAGCATTGAATCCTGCCTCCTCTCATCACGCTGCCGCCACATTTGAGCTTAGCCCTCTCTTCAGCCGGCCACTTACTCTCTTCAGCCCGCCACCTCTCCTCCCGGTCATTTTGTGCTTTCCTGCACTCTGACATTATTTGCCTCCACGCATTCGTCTGTGCTCTGTCAGTGTGGGAGGACAGCATGAGCTCGGAGAACATGTCATCGTGTGTGCGTTTTTTTTTCTTTCTAAGCTTCACTAGCCTCTGGGAAGGAGAAGATCCTGTGATCATTGAAACACATGCAGCTGGTGGAGAAAAAAAAAGGGACAGCGGTATTTAAAAAGACACATTTTATAAAACAGTGGCTACACTCTTTCAGGATAAACCTTGCTGTTAACATTACATACATAGCACATGTGCTTTCGTTACAAGGTCGCATTTTGCCTCCCCCCACCACGTGGCTACCCCCTCAACCTTCCCCCCTCCCCGTGGCTAACAGCGGGGAACATTTCTGTTTACCCACAGGCAAACAGCCCAGCAGGAACGGGCTCCTCTGAGTGTCCCCTGAAGAAAAGCACTCTATTTCAACCAGGTGACCATGAATTATATCTCACTCTCCTGAGGATAACACAGAGAGATAAAGAACGGATGTTGTTTGAATGCCAGCAAACATACACTGCAATGCTTTGTTCTACAATGATTCCCGAGTACGTGTTACTGGCCTGGAGTGGTAAAGTGTCCTACCATGAAGGACGCAATAAGGCTGCCCTCCCCAGAAACCTTTTGCAAAGGCTTTAGGAGTACATCTAGGAGAACCGTGAATGCCAGGGCAAAGTAATCCTTTCACATGCTTGCTTTTAAACCATGTATAGTATTTTAAAAGGTACACTCACCAGAGGTCCCTTCTCCGCCTGCTGGGTCCAGGAGGCAGCCTTGGGTGAGTTCGGGGGGTACTGGCTCCAGGTCCAGGGTGAGAAACAGTTCCTGGCTGTCGGGAAAACCGGTTTCTCCGCTTGCTTGCTGTGAGCTATCTACAACCTCATCATCATCATCATCTTCTTCGTCCCCAAAACCTGCTTCTGTATTGCCTCCATCTCCATTGAAGGAGTCAAACAACACGGCTGGGGTAGTGGTGGCTGAACCCCCTAAAATGGCATGTTTCAGAGTAACAGCCGTGTTAGTCTGTATTCGCAAAAAGAAAAGGAGGACTTGTGGCACCTTAGAGACTAACCAATTTATTTGAGCATGAGCTTTCGTGAGCTACAGCTCACTTCTGTAGCTCACGAAAGCTCATGCTCAAATAAATTGGTTAGTCTCTAAGGTGCCACAAGTATTCCTTTTCTTTTTTCTAAAATGGCATGCAGCTCATCATAGAAGCGGCATGTTTGGGGCTCTGACCCGGAGCAGCCGTTCGCCTCTCTGGTTTTCTGGTAGGCTTGCCTCAGCTCCTTCAGTTTCACGCGGCACTGCTTCGGGTCCCTGTTATGGCCTCTGTCCTTCATGCCCTGGGAGATTTTGACAAAGGTTTTGGCATTTCGAAAACTGGAACGGAGTTCTGATAGCACGGATTCCTCTCCCCAAACAGCGATCAGATCCCGTACCTCCCATTCGGTCCATGCTGGAGCTCTTTTGCGATTCTGGGACTCCATCATGGTCACCTCTGCTGATGAGCTCTGTATGGTCACCTGCAGCTTGCCACGCTGGCCAAACAGGAAATGAGATTCAAAAGTTCGCGGTTCTTTTCCTGTCTACCTGGCCAGTGCATCTGAGTTGAGAGTGCTGTCCAGAGCGGTCACTATGGAGCACTCTGGGATAGCTCCCGGAGGCCAATACCGTCGAATTGTGTCCACAGTACCCCAAATTCGAGCCGGCAAGGCCGATTTAAGTGCTAATCCACTTGTCAGGGGTGGAGTAAGGAAATCCATTTTAAGAGCCCTTTAAGTTGAAATAAAGGGCTTCATTGTGTGGACGGGTGCAGGTTTACATCGATTTAGTGCTGCTAAATTCGACCTAAAGTCCTAGTGTAGGCCAGGGCTGAGACACTGACTGTTCACTCAAAGGATCAGCATGGAGACATTCCTCTCTCAACAACCTTGTCTCCCCAACAAGCTGGCCAGACACAGCCACTTGGTTATAGGACTGTTCAACTTTCTTAACAGCTTTCACTCCATCTGAGACCTTCTCAGAGCTATCCACACTGGATCTTTCAACAGGAGAGTCAGTGGATCCATTCACAGCAGAAAATTTCTGGCTGTTAGGAACTGAAACTTTCTTGGTTAAATCACTTTCACACCCTTCAGTTGCAGTAAACTGCTTGCAAAGACTCCATGAGGATTCCTTTCCCTAGGGGCTTTTCTATGCAACAAATCACAGAAATTCTGCTCTTACCCTTTTTACCTAGGGCTTGCTCTAGAGGAACACTTCCCTGAGCAACAACAGACTCTTTCTGGGTCTCCCTTACATCCAGAATTACCTCTGGCCCATCCGGCGGATTCCTACACAATTCCCTTTCAGGCAAACTGACAGACTTCCTAGATAAAAGGTTAGAAGCATTCTCCTTCCCTTGGCCACACACAAGTTCAGGAATCTTTTCTTTCTTGCTACAAGTTTCCACACCCTCAGTAGGTAACACAATCAAATCACCTTTCTGCTCTCCTTATGCCCTGGCTGGGTATCATCCTGATCTGTTGCTACACCCTTTCCCAGACACACATTAGCAACAGGCAAAATACAAGCACCAGAATTGTCTGGTCTCTGGGATTTTGCTAGGACACTAACTGGATGCAACCTAGTTACAGGGCCATTCTCCCGAGCAGACACAAACTTAGAACCATTCCCTTCCTGGGCTTTAGCTGAATCCAGAACCAACTCTGAGACCATTCTCAACCATCACAGGCTGAAAGGCCCCTTCTGTCCTCTCCAGACAAAGAAGAGCCAGAGACACTTTCTCCTTTCCCAGACACACAGCTTGGGATCTCATTCCCCTTGTCCCAGTGCACAGGGCTGGTCACAGACAACTGCTTGGAGACCGGGGTAGCTCCCTACATAGGCAAGTCAATACCCCTGACAGACACAGGCACGTTTCCTTCACTCTCACAATTCTCCACCCAGCTCACAGGTAAGGTCCAGGGACACTCATCTTCCACTCTCCTCGCCTTCCCACCCTGCTGACTAGACACAGCCATCAGCTCACAAGGCTGCCTAGGCTCATCCAGACTTTCCTTACCAAGCACCTTGCCACTCCCAACAGGTACCCTGCTGCTCTTCTCACTACCATGAGCTACTTCCAGCAAATCACAGTTTCCCTTTCCAGGTTCACTTTTACAAGCTGTGCTAGCCAACAATCCATCACCCATCAAAAATCTACCCTTTCCTTCCTCAATTAGGGCTTCAGCCTGGCCATCCACTTTAATCTGCTCCTGAGAAGCATTGTCGTGACCAATGAGATCTTTCTGCTCTTGATCTAACTCCAGATTCACTTCTGAGACATTAGACAGACAGTCAGAAACTTCATTCATAGACAAACAGCTTTTTTGCACAGACAAACAGCTATTTCCCTCCAGGTTAGAGTCCCCCTCTCCCTGGCCATAGCACAACTGCTTAAACACAGAAAACTGCTCAGAGTAATACAATATATCAACAGAGTTGTAAACCGGACTTTCAAGAGGATACAGTTTCTGCTGTTCTTCCGTTGCTTTTTTGACTTGGAGCTGGAGTCTAGCTGTCTCCTGTTGCATTTGTTGAGCTTTCTCTGCAGCAGCCAGCAGCTCCAGATGCCCCCTGCGAGCCCTTTCCTTTCTTTCATCAGCTTCCTTCTCCAGCTGGGCCAAGGCTTGCTTCTCTCTCATTCAAATTTCTGCCAGATTTTGTTCATGTTCCAACTGCAGGCCGTCTCTCAGGGCTTGCAGTTTCATTGCTTCTGCAGCATCTTTAGCATCAGCCCACCAAGGCAAACCAAACCAGCCAGACGGAGGACTTCAGTTTTACCCCACTGGCTAACCACAAGTCACACAAGCAATTCCCGTAGACACTCCAGTTTCCTAGTATCCCCACCAGTGCCCCTCGTTAGGGGGACAGATGGTTATGAAAACCAATACCCCAGTAAAAGAAAAAAGGTTCCCTCGATCCCAAAGGACCACGCCCCAGACCCAGGTCAATATACAAATCAGATCTTACCCACAAATCACGCTGTTGCCGATTCCTCAGAATCTAAAGGTTTATTCATAAAAGGAAAGAAATATAGATGAGAGCTAGAATGGGTTCAATGGAATCAATGACATACAGTGATGGCCAAGTTCTTGGTTCAGGCTTGCAGCAGTGATGGAATAAATGGCAGGTTCAAATCAAGTCTCTGGAGAACATCCCCAGCTGGGAGGGGTCCTTCAGTCCTTGGGTCAAAGCTTCAGTGTAGCAAAGTCCCTCCGCAGGTACGAAGCAGGATTGAAGACCAGATGGAGGAGCTGCAGAAGCGTTTTATAGTCTCATGCCATGTGGTCTCTTTCTTTGTCCCAAGGACAAGCTGTCCATCCCAAACGCCTCAGAGTTCTGTCCATGGGCAGGTCCCTGCACACCTGGCTGAGTCCCCAGGCGTGTCTGCCTTCTCTCAATGGGTCAGTTGTGTCACTGAGGGTCCTTAATGGGTCACCCAGCAGGCTAGGCAGAGCTGACACCAACTTGTCTGGGATGTCCCCCAGAAGCAGAGCACAAGTCTGAACTGCAGACAGTACAGAGCCAATATTCATAACTTCAACTACAAAAATGATACACACATACAGATCGCATCATCCTAACCAGCCAACCATAACCTCGTCTTAGACACCTCATTTGACCCCCTTTATACAAGATTTGGTGCCACTACAGGACCTTGGTTGCAACAATGATCTGTATGGTCCCAGTTCAAGTCAATAACGTCACAGGGGGTCCCGCCCCGCCCCTGATGTTGCTCCCAGGGTGGCAGCGTGATGGGATATTCCCTGGGGTGGGGCTGTTCCCACCACAGGGGCTGGGGCACCAGGCCAGGAACTTGGCTCCTTTACAGGGATTTGGATGGGGGCTGTCCCTACCCAAGACAGCCAGTGACCGGGCGGGAAAATCTCCACATCTACCCCTGGGAGCTGCTTCTCTTGCCCTGCTGGGGCAGCCCTGCCCTCTGCTGGAGTGCTTGTGTGGACCATGCTACCGAGCTGTGAGTACAAACAGCTCCCTCCGAGCCAGCCAGGGCTCAACCCATGGTCTCTCCTCTGGAGCACTGGAGGGCACCAGGGAATGACAAGGCCTATGTGCTCCTGCCTGCCAAGGGGCAAACCCACGAGCTGGGGCCACAGGCTGGAGCCACAAGGAACCCGGGCGGGGTGGGTATCTGCCCATGTGCAGAGGCAGGGAACTGCCCCAGGGCACAGTGAGTGCCAGGGGTCTGCAGACCCCCTGAGCGCTGACCGTGGGAGCTGCTGGTGACGCAGCACCATCCTGCTTGTGTGCTGAGCCCAGTGCCACGGGACCCTCCCAAGCTGGCTGCTGGGTACCACTGCAAAACGGATCGTAGGAACTGGGCACCATCCTGCTCCCCATGATGCCAGCCTCAATGCAGGCAGGGGACTCACTCTGGATTGACACCAGAGTAAGTGGGAGCAGAGCCCGGCGCTGAGGCAGCAGCGGGCTGGATTGTCCTAAGCCAGGCACAGATGTGACGTTCCGAGGGCCGCTGCGTGTTCCAGCCGACCAGCTGCCCGGCCTGGCTCCCCGAGTGGCACAGGGGTTGCTTAGGGGGATCTGAGGCACCAAGTTCCCGGAGGGGCTCAACCCCCACCCCGCCCCAGGACCCTATTCTGCCCCACCCCCACCCCATTCTGCCCTCCTCCACCTGCCTTTTCCTGCCCCCTCTCCTCCCCCACCAGCGCCTCCTGCAGGCTGCGAAACAGCTGATGGCGGGAGGCGCTGGGAGGGAGGGGAAGGAGCTGATCGGCAGAGCCGCTAGCAGGTGCTGAGCATGGCGCCTATGACGGGGATAACTTGGGGTGATCCCGGCTCACGAGCTAGCGAGAATGTCCTGAGCTAATGCGCTGCCCAGCTGGGTGGCTGATTATCCCTGAGCTAGTGCAGCAGGGAGCAGCCTGCTCTCCTCCACGCTGCGCTGGCGTGTGGCCCAGATCCCTGGGCTCAGCCGCCCATGTGCTCACAACCAACATGGGCACCCTAGCCTCTGGCCCCTCCCCATCTTCTCAACTTCTCCTGCCCCTCAAAGGGGGGTTATATAGTGACCCCCCAGGCCACGTACAGAGACAAAGACCTGTGAGCCAGGGACCGCTTTCTGCCAGCTGGCAGCAGGCACATGGGGCGCCGAGGGTTTTATAGGGATATCTGCGCAAAGTTGGTGTGACACAGGGCCAGAAAGGGTGACACAACCAGCAGGCTAATTAACCCAGATTCAACCTTTAAAGGCATTAGTAGATAATATTTGTGGTTTTGTGTGTTTACATACGTATTGTTTCAGAGTAACAGCCGTGTTGAAGTGAGCTGTAGCTCAGGAAAGCTCATGCTCAAATAAATTAGTTAGTCTCTAAGGTGCCACAAGTCCTCCTTTTCTTTTTACATATGTATTGTTAGAGGTTGACACTGTAACCAAACAGTTCCGTTCTGTCCTGTCGCTGTATTCTGTTAATTCAGAGATCAAAAGGAGATATTAACATTTAAATGAAGTGTATCATAGTGATATCACTGTCTCGATTTCTCTTTGAAGTATACAGCAAACCACCTGCAAATGGTGGGAGACAGGCAATTGCCTTACGTTAATCCATGTAGCTAATTTCCAGGGATGTTTAGGAAACAGAAGGTTACTTCCAAGACACTGTTGTTCACCCCAGGACTGCCTGGGTCAAGAGGCTGAAAATGTATAAAGGGCTTTTGGAAGGACCTGGTCCTTTCGTCTCAAATCTGCTTATGCTTCATCAGGGGAGATTTGAGCCGCAAGACTGAGCTCTCCAGTTCCATTCTGGGTCACTCTGATATTGAACATTGGACTGAAAGAACTCGGTGCACCTCTGAGCTCACCATCTCTACTGTGAAACTAACCTAAGACTTTTATTCCAGTCTGTCTGTACAATGATTTTCTAACCAACACTACTCTCTTTTCTTTTTTAATAAATATGAGTTTAGTTAATAAGAATTGGCTGTAAGCTTGTGTTTGGGTAAGATCTGAAATATTCATTGACCCGGGCGGGTGCTGTGTCCGATCCTTTGGGATTGGTAGAACTTTTTCAGATGATGAACAAGATTTTCAGTAATATATTTAACTTGGCTGTCTGAGAGGAAGCCCAAGGCTGGGTTGCTTTTAGGGAACTGTGTTTTGGCTTCCGGGTAACCAGTAAGGTGCTGTAGAAGCTGTTTTGTCACTGGCTTGGTAAATCTAAGTATTAGAATAACCACCGGTTCTGGGGATTGTCTGCCCCATTCTTTGCAGTTTGCAATCTTAGCGTAGCCATGAGATCCCAGTCACAGTTGGCATGTGAGGTCTTTCCCTTGGGCTAGTAGCCCGCTGTCATCTGAATCGTTGCAAAACATCTGTACATGATAGAGAGGAGCTATGTATCAATATGGAAAAGTGTGTTCTTAAGGCCCTGGAGTTCAGGCGTGTCACCAGGACATGACGTACGGCCGAGAGGTTCTTTCAGGCTGGACGAACTGACAATGATCACCCTGCCAGGCCATTGGGGTACTGTGCATAGGGTGATCAGATGTCCCAATAATATCGGCTTTGTCCCAGTATTAGGGGCTTTGTCTTATACACAGCTATTATCCCCCCAAAATGTCCCGATTTTTTTACACTTGCTATGGGTCACCCTAACTGTGCCTTGACTGCCTGGTTGCACAGGGGGCCAGGTGCAAATGGCGAGACTGCGGGTGTACAGGAGAGGAGATTACAGGAGGACACAAACAGCCGGGGTGCCTGTTCTGGAATAAAGGTATGCAGCTGGACTGCCCTGTCTCGGAGCACAAACCCGATGCGTCCTTCCCCGAGGAGAGCAACCGACAGCCTGCTCGTCCCATGACCGCAGGGGCTCTGGGGGCCGATGCTCTGCTAGGCGGGACAGTAACCCAGTGACTAAGTCCAGGCTCTAGAATGCGCATTATGATTTGATGTTATATGTGGCCACTGCACACTGGGCTTTGTTACATAAATGGATTCTCAGTGTCACTGTAAACTTGTTTGAGTGCTGGGAGGTCAGCTGGGTTGGTAAGCTGGGGGGTCAGCGGGGCTGCTAAGCAAGGGGGGCTCAGCGGGGCTGGTAATAGGGTGACCAGCTGTCTCGATTTTATAGGGACAGTCCCGATTTTTGGGTCTTTTTCTTATATAGGCTCCTATTACCCGCCCCCCCCATCCCCTGTCCCGATTTTTCACATTTGCTGTCTGGTCACCCTAGCTGGTAAGCGGGGGTGGGGTGGGGGGTGTCAGCGGGGCTGGTATGCAGGGTGCACTGTTCCTTTGGGATGTCCTGTATCGGCCCCAGGTTTCTGTCCCAGGCCCTGATGTCCTGTATCAGTCCCCATGTTCTGTACCGGGCCCTGATGTCCTGTATCGGCCCCAGGCTATGTTCCCTCTAATTTTTGACAGGCTGTGTGCGCAAAAAATTTCTTCTGTGCAAATATTTGTGCACGAGGTGTTTCGCCTTGTGCGCGGGGTTTAGGATCTGTCTGCGCGCACAGCTTCGAGGGAACAGTGGTCCCAGGGTTCTGTCCCGGGCCTGGATGTCCTGTATCGGCCCTAGGGTTCTGTCCCAGGCCCTGATGTCATCGGCCACAGGGTTCTGTCCCAGGCCTGGATGTCCTGTATCGGCCCCAGGGTTCTGTCCCAGGCCTGGATGTCCTGTATCGGCCCCAGGGTTCTGTCCCAGGCCCTGATGTCATCGGCCGCAGGGTTCTGTCCTGGGCCTGGATGTCCTGTATCGGCCCCAGGGTTCTGTCCCAGGCCCTGATGTCATCGGCCGCAGGGTTCTGTCCCAGGCCTGGATGTCCTGTATCGGCCGCAGGGTTCTGTCCCAGGCACTGATGTCATCGGCCGCAGGGTTCTGTCCCAGGCCTGGATGTCCTGTATCAGCCCCAGGGTTCTGTCCCAGGCCCTGATGTCATCGGCCGCAGGGTTCTGTCCCGGGCCTGGATGTCCTGTATCGGCCGTAGGGTTCTGTCCCAGGCCCTGATGTCATCGGCCGCAGGGTTCTGTCCCAGGCCTGGATGTCCTGTATCGGCCCCAGGGTTCTGTCCCAGGCCCTGATGTCATCGGCCGCAGGGTTCTGTCCCGGGCCTGGATGTCCTGTATCGGCCCCAGGGTTCTGTCCCAGGCACTGATGTCATCGGCCGCAGGGTTCTGTCCCGGGCCTGGATGTCCTGTATCGGCCCCAGGGTTCTGTCCCAGGCACTGATGTCATCGGCCGCAGGGTTCTGTCCCAGGCCTGGATGTCCTGTATCGGCCCCAGGGTTCTGTCCCAGGCCCTGATGTCATCGGCCGCAGGGTTCTGTCCCGGGCCTGGATGTCCTGTATCGGCCCCAGGGTTCTGTCCCAGGCCCTGATGTCATCGGCCGCAGGGTTCTGTCCCGGGCCTGGATGTCCTGTATCGGCCCCAGGGTTCTGTCCCAGGCCCTGATGTCATCAGCCGCAGGGTTCTGTCCCGGGCCTGGATGTCCTGTATCGGCCCCAGGGTTCTGTCCCGGGCCCTGATGTCATCGGCCGCAGGGTTCTGTCCCGGCCCTGGATGTCCTGTATCGGCCCCAGGGTTCTGTCCCAGGCCCTGATGTCATCGGCCGCAGGGTTCTGTCCCGGGCCTGGATGTCCTGTATCGGCCCCAGGGTTCTGTCCCGGGCCCTGATGTCATCGGCCGCAGGGTTCTGTCCCGGGCCTGGATGTCCTGTATCGGCCCCAGGGTTCTGTCCCAGGCCCTGATGTCCTGTATCGGTCCCCATGTTCCATACCTGGCTGGTGCTGTTACCACATTTATTAACGATCTGGACGGGGGAGGGAGCTAAATCTGCAGCCGACACAAAACGACGTGATTAGACAAGCCCTGGAGAAGAGATCAAACCCACCTGGGATCTCTTCACTCTCGGGGGTGGGGGGAGCCGAGAAGGGAAATTCGCCCCAGGGCGGAGGGCTGATCCCAGCACGAGGTACCACGTACGCTACGTAAGCAGCATCGCTGTGATGACAGTCCTGGCATCAGCTCCCTGTCCCCTCCGAGAGCCCCAGCCCGCCAGCAAGGCAGCTGGAGCGCACTGCTGAGCAAGCCGGAGCCCGGCAGAGCCAGAGGTCGCGCACCCCTCAGGCCGCGCGGCGTGGGGCTCGGCGTGGGCCGCCGCTGGGCAGGAAAGCAAACAAGCAGGAGGGGGACGAGAACGACGGGAAATGTTGCGTAAAGCCGCGGGGCGCAGCCATGGGCAGCTCTGGACGTCCTGTCTCAGGCAGAACAGAGGGGCTCAGAGCCGGATGCAGTCAGAGGCCTGGAGAGGGTCTCGCCCGAGGGGGCTGGAACTGGTTACTTCAGAGAGCTGGGGTTGAGCAAGACCCTCTAATGACTGGGGTGGAGACGCTGGGTCGCGCCCGCCAACTTCCCATGGGTCCAAGCACAGGGGGGCGGGCGGGGGAGTGGGAGGGAAGAGGCCACAGAAGCCCAAATGGAGAAAGCCGGAGTGTTTCCCACGAGGCAGCCGGGGCCTATGGATTGGGAACTCGCTGCCACATGAGATCAGTGAGGCCGGGAATCGGACCCCCAAACTAGCGCCCCCGGCCAGTGCTAGAGAGACGTGCAGTCACCCGCATCTTGGGGCTCTTTGCTGGCCGGGGGACACATGCCCTGGGCAGGGCTCACACCAGGGCCAGCACCGCTGCAGAGCCGCCCACACCCGTGAGGCTGAGCACAGGGCTCTGCCCCCGGCGTGGTGGGTACGAAGCTCGTTCCTACCCCACCCCCAGCACAGACACCGGAGGGTCCGGCTTTCCTCTGAGAATG
Organism: Eretmochelys imbricata; assembly: GCF_965152235.1. Taxonomy (NCBI): domain Eukaryota; kingdom Metazoa; phylum Chordata; order Testudines; family Cheloniidae; genus Eretmochelys; species Eretmochelys imbricata. The sequence continues at coordinate 106,627,621 of NC_135579.1, forward strand.
AGAAACCCCAGAATCCCAGCAGAGTAAAGCAGGGACTGATCCTCCGGCTCACTGGCTGCCCGCTGTGCTGGGTTTACAGCGCTCCATGGAGCCGGGCCCATGCTCAGAAGGGGCCCCAGCCTGCTCTGCTTGCCCTGCGCCCCGAGACCCCGCTGGCTCCCCCCGCCCACCACTTGCTCCTCTTGGCCTGCCCGCCGGCTGCCCGAGGGCTCCTCTCTGCCCCCTGGCCTCCCTCTCTGCTCCTCTCTGCCCCCTGGCTGGACTCCAGTCTCTGCTTCCCACCATCTGTGGGGCCCCACCTGTCTCCCCGGAGCTGAGCCTCCTGGGACTGGGGCAGAAGCCTGGCCAGTCTCAGCTGTGGGGGGGGGGCAGGACATGTGGGAGACTTGGCTGGGCCCCTCCAGGCAAGTCAGTCCTGAGGGACCGCGGCTGAGGCAGGTCCTGGCCTGGCTGATCTCACCACTCGGTTCTCACCTGTGAGCTCGGGGGGGGGGGTGGTGGTGTCTCAGGGCTGGCTAGCACCCTCAGAGGCTGGGGACAAGGGGATGATTTCGGCCAGTTCCCCCCTGGACTCATGCTGCACCAGGAAGCTGGCACCTTTCACCCCTGCCCCACTGCATCCCCGCTGCACCCAGGGGTGGGGAAAGGAGCAGCGGGGTGGGGCGCCTCTAACTGCACCTGGACCCAGTCCCAGTTCCTCTAGGATAAATAGGGGAAAGGCAGAAGCCGAGCGCTGGGCTTGGCCTGCGTGAGCGTCTAACCCTGCCGCTCTGGGAGACACCTTCCCGAAAGCAGGGTGATTACCCCTGCCTCAGCACCTTGCCCCCCTAACCAGCCCCCCTACAATTGCTAGGGAGGCGTGTGATCAAACCCACCTGGGCCCCCTTAGCTCTTGGGGGGCAGGGGAGCTTAGGAGGGGAGATTCGGCCCGAGTGCAGAGGGCTGATGCCATGTCTGGGCACCTGGCGTTCAGGGCTCTGCCGGGTGGGGGGGCATTTCTGCCCTGTGAGACGCACAAGGCTCCTTCCCGCCCCAGCTGCCCCCGCCCCGGTGCTTCCATCTCAGATCCCAAAGTGTCTAGCAAGGCCTCGGCCCCCCTCAGACCCCTCCCCACCATCCACAACAATCAATGGTGGCCTATTGAACACTGCCCCCCACCACGGCGACCAGCAAGCTGTCAGGAAAGGAGGAGAAAGCAAGAGACGCACCGGGCTTCGACTGGCGGGCTCCGCCTGGCCAGGGATGGCACCGCTCCAGCAGGGGAACAGGCCTGGGCTGGTGGCATTGCCCCGCGCGGGGCATCGGTGCGAACAGGGTTATAGCCGCCTGCTGGCTCGCAGACCAATGCCCCCCCCGGCCGTCCCGTCCCACCCCCCACCGCCTGCCCTCTCCCCCTTGCTGTGACTGTGTGGAGCTAACCAGGAGGAGCTGCATTGGGGAAGCATCACGGCAGTCTCGCCCCATCCCGCAGTGCTGGCCTCCCAGGGCAGCTGCCCGAGCTGAGGGCACCCCAGTGATTTATGCCAGGGATGGGTCCAGCCCACAGTCTCCCTCCCGTCACTCGGGCCCAGGGCTGCAGTCCCCTGGTGGGAGCTGCTGTCATCCCGTAGCCACCATCCCTCAGCCGGGCACCGCGAAGGCGCTACCCGAGGCCTCGCTTGGCAGGGCCAGTGGGTGGAGGCTGTGATGCCAGAGGGGCAGGGGAGTTGGGGGTGGATAATCCACTGGGGTCAATAAACCCCCCGCCAGGCCTTCGTGAGCAGCAGCTGGGCTGCCTGTACCTGGCCCGGCACCTCTCCGGCTGGGCTCCCCCCAAGCAGTGGCTGCATCTCAGAGTCGTGCCCCAGGCCTGGCGGCACCAGGCAGAGCGGGCGTGGAGCTGCCCTGCTGCGAGGAAGCCAGCAAGGGAGAGGAGCTGGGCTTGTGCTGCCGACCGACCCGGGCCCTGGCGCCTCGGAGCCCCCTCGGAGGGACCAGGCCCAGCGGCTGGGACCACATGGTGGGTCTGGGGCCAGCTGGGGGCCCTGGCACTGCTCAGGAGAGACAGGCCCTTTGCTGCTCTGCAGGGGAATGGCCATAGAAATCTTCCCCTGCCAAGCCGCAGCGTGCAGTGGGGTGCAGCAGGAGTTGGGGGAGGGGTGCAAGGTCAGCGCTGCTTCCAGGGGACCCCAGCCCAGCCTGCTGCTGCCTCACAGTGAGAACATCACAGTCGCTCTGTACAGCTGGGGACAAACCCTCCAAGCCAGCCCCCCGCACACACACCCCCCCCGGCCATCTCCTCATGGGGTCAGGGGCACAGGGCACAGCACTCGTGGATGGATGGGGCGCAGCTGTTCAGGAGGCTGCCGGCAGCGGAGGGGTTGGCTTGAGCATGGTCCTGGGCGTGCTGGGAGGGAAGGGGCAGCTCTGGGGAGGGCAGGAGGGTGCCCCGGGGAGCTCACGTGGGGGGCTGGGCCCTGACTCTCCCGGAGCTGGGAGTGTGAAGCCAGGATTCGGAGATGTTAGTATGGGAGGGGGGCACATGGCAGGCTGGGTGCTGCGGGCAGGGCGCTGCTCCTCGTGGTTGGTGAGCGTGGCCTGGATGTCTCGGCACCGGATGCCATCCCCAGATGGCAGCATGCTGTGCTGTGCCACGCATCAGCGGGCGGCAAGACGTGGCAGCAGGAACATTGTCTGTGACAGGCTCATCTGGGCCGCACTGAGGGATCTGCCTGGTCTGGGAGCCCCCTCGCAGCGCCAGCCACGCCAGCTTGGGAGGCTGGGGGGGCTGGGCCACCTGTGCATGAGAGGGGCTGGAGTCTGCAAGGGCTGGGGGGAGGGATCATCTTCTGCTATTTGTAACTGAGGTGGGAACAAACTCGTTCCCTGTTGTGCGTGAACCAGGTCGTGCCTAGGTCCTGTGCCAGGCGCCCTGCACTGCGGTGCTTTCCGCCCATCCAGGGCACCATGACTCTAGCCTGCAGCTACCGACCAACGACTGGTGCCAGATTAATGCCACGTGCCCCCAGCCTTCCTCCCTAGGAGGGAGAGGTCTCTGCGGCCCCCGCTGTGCCTTCCAAGGACGGGGATGAGGAACATTGCGGACATTCCCTGGTGGTCAGAAAGCAGGACCCCAGGGGGTCTGGGTGCATTGAAATATCCATTGGTTAAATGTGGGGGTGGGGAATTTGAGGCCTAATTCTGCCAGATCTGCAAGGAACATAGAACTGCCAGGCCAGGTCAGACCCCAGGTCCTGCTAGTCCAACAGCGGCTAGTACCCATTGCTCAGGGGAAGGTGCAAGGTAAAATAATCTGCCTCCATGACAGTCATCTTCCGCTCTAATCGGTAGAGGTTTGCTGAAACAGCCAGATGCCAGGTCCTACATGTAGGAACAAGGGATTCTGACCACATCTGAAGAGAGGGGGGCTGTATCCTGGGAAGGATCCAGGGGGCAGAGTGGACAAAAGACTCCTTGTGAGCTCCCAGGGCCATGCTGTGAGCCCAAGGGCTGATGTGATCCTGGAGTGTATATACAGGAGAGTGGGGGCAAGGAGGGGGGTTTACCTCTGCTTATGCCATTGGGGAGACGGATTCTGGGCACTGCAGCCAGTTCTGGGGTCCATGTTTTTAAAAGGATGTTGAGAAAATTGGAGAAGGTGCAAAAACTGAATGGAGGGCTGGAGAAAATCCCTGACAACGAGAGCCGGAGAGCTCGGGCTGTCCAGCTTGTCCAAACAAAGAGAGAGGCAGCCTGGTGAGAGGACCTAAGGACCTTCCCAGGGAGAAAATCCGGTACTAGCAGACCCAGGACTGAAATCTGAAGCCAGACAAGTTCGCTCAGAGATCAGACCACATTTCTTTTTCTCTCTTTTTTTTTAAATTTTGGATTGTTTTAATTTGTGCTCTAGTTTTCGAGGCTCTACTGTTCACATTTTCAAGTGTTTTGCTGCAACCACAAAGGCTAGAAATGTCCTGATTTCTTCTTCTTTCAAAACCAAAACCAAAAACCTCCTTATTTCAGAAGTGTTAACACGATCACAAATCCTGCCATGTAAATATCAGAAACTCAACCATCATTACGAGAGTGAGCTTGTGCTTAAAGAGACATTGGACAATGTCAGATCCTTCTGTTTAACAGGGTGTCACCATAGTGCAGAGTGAGCATCATTGAACACCTGTGTCGTTTCTAGTGATTTTATTCAGTTCAGTGAAATCTCTCTATACACATATTTACCAGATCAGGTATGGCTGTTAACTGTTAATATTAAAAAAAAAAACTGGCCAGGTGTGCTGGGCGTTTTGCAGGAGAAGGTACTTTGTCTGCGTTCTGAATAAAGGTAACCAGATCCCTAAGTATCCACCTGCCCTCTGTCCGTTTGGCTGGGTACATACTTTTTCCATAACCACAACCTCCCACATTTTTTTAACCATTCCTCGATGATTGGGCTGTTTTTCTTTTTCCAGTGAGGACTGAGAGGCCACTAACAGCCAAGCAGCCACGAGCAGCTGAGAGGTTAATTCTTCATTCCTCCCCTTGTGACTGTTCCTGCTAGGAAGCCCCAGGAGGATTAGCAAAGGGTCATTTGGCAATACCCATCCGTTTGGGATGTGCGGATACGGACTGCATCCCCAGACCCTCCAATGACTAGCCAGGTCATAGAATCATAGAATATCAGGGTTGGAAGGGACCTCAGGAGGTCATCTAGTCCAACCCCATGCCCAGAGCAGGACCGATCCTCAATTAAATCATCCCAGCCAGGGATTTGTCGAGCCTGACCTTAAAAACTTCTAAGGAAGGAGATTCCACCACCTCCCTAGGTAACCCATTCCAGTGCTTCACCACCCTCCTAGTGAAAAAGTTTTTCCTAATATCCAACCTAAACCTCTCCCACTGCAACTTGAGACCATTACTCCTCGTTCTGTCATCTGCTACCACTGAGAACAGTCTAGAGCCATCCTCTTTGGAACCCCCTTTCAAGTAGTTGAAAGCAGCTATCAAATCCCCCCTCATTCTTCTCTTCTGCAGACTAAACAATCCCAGTTCCCTCAGCCTCTCCTCATAAGTCATGTGTTCCAGCCCCCTAATCATTTTTGTTGCCCTCCGCTGGACTCTTTCCAATTTTTCCACATCCTTCTTGTAGTGTGGGGCCCAAAACTGGACACAGTACTCCAGATGAGGCCTCACCAATGCCGAATAGAGGGGAATGATCACATCCCTCGATCTGCTGGCAATGCCCCTACATATACATCCCAAAATGCCATTGGCCTTCTTGGCAACAAGGGCACACTGTTGACTCCTATCCAGCTTCTCATCCACTGTAACCCCTAGGTCCTTTCCTGCTGAACTGCTGCCGAGCCATTCGGTCCCTAGTCTGTAGCGGTGCATGGGATTCTTCCGTCCTAAGTGCAGGAATCTGCATTTGTCCTTGTTGAACCTCATCAGATTTCTTTTGGCCCAATCCTCTAATTTGTCTAGAGGTCCACTACCTCTGCACAAAACCTCCTCTTTCACCACCATTTCCCCAACATGCATCCCTATTCAGTGTGTTTTTAACCTGCTGTCAAGGTTCCTTCCCCACTCTGAACTCCAGGGTACAGATGTGGGGACCTGCATGAAAACCTCCTAAGCCTACTTTTACCAGCTTAGATTAAAACTTCCCCAAGGTACAAACTATTTTACCCTTTGCCCTTGGACTTCCACTGCCACCACCAAACGTTTATCTGGGTTTATTTTTATTAGGAAAGCGTTGTTTGGAAACGTCTTCCCCCCCCCACAATCCTCCCAACCCTTGCACCCCACTTCCTGGGGAAGGTTTGGTAAAAGTCCTCACCAATTTGCATAGGTGACCACAGACCCAAACCCTTGGATCTTAAGAACAATGAAAAAGCAATCAGTTTCTGAAAAGAAGAATTTTAATAGAAGAAGTAAAAAGCAAAAAGAATCACCTCTGTAAAATCAGGATGGTAAATACCTTACAGGGCAATTAGATTCAAAACATAGAGAATCCCTCTAGGCTAAACCTTAAGTTACAAAAAGACACAAAGGCAGAAATATCCATTCCTTTCAGCACAGCTCAATTTCTCAGCCATTTAAAGAAATCAGAATCTAACGCAGATCTAGCTAGATTACTTACTAAATTCTAAGACTCCATTCCTGTTCTGTCCCCGGCAAAGGCATCACACAGACAGACCCTTTGTTTTTCCCTCCCCCCAGCTTTTGAAAGTATCTTGTCTCCTCGCTGGTCATTTTGGTCAGGTGCCAACGAGGTTATCCGAGCTTCTTAACCCTTTACAGGTGAGAGGATTTTTCCTCTGGCCAGGAGGGATTTTAAAGCATTTACCCTTCCCTTGATATTTACGACACCTGCCTTGTGTGAGGTATCACTGCAACCGTGTCTTAAAAACATTTTCTTTTTTGTGCTACAGACAGAGGTCACTGATGTCCTCTTTTCAGGATCAAGCCCCATTCCTCTGGGGTAATTTGTCTCCCCACATCCTTTTCCCAGCAGGTCGTCTATGGACCCTTTTTTTGTTAGGAAAGCTACCTGCAAAGGCTGGTTTGAATTAGTTATAATTTTTTGTTTCCTAACTGACCAGATGCCATGGCTTCTACTAAAGTTAGCTTGCTGCCTAGGTGTTCTAGAAAGTTGAGAAACCTAATGCCTGACTTGAAGTACTCGTACCAGGGGAAAGTGGGCCAGTTAAAGTTGGTTTTGATCTCTAAATAAGTTAGAGAAGTGTCTTTACTGAACGGCTGGCCATCTGTGTGTATTCCAGGGCTCTCCCGACCTGTGAAGCAATCTGGTTTGCGATTGGGGTTAAGAGCTGGATTATTTTCAGGGGGTGTCATTGGTGAGGGAAAAGAACTGATGTGGGCCCTAGTTCTAGCCCAAACCCACAGAGCAGCCTTTGCTAAAAGAGGTGTGTAAATTTCCGGTGTGATTTTTTTTTATCAATCCGTGGTAGCCTAGGGATGTTTACACTGCCCCGAGTTTCTTGTTCCATAAAGACCCAAGGTTTGTCCAGGTTAGAGTGCCCCCAGTACTGCTTTGAGCTGACTAGCTTGATAGCACCAGAGAAGATTTGGAACAGTGAGCCCACCCTGTTCAATGGTCTTGTACAAAGCATCTGCTCACTTCCCTGGTCTTTTCTTACTCCATATAAAGTCTAATAACATCCTTTGTGGTCCTGCTAGGGTTTTATCTGGGGTAACAACAGAGACATTTTGAAACAGGAAAGCTATCCTTGGTGGAATAGTCCTTTTGACTGTGGCTATTCTTCCCAACCCAGAAATCGCAGGCTTCCCCCACCCCTCCAGGGCCCTGCTCATTTCCTGATGCCATGTCTTCACATTTAAATCATAGAGCAATTCTAGGCTGTCTGAGATTTGAATTCTCACCTATCTTATAGAATTTGTTGCCCATTTTGTACCCGAACGTTTTCAGGAGGAGAGACTTTTCAGAGTCTGGCAGGTTTATAGGGAACATTTCAGATTTGGCATAATTGACTTTAAATCCAGACGCTTGCCCACAGTCCTGCACTTCTCTAAAAACAAATTTTAGGGAAATATTTGGTTTAGATAAAAATAATATGACATCATCGGCATCAAATGCGGGTTCCTGATGTGCCCTTGTGCCTTTTATTCCTGTGGTGGATCCCTTGTTCCTTATTCCGCAGCCAGTGCACAAAGTAAAGGAGACACAGACTCATTTCTAACAGTGAGGCTGATTAACCACTGGAACAAGCTACCGAGGGCAGTGGTGAATTCTCCATCTCTTGATGAAATTCTCTAGCCTGTGCTACACAGGGGTCAGATTAGATGAGCTAATGGTCTCTTTGACAGGGGAGTGGTTAATATTCCTTCTAAAACTCTTGACTATTGTTTAATATTTGTTATTATAACTCAGTCTCACTATCCAGAGAAACCGCTGATCGTTTTTCAAATCTTGCTAAGTTATGGCGTCAGTGACATCCAGTGGCAGTGAGTTCCACCGGATATGTGTGTATTTCCTTTTCTTCATTTTGAGTTTGTCCACTTTCATTGTCACTGAACTGCCCCTTTATTCTTGGGTTCAGACACAGGGTGAACAAACATTCCTCTCTAGCTTGCGTATTCCATTCATCCACTTCTGTCCAGTCCCCTCTGATTCATCCCCTCTCTTTTCACCTCCCATCTTTTCTGTCTCTCTTCAGCTGAGTTTATCCAGGCCCTTCATTCTTGTCTCCCTTCTTTGAGCCCCCTCTAATTCTTGTGGAGTAAGGTACTACTTAGCTAGAGTAATGATGGCAGAATACGGCCTTATCAGATTTATCTAATATTGATATTTTAATGGCTTTTAACTGTGGTAAAAGAAAGCCTGTATTATTTCTCTGCTGATTCACCCTTCTGAACAGCCAGCCTGGCTAACGAGCTCTAGGAACCTGAACTAAACATTCTGGATTGCAGGATTTTAGCCACTTGTAGTCATCAAAAATACCCAGAGTGTGTCAGGTTTGTTACTATGGGGAGCTTTTCTTTCAAATGTGGAGGTAAGTGGGGCTGGGCTGTAGTGCTCAGTGCCTTGGAGAGGAGCGGGGCTGAGGCTCACAAGCAGGGCCCGGCACTACCTGCTAGCAGGAAGCGTACAACTCTCTGGCTCTGTGTTTATCCCCTGGGGAGCTCAGCAGTGTTGGTCCTGGCAGCTCAGAAGTCGGAAGGCAAGGCGGATATGGCCTGCCAGCGGGAGACTCGGGAGAGAATTCCCCAGCGTCGCCTTAAAGCCATTACAGCCATACAAGAACTGTCCTGGACAAAGGCACCTAAGCAGGTCCGTCCCCTGCTCTGTGCTGGGAACCTCAAGTGTGACGGTCAGTTACTGCCTGAGGGCGGGCTCACCCCTGTGCAGAGCAGCCAGCCCAGTGCATCTCGTCAGTCCCCCGACCCCGGGAGCGCGGTTCACTGTATGTTTCAGATCCAGGCCTTCCCCGGCACGCCAGCCCTTCGCAGCACTACGAGCTAGGGCCCAGGTGGGTTTCAGGAGACAGAGGAGCCGTGTGCTGCCGTATTGCCCTGTGTGGGCGCAGCGCGGAAGGGAGATGTTAGCGCGCAGCAGATGGCAAAGCAGAGCTGCCACGTGCATTGAGGCCCACTTTGCCGTCCCCAGATCCAGCTGAAATGCTTCGCTGGGCAGCACCCTCCTTCCTGCCACGTGCTGGGGTGGAGTTTCCTCAGTTTGAACACAGGAGAAGGAAATGCTCGGTGC